>NC_090763.1:52424296-52426796 GCF_036898095.1 Palaemon carinicauda
CTTGTTCGTAATACTGTATGCATTTAATTTTTATAGTCATGCTTTCTCCATCATAAAGCTTAATACTACACAGTAAACTAGACTTTTATTTCAGCTGTGACAAGATTGTTGAATGATCTTCCTACTCAGGCAGTTAAATCGTTTCAACTTCAAAGGTCCAAACTTACAGTGAATATTTCATGTTGAACAGATTGACATAGGTCTTTTCATTTTTTTTAATCGCCTTAAAATATTTTATATCTTTTACTTATTACTTATCATTATGTAGTTCATTTATTTTTCTTATTTCCTTTCCTTACTGGGCTACTTTACCTGTTAGAGCCCCTTGTGGTTGTAGCATCCTGCGTTTCCAACTAGGGCTGTAGCTCACCTAATAATAATAATAATAATAATAATAATAATAATAATAATAATAATAATAATTGGTTAAATAAAGGTATACATTTTAGTTTGGTATACCGTCTTATAACTAGAGCAAATAATCTCTACATATTGTCTCTTGGAACCATGAATCCCGAGTTCAAAGACTGATAAACAATGCAGAAGTATGGTTTTATCTTAGATAATGTTAATCAGTAGACGAGGCCTTTACTCGCTGCTTTCTAGAGCTTTTTTTTTTTTTTTTTTTTTTTTAGCAAGACAGATTGTACAGATGTAGTTACAATAGTATGTTTTTTTTATGCTACATAAATAATATTAAGGTTGCATACATCTTAACTCACAGTGAATTCCATATTTGATACATCTTACTTCTGTTTAATTCCAAAAGTTTGTTATATCGTTACCCATTAATCATCCTTCGCTGCTCCAAAATATATCTTCGTATGAAAATGTTTGCCATAATTTTGTCTCTGATATTTACATCTTCCATGTCACAAATATGGTCTCTAAGCGTCCACAATGTTACTATGTAAGTACTGAACATAATGTTACAAATGTTATTGAGATTAGGCCACCTGTGTTCCAGTACAAGCTCTTGAAAATATCAGTTGCTCGTAAAGATACGAAAGAGATCTTCTAAGTACTGAAGAACTGAGCCAGATGGTATGGTTCACAGGTGGTCACGGATAGGTTTTGATGAGGTAGTGGCTGTTGGCCACTTAGGCAGAAGACCATTCTCTCTCTCTCTCTCTCTCTCTCTCTCTCTCTCTCGTGGCCATAGTGGCTTCATTGGTGTAAAGCCAAAGTTCTCTCTCTCTCTCTCTCTCTCTCTCTCTCTCTCGTGGTCATTGTGACCATTAATATAAGGCCAAAGTTCGTTTTTGGATAAAGAGGAAAACGTTTTCATCTTCAGAACCGGAAAACCTATTGTGGGTCTTTAAACCTAAATCCCAAGTAATGAATGTAGTACATGGCTGGTGGTCAATTGCTGTGGGTCGGATTTACCCGATGAAGGAAGAAAGCAAAGAAAACAAGAGACTTCCAATCAACATACCATTTCGTCAAAGTTAAAACCAAGTTATACCTTTGTGTTTAAATTAACATAACTCATATCTTCATGTTTATCTATATATGTGTTTCTGTGTGTGGTTGCTAGATATATGAAACTATGTAAATGTTGAAAGAAACATGATAAGAAAAACAGTCACGGGCAATTAGTTTCAGAAAGTATTTCTGACTTATGTGTTCAAATGTTAACGCTTTATAGAAATTGATAATCAGCGTAATCATCATTATCGTCGTCAACTTTATATGAGTTTTTTTTTTTTTTTTTTTTTTTTTTTTTTTATGGATGAGATAGGTCTTCCAGTACCCTTGAATGAGTATTTAGACCTTACAGGTTTCCAAGTGAAGCGCATCGATAATTTTAATTGCTTGAGGCCCAAAGTACCATGACTTCGCTTTTTTGTTACAGATGTAATAAATGAAATTCGGACCCATTTTTTTTACGGTAATTTCTCCCGATGATCTCCGACTGTTCTTTGTAGTTAGTTTTATCTTTCCCCATCCTGATTATTAGCAAGTTGTGGAATGATCTTCCTAATCGGGTTGTTGAATCAGTAGAACTTCAAAAGTTCAAAGTTGGAGCAAATGCTTTTTTGTTGACCAGGCGGACATGAGTCTTTTTATAGTTTATATATGACATATTTGTTTTTGACGTTGTTAATAGTTTATATATGACATATCTCTTTTGACATTACTTTTTTTAGAATGATTTATTGTTAATTTGTTCTCTTCAGTTATTTAATTCCTTATTTCCTTTCCTCACTGGGCTATTTTTCCCTATTGGAGCCCCTGGGCTTATAGCATCTTGCTTTTCCAATTAGGGTTGTAGCTTGGATAGTAATAATAATAATAATATTAATACAGAGACATAATATAGACAGGTGACGGTGTGTACCAACACGCTTACACAGTGATACAAAAGGTAAAAACTTTAACAGCTTCACACTTTCACAAAGAAGAGCCTGTACTCTTTTGGCACTTTTCTTTAGATCTTATGCCTCCGCTAAACCTAGGCACCAACTTTGTTATTTGGTTGTAAGATGGCTGCGGTTGG
>NC_090763.1:52429296-52446796 GCF_036898095.1 Palaemon carinicauda
GTAAATATTTGATTCTTAACCCTGGCGCTAATGATATTTTCAGAAGTTAAATCTTTATATTCGATTATTATAAATTCCTGCGTAAATATTTGATTCTTAACCCTGGCGCTAATGATATTTTCAGAAGTAAAATCTTTATATTCCATTATTATAAATTCCTGCGTAAATATTTGATTCTTAACCCTGGCGCTAATGATATTTTCAGAAGTAAAATCTTTATATTCCATTATTATAAATTCCTGCGTAAATATTTGATTCTTAACCCTGGCGCTAATGATATTTTCAGAAGTAAAATCTTTATATTCCATTATTATAAATTCCTGCGTAAATATTTGATTCTTAACCCTGGCGCTAATGATATTTTCAGAAGTAAAATCTTTATATTCCATTATTATAAATTCCTGCGTAAATATTTGATTCTTAACCCTGGCGCTAATGAATTTTGAGAATTAAAATCTTTATATTTGATTATTATTAATTCATGCGTAAATATTTGATCCTTTAGCCGTGGCGCTAATGAAGAAACAATTTTTCATTGGTTTCTAACTACGTTTCATTTTCTCCATTGTAACGAAGTCTTAAGAATTAATTAATTCCTGTTAATCTCAACGTAAATTTATATATGAATTCTGCAAATACATATACACAGGTACAGGGATCAGCCATTTCTATTCACAAATATTATTAGAATCAGGTTTCATTGTTAGATTTACATTCACCGTATGTTAGCAATGTCTGTTGCATCTGATGATAAGAAAAATTAAAATTTTTCCATTGGATTTTCAAGTACGAAGTTATTTATTTTATATAGTTTATTATGTATTTTAATAAACTTCATACTTTTAATATTCAACATTACCCTCAGGTTTCGTTGTTAGATTTCCATTCACCGTATGTTAGCAATGTCTGTTGCATCTGATGATAAGAAAAATTGAAATTTTCCATTAGATTTTCAACTACAAAGTTATCTATTTTATAGAATTTATTATGTATTTTAATAAACTTCATACTTGTGATATTTAACATTACCTTGGAGAAAAAAGAAGGGTAATAGTCAATTTGGAAATTAGAATGTTTATTTATTTCTAAGTATAACAAACACATTTCTTAATAAAACGCTGTTTACATTTTTCGTATGTATAAACAAAAACTTCCTTACTTATTTTAGAATGATTTATTGTTAATTTGTTCTCTTCATTTATTTATTTCCTTATTTCCTTTCCTCACTGGGCTATTTTTCCCTGTTGGAGCCCCTGGGCTTATAGCATCTTGCTTTTCCAACTAGGGTTGTAGCTTGGATAGTAATAATAATAATAATAATCAGAATAAAATTCGGATATACAACATCCATCTCCATATCACATTTATCTATATTCACACAACGTTATTTCCAGATTCCGAACATGCCAGGACTCAAAATAAATGCGCAGTGATCCATTTCTGGGCGCAATCCACTGCGCAGTAGTACTGTACACCTGCACGCACGTGTACTAAGACGTACTCACCTATCACACACGCATGCGCAGATCCTCTTGAGCGTGCACGCGCACATTCAAGTCTCAGCAACTTGCGCTTTCAAATGGAGATGTGATTTCGAAATGTTTTTTTGAGTTTTGAATCATAGAGTTTTTGTTTTGATTTTGTTAAAGAAAAACTAGAGTGTGGTTTTCTTTGTTTAATGGTGTAGCGAGATTTAACAGCACTAATACAAAATATAGGCACACATAGACTCATAATTATATATATGTGTATGTATATATATATATATATATATACAGTATATATATACAGTATATATATATATATATATATATACATATATATATATATATATACACACAGTATATATATATATATATATATATGTGTATGTATATAAATATATATATTTATATATATACATATATACATATATATACAGTATATATATATATATATATATATATAATTATATATATATATATATGTATATATCTATATATATATGTGTGTGTGTGTAGATAGATAGATAGATAGATAGTAAGTGCAATTTTGCTGATTCTTTTGTGTATCATGTATACATAAATATTTGTTTATATTGCAGTTATGTACAGTATATGCACATGAGAAAGCCTCGGAGGCCAGAGGTAGAAGAGACCAGTGGGAGGGGAAAAGCCCTGGTGAAGGGGAATGTGGGGGGGAATCAATAGGCGGAGCTACGTGAAGAGGCGGGGCCTCAAGTGGTAGGAGGAGTCTCCTGAAGAAGGCGTGGCAGAGGGGAGTGGCGTCGCGAGGAGGGAGGAAAGGGGGAATGTTCTTTGTGGGGGTGGAGGAACTCTAGTAGGAACTTTATCCCCCCTACGACCTCCTCCTTCTCTACACCCCCCCCCCCTCATTTGTTTTCTCACCTCGTGCTTTCCTTCCTTCTACTTCTACTCCAACAGCTGTCAAGGTGTGCGAGTCTCCGAGTTACGACTTGTTTCATGCAAACACATTTTCGAAAAGCCCATTCGAGCAAATTATTTCCTCTTTCTTCCGTTTTTCACATCAATAGTTTCAGCTGCAAATTCGAGGAAGTAAAACCACATGTTTTTGTTTAGTAGTTTTCTAGCTCAATGACTTAATCTTGAATTGTAGAATTTGATTACTATATTTTTAGAAAAAGTTTGAAATATATATATATATATATATATACAGATATATATATATATATACATATATATATATATCTATATATATATGTGTATATATTTATATATATATATATATATATATGTATATATATATATAATGTATATATATATATATATATATATACATATATATATATATATATATATATGTATATATATAAGTATATATATATTTATATATATATATATATATATTTATTTATATTTATATATATATATATATATACACACACAACAAGAACAACAACAACAAATGCGGCCATTTCTACTCCACAGAAGGACAAAGGCCACATACATGTTCTTAGTCATGTCTGGGTTTTGGCCATTTTTATCACCACACTGGCCACTGGCGATTGGTAGCGATGGGAGACTTTCCTCTGATCGCTCACAGCAAACCAACCTAGTTTGGGTACCCCTGACTAGTACAGCTTTACTTGCCATGGCGATACGCAAACCCTTTCGCTAAGTTATATTATCCCCATTCAGAAAGGGATATATGATCTAACGGTGTTTTAAATGTTACTTAAGAAATGTTACGTCGAAGTCTTCCAAAGAATTGCTTTAAATATTCTCCCACATCTAGAATTTACATCGGAAAATTAATATAGATTTATCTATTTGTCATTTTCTCTAGCTAGCTGGGTAGCTAGATATCTGTGACGTGATCTTGAGACGTGTAAAAATGTCTCAAGGAATATATTCAAACCTCACTCCATATCAGTTTCCTAATTTACCTGTGTAGACTAAAATGTACATTGGACTTAGAGTAAGTAAATTAAGGAAGATATCATTATCTCTTTGCGTACATGCAGTACAGTATATATACTTCACGAAGGTTATATTATACTGTATAATCAGCGCTATTTTATACATTGAATTGAGACATCCCCATATCACTTCATATTCATTTGACGAAGCTCTTGCTATGCAGTTCAATTGTTTTTTTTTACCTTCATTATAAAACTAAATTGGTCAGTCAATATGCTGAACACTGCTATACAATCTTAGATTTATTGGTATGAATAATAATGATGATTAACATTTCTTAAGGGTATTTATATACTCATTGTGATTACATTATATCAGTTTTGGCTACAGGAACAACACAATCGTTCGAGGAATTCATAATTGGTCAGTCAATATGCTGAACACTGATATACATGCTTAAGTTTATTAGTATGAATAATTGATGATTAACATTTCTTAAGAGTATTTTTTTACTCATTGTGATTACATTATATCAGTTTTGGCTACAGGAACAACACAATCGTTCGAGGAATTCATTGTATAACCAATTATCAGGTCCCTAAATGATGCAAAAAGTCCAATTTTAGTTAACCGTGATACAGCTGTAGGAATTTTTAAATATAGAAAGAATATGTCCTTAAGATAAAAAAATAGATAAAGAGATAAATGAATAAAGTTTGCAATGAATACGGCCTTTACCATTATCTTAATAATAATAAGGATAAGAATAGGGAAGTGGGGAATATGGGGAAAGGAAGAGTACCCCTGGATACAATCCAGTTTATAGCTCAAAGGCAGGTACTCGGGATGGGAAAGATTAAGGAAACAGGGAGAAAGAGAAGTACAAGTGAAAAATAAAAGAGAAGGGCAGACCCTCTTGCGATATTAAGGAATTTGGTTTGTTACCATTATCTTGCAAAGTTAAGCTGTATACTCATTCTTATTTTTAGTTTAAACAGACTTATTCCGACGTCATAAAGTAGTATTTCACAAGCAGGTCTTCTGAAAGATATTTAACTTTTGAAATGACTTCGCTTTCATATTTTTAAATGGAATTTCCTTTTATTCTTTATATATAACAATATGTGCGTCAATGACCTTCAATATCAGGATACCAGAAAGCTCAAAATCAATTAGTCAATTAATCAATCTAAAGGTACCCTGACACTTGCACGACTTTTTGCCACGAATTTGTTGTGGCAAGTCGTGACATTTTGTGGCACGAACTGGAAGATCAAAAAAAAAAAAAAATTACTTCAGAATCACAGCTAACCTGTCCACATTGACACGAACTGGCACGACGAGTTCACGCATAGTTTGCGCACTTCCCCCATCGTCCCGACGAGTTCACGAACAGTTCGCGCATAGTTCACGACCCGGTCACGAAATTTTGTCGTGACCAAAATTTTGAACATTTCAAAATTCTCGTCACGACATGCCACGATGTCACGACGGGTTTACGAACACTTCACGCCAGTTCACGACGAGTTCACGCCAGTTCACGACTCGAGTTGTGACAATGGGTGCCACAAATTCGTGCAAGTGTCAGCCTGGCTTTAATTTTCGGGGTAGAGTTGTTTCAGTTGGTTTCCCCTTTTTGGGAATATTAAACATTAATCTATGCTTATAACGTAATTGTTAGGACAATAAGAATGTATGTGAGAGAGGCTCATTAGGACTTTTGGGTTAGAGACTTTCATTACTTACTTCCGGCTCAATATAATTTATCGAGAAGTCCTTCAACGGGACTTATGAGAAAGAAATTAAACAGAAACAGGAAGTATGTAACTTTACGTTCACAAGATTTTTATGGCAAAAGTAAGTCAATAGGATTTTCGTGGAATTTTAGATCAACAGAATTTACCTCATAAATGTCAGCAGGATTTTCATGTTAAAAAGTCCAAAATCTCCTTTGACGTAGTAACAATAGCGTTGAGGACAATCAGTAGTAGTAACAATAGCGTTGAGGATATCAGTAGTAGTAACAATAGCGTTGAGGACAATCAGTAGTAGTAACAATAGCGTTGAGGATAATCAGTAGTAGCAACAATAGCGTTAAGGATAATCAGTAGTAGCAACAATAGCGTTGAGGATAGTCAGTATTAGTAACAATAGCATTGAGGATAGTCAGTAGTAGTAACAATAGCGTTGAGGATAATCAGTAGTAGTAACAATAGCGTTAAGGATAATCAGTAGTAGTAACAATAGCGTTGAATGTTGTCCCTGTTAGGATGTGTTGTACTATACTAGCGGTATTTTTAGATTTGTTTCAAAAGCAGGTCCTCTGAAAGCTATTCAACTTTTATAGGGACATCTTC
This sequence comes from Palaemon carinicauda, assembly GCF_036898095.1. Lineage (NCBI taxonomy): Eukaryota > Metazoa > Arthropoda > Malacostraca > Decapoda > Palaemonidae > Palaemon > Palaemon carinicauda. Next base: position 52,435,034 of record NC_090763.1, read on the forward strand.
GCTTTTATGGTCTTAAATTGCATTCACTTTTATTCTTTATTTATAACAAACGATATCGGCGTCCATGACTTTCGATATCAGGATGCCGGAAAACTCAAAATGAATCAATCAATCATCGTTAAAACAAGAAGTTGGCCGAGGGCGGTGGAAAAGTGCTTTGAAAACTCTTTTTCTAAAAGGTTGACTTTGTATGGAATAGAAGATTTTACGCAATATAGCAGAATATCCCTTAATTTCCCTTGAGTATCAGCCCTTTGAAACTTTTGTTCTATTATAGCTGAGATCCTGAAAATGTCTTTGTGCATTTTGACAGAAACCTTTGGTACAGACCCTTTTTAGAGGAAACTGAGTCTGTTTTAGGAAGTGAATATTGCAATAAACAAAGTTTTAGAAGAAATTGATGAGAAAGATTGAATACTAGGAAGATCTTGGTACGAAGAACTAAGTTCTGGAAAGACCCAATATCACGCCACGTTTGTATGGTGACCTTAGTAAAATTCCTGAAGAAAAAAGTCAAGTCCCAATTTAAAATGTTGCAAAACCTAAGCCCTTGGTTAAGGATTTGATTGAATTGAGTCCAGCTTCAGATTTTTACTGTAAAACAAAAATTTGTAGTGCATTTAACAACAAAATTCTTCAGCCAAATTACCAATATACTCCATTCCCGGAAAAAAAAAAAAAAAAAAAAAAGGGAGGAAGGTGTGTACGGCTACTGCTCAACCACGAATGAATAAATGGAAAAATTTGCAGTATGGAAGTTCTCATATCAAAACAGGTTTATTACTTAGTGGTGTCTTGAAATATATAAAAAAAAATACGAGCCTATCACCAAATAAGTCAATGCTGAGTAGTGGCATTTTTAACCAATTTAGATTAGCAGTTTGAATAGAAAAGAAAAATTATTTTAACCCTTCCGAGAGTCACTTTCCAAATGCTCAGAAACGCTTGCTTACTTGAAGTTAAATTCTTGCATGCTAAAGTACAACTTTTTATCTTTGGAACCCATACTTAGAAAACCTTGGCTTTCCGTTTGGAAAACCACATTGCTTGAAATTACTTCTTGCATATAATAAACTGCTGGAAAAATCGTTCAAGGATAACTTTCTATTGTGATATTTTGAAATTTTTCTATCGCCAAAGAATAAATTTAAGTAGTTGACAAAGTATTTTAAAGCATTATGGAGAGTTGTTTTGGAAATTAGCATGTTTAAGTGTGTTTGTGCGTGTATGTATGTATGTATGAATGAATGTATGTATGTATGTATGTATGTATGTATGCATGTATGTGTGTGTGCGCGCGTGTGGATCTGTGTTTGTTATGATAGTGGGTGGTAAAAGGGGGTGGTTCCAAAATAGAAATAAGCAAAACAGGTCACTGCCATATTTTTGACGGGTCGCCTACACTAGTGATATAATAGTATTAACTTATTCTTAGAGATTCAGTTTCTAATAGCACGCTATTATTGTTATTATTATTATTATTATTATTATTACTACCCAAGCTACAACCCTAGTTGGAAAAGCAAGATGCTATAAGCCCAAGGGCTCCAACAGGGAAAAATAGCCCAGTGAGGAAAGGAAATAAGGAAATAAATAAATAGATGATGAGAATAAATTAACAATATATCATTCTAAAAACAGTAACAGCATCAAAACAGAATAATTTGTTCCACAGGTAATTTATCCAGTTTCATTGAACGTGATCCTTTTAAACCCGTAACCTAATATTTATCTTGAGGTAATTAGCAAATGTATAGTTTACCTTCCACTACTGCTTTCATGCTAGCTGACTTTAACCCCTCCAGAGCATCACAACCGTCAAAAAAAAATAAGATACGCCTTTAAAATGTTTTTTTAAAGGTCGCTCATGAATGGCAGAGACAAGGGACAGTGACATTCCCCTAGCAATCAGGACAATGCCCTAGAGACTGGCCATACATTATATGATTAGCGCCCAAGCCTCCTCTCCACCCAATGGCAGAGACAAGAGACAGTGACATTGCCCTAGTAATCAGGACAATGCCCTAGAGACTGACCATATATTATATGATTAACGCCCAAGCCTCCTCTCCACCCAAGCTAGGAACAGGGAGGGCCAAGCAGTGGCTGCTGATGACTCAGCAGATAGACCCATAGGCTCCCCGAAACCCCCCAACCTTAGCTCACAAGGATGGTAAGGTTGCAGACACTAATGGCACTAACGAGTCTGAGCGGGACTCGAACTCCCATCTGGCAAACACCAGACAAAGACGTTACCAATCAGGCCACAACAACCCTTCTAAGCAGTTAAGTCCTACTCACTCCATCTTCATCATCATTATCTCCTTCTACACCTATTGATGCAAAGGGCCTCGGTTAGATTAATGCAAGGAGGGAATTTTTACATTCAAAAGAAACGTGAAAATATACTAAGGAGAAAGACCAATAGACTAAAGGGAAAGCCCCTTTACTATTATTATTATTATTATTATTATTATTATTATTTGCTGAGCTACAACCCTAGTTGAAAAAGCAGGGTCGTATAAGCCCAAGGGTTCCAACAGGAAAATAGCCCAATTAGGAAAGAAAATAAGGAAATAAACTACAAAAGATGTTTGCAGATAACAACATTAAAATAAATCTTTCATATATAAACTATTGAAACTTGAAAATAACAAGAGGAACAGAAATAAGATAGGAAAGTGTGCCAGACTGTACCCTCAAGCAAGATAACTCTACCCTAAGGCAGTGGAAGGCCATGGTACAGAGGCTATGGAACTACCTAAGACTAGGGAACAATGGTTTGATTTTGGAGTGTCCTTCTCCTAGAAGAGCTGCTTAACATAGCTAAAGAGTCTCTTCTATCCTTACCAAGAAGAAAGTAGCCAGTGGAATATTACAGTGCAGCAGTTAACCCTTTGAGAGAGAAGAATTGTTTGGTAATCTCAGTGTTGTTGGGTATATGAGGACAGAGGATAATGTGTATAGAAAAGGTAAGTGTGTTCGGTGTATGCGTAGGCGAAGAAAAAATGAGCCGTAACCAGAGAGAAGGATCCAATGATTAGAAGAAGCCCACCTGACTTTGTGAAGAAATCCATAGCAAATTCCATCTTAACAACAATAATCTACTCCGGGATGCAATACCACCACAGTTCAAGGAATGGTCCAAAACAGCCATTAAGAAAACCAGTTAGGCGAGAGGGAACTTGAATTGTGGGAGAAGACAAGAAATAATCCTAATTAGGTAAAGACGACCATATGTAACCTGTAGCAGGTGACTACGGTCTGAAAGAACTCAAATCAGGCATAGGCGTCAAAGAACTCAAATCAGGCCTAGCCGTTCAGAACGAACTCAAATCAGGCAGAGACGTCAAAGAACTCAAATCAGGCATAGGCGTTCAGAATGAACTCAAATCAGGCAGAGATGTCCAGAAAAAAACTCCATACAGACATAAATCTTCAGAAAGAACTCAAATCAGGCATAGACGTTGAGAAAAAAACTCCATACAGACATACACGTTGAGAATGAACTCAAATCAGGCAGAGATCTCCAGAAAAAACTCAAATGAGACATAAACGTTCAGAAAGAACTCAAATCAGACAGAGACGTCCAGAAAAAAAGACATAAGTGTTCAGAAAGAACTCAGATCAGACATAGACTTTCAGAACAGACCAGAATATACCGAAAGCTAATCATAGACGGACAGAAAGAACCTAAATCAGCCAAAAATGGGCATAAAGAACCCAAACAAGCGGAAGATGGCTAGAATGAACTCAAATTATGTGCAGATGATCAGAAAAACGCCCAAATCGTACGAAGACCGTTCCTAAAGAATTTAAATCATCAAAGCTTTATGCTCCAATACCTAAAATGAAAAAGCTTGTTTTAGAAGAACCTGGTTTTCTTTCCATTCGTCTGTGGGAATCCTGGAATTAATAGTATTCTCTGCAACGGCACACCTCCACAGTTGGCTATTAATACTCCCTGGCCAACATTAGATTGGAGCTTTTTTCCTATCATTTGAGTTATCGAATTTGTGATGGGACCTTATATCTCATTTTGATTAAAGTTGTATTGTGGAGAAAAAAACATTCTAGTTTTATACAATTTCCTGTAAATGAAATTAATATTTTAAACGTTAATTTCTTGAATTTGCGCTATATTTTATTGAATAGCAGCAACCACATGGAAAGGTTCAGTCTTATTATTATCAAATAATGAGGTGTCGTTGGTTTCTTGAGGATGTATTTTGAAAAGAGAAGGATTATCGAAAATAATTGGACAATAAAAAAAACTTTGAATAAACCTCATATTTGGACAAGACCATGTAAGATTTTCTTCGTCACTTTCATGCGTATAGTATTATTACTTGCTTACTTGTTTACTTGTTTTGGGTTTAAATCCAACCCTTCACTGAAGTCGAGTGAACTACTTCTCGGGCGGGTCCATATCAATCATCTAACGAAACATTTTCATTATAACTTATACAATTCCTTGATTGTAACATCTTCCTAATCATATGATCTTGTGAAAAGTAATGTCTTTAGTTTCTTCTTAAATTCAATTGCTCCCTTTAGGTCCTTCATTTCAGTTGGCAGTTTATTATAGTGTCTAGGCGCACAGTAGCTGAAATAATAATAATTACTACTACTACTACTACTACCACTACTACTACTACTACTACTACTATTAGTAGTAGTAGTAGTAGTAGTAGGAGGAGGAGGAGGAGGAGTAGTAGCAGTAGTAGTAGTGGTAGACATAAGACATATAGAATGTATATAGAATGTATATAAATACTTAGATTTTACAGATTGTGAAGGTTACTTTTGGGTATAGTCATTGTAACCTCGTATTTGCTTCTTCTTTGCACTGAGAAACTTGGCCATAACTTCGCCATCGAGATAGCACAGTGCACATTATGGCTAAGGCCTTGAATCGCAGTTTTAAAGTTTCCTTTGAAACCTATATTTTTATACTTTCCGTTTTAGCAACGTCCCCGCTTCTCTGAATCAGCGAGTGTTCTTGGACACGCATAACACGCCATTATTTCTAGCATGCAATTTTTAATAAAACACATCAAAAGCAAAAAAAAAAAAAAGAAAAAAAAATTGGCCTTGTCCAGTCTTTTGAAGCTTGAGTGAAAAACCCGTGAACTGGATCTTCTGTACAATCTGAAGCTTGAGTAACAGCTAAGGTACGGACCAAGTACTCTGGAAGCTGTTTTGAAATGGAAGGTTTACAAAGAGGAATGTGGCGTAAGAAATAGATGGAAAGCCATGGATGAATGGGTAGAATCGTAGTAAAAATGTTAAAATGGGTGAAACGAAATCTCTGGATGTACCTAGAAGGTCTTGACATGCATAGCATTGAGCATAAACTATACGTAATTTTAGGAGGTTTAGCAGAGCAAACTAGGCGTACCTTTAGGAGGTTTAGCAAAGCAAACTAGGCGTACCTTTAGGAGGTTTAGCAAAGCAAACTAGGCCTATCTTTAGGAGGTTTAGCAGAGAAAACTAGGCGTACCTTTAGGAGGTTTAGCAGAGCAAACTAGGCGTACCTTTAGGAGGTTTAGCAGAGCAAACTAGGCGTACCTTTAGGAGGTTTAGCAGAGCAAACTAGGCGTACCTTTAGGAGGTTTAGCTGAGCAAACTAGGCGTACCTTTAGGAGGTTTAGCAGAGCAAACTAGGCGTACCTTTAGGAGGTTTAGCAGAGCAAACTAGGCTTACCTTTAGGAGGTTTAGTAGAGCAATCTAGGCGTACCTTTAGGAGGTTTAGCAGAGCAAACTAGGCCTACCTTTAGGAGGTTTAGCAGAGCGACTAGGCGTACCTTTAGGAGGTTTAGCAGAGCAAACTAGGCGTACCTTTAGGCGGTTTAGCAGAGCAAACTAGGCGTGCCTTTAGGAGGTTTAGCAGAGCAAACTAGGCGTACCTTTAGGCGGTTTAGCAGAGCAAACTAGGCGTGCCTTTAGGAGGTTTAGCAGAGCAAACTAGACGTACCTTTAGGAGGTTTAGCAGAGCAAACTAGGCGTACCTTTAGGAGGTTTAGCAGCGCAAACTAGGCGTACCTTTAGGAGATTTAGCAGAGCGAACTAGGCGTACCTTTAGGAGGTTTAGCAGAGCAAACTAGGCGTACCTTTAGGAGGTTTAGCAGAGAAAACTAGGCGTACCTTTAGGAGGTTTAGCAGCGCAAACTAGGCGTACCTTTAGGAGATTTAGCAGAGCGAACTAGGCGTACCTTTAGGAGGTTTAGCAGAGCAAACTAGGCATACCTTTAGAAGGTTTAGTAGAGCAAACTAGGCGTACCTTTAGAAGGTTTAGCAGAGCAAACTAGGCGTACTTTTAGGAGGTTTAGCAGAGAAAACTAGGCATACCTTGAGGAGGTTTAGCAGAGCAAACTAGGCGTACGCTGAGGAGGTTTAGCAGAGCAAACTAGGCGTACCTTTAGAAGGTTTAGCAGAGCAAACTAGGCGTACTTTTAGGAGGTTTAGCAGAGCAAACTAGGCCTACCTTTAGGAGGTTTAGCAGAACAAACTATGCGTACCTTTAGGGGATTTAGCAGAGCAAACTAGGTGTACCTTTAGGAGGTTTAGCAGAGCAAACTAGGCGTACTTTTAGGAGGTTTAGCAGAGCAAACTAGGCGTACCTTGAGGAGGTTTAGCAGAGCAAACTAGGCATACCTTGAGGAGGTTTAGCAGAGCAAACTATGCGTACCTTTAGGAGGTTTAACAGAGAAAACTAGGCGTACTTTTATGAGGTTTAGCAGAGCAAAGTATGCGTACCTTTAGGAGGTTTAGCAGAGAAAACTAGGCGTACCTTTAGGAGGTATAGCAGAGCAAACTAGGCCTACCTTTAGGAGGTTTAGCAGAGCGAACTAGGCGTACTTTTAGGAGGTTTAGCAGAGCAAACTATGCGTACCTTTAGGAGGTTTAGCAGAGAAAACTAGGCGTACCTTGAGGAGGTTTAGCAGAGCAAACTAGGCCTACCTTTAGGAGGTTTAGCAGAGCAAACTAGGCGTACCTTTAGGAGGTTTAGCAGAGCAAACTATGCGTACCTTTAGGAGGTTTAGCAGAGAAAACTAGGCGTACCTTGAGGAGGTTTAGCAGAGCAAACTAGGCGTACCTTTAGGAGGTTTAGCAGAGCAAACTAGGCGTACCTTGAGGAGGTTTAGCAGAGCAAACTAGGCGTACCTTTAGGAGGTTTAGCAGAGCAAACTAGGCATACCTTGAGGAGGTTTAGCAGAGCAAACTAGGCGTACCTTTAGGAGGTTTAGCAGAGCAAACTAGGCATACCTTTAGAAGGTTTAGTAGAGCAAACTAGGCGTACCTTTAGGAGGTTTAGCAGAGCAAACTAGGCATACCTTGAGGAGGTTTAGCAGAGAAAACTAGGCGTACCCTGAGGAGGTTTAGCAGAGAAAACTAGGCGTACCCTGAGGAGGTTTAGCAGAGCAAACTAGGCGTACCTTTAGGGGGTTTAGCAGAGCAAACTAGGCATACCTTTAGAAGGTTTAGTAGAGCAAACTAGGCGTACCTTTAGGAGGTTTAGCAGAGCAAACTAGGCATACCTTGAGGAGGTTTAGCAGAGAAAACTAGGCGTACCCTGAGGAGGTTTAGCAGAGCAAACTAGGCGTACCTTTAGGAGGTTTAGCAGAGCAAACTAGGCATACCTTGAGGAGGTTTAGCAGAGAAAACTAGGCGTACCTTTAGGAGGTTTAGCAGAGCAAACTAGGCATACCTTTAGAAGGTTTAGTAGAGCAAACTAGGCGTACCTTTAGGAGGTTTAGCAGAGCAAACTAGGCATACCTTGAGGAGGTTTAGCAGAGAAAACTAGGCGTACCCTGAGGAGGTTTAGCAGAGAAAACTAGGCGTACCTTTAGGAGGTTTAGCAGAGCAAACTAGGCATACCTTTAGAAGGTTTAGCAGAGCAAACTAGGCGTACCTTTAGGAGATTTAGCAGAGCAAACTAGGCATACCTTGAGGAGGTTTAGCAGAGAAAACTAGGCGTACCTTTAGGAGGTTTAGCAGAGCAAACTAGGCATACCTTTAGGAGGTTTAGCAGAGCAAACTAGGCGTACCTTTAGGAGGTTTAGCAGAGCAAACTAGGCATACCTTGAGGAGGTTTAGCAGAGAAAACTAGGCGTACCCTAAGGAGGTTTAGCAGAGCAAACTAGGCGTACCTTTAGGAGGTTTAGCAGAGCAAACTAGGCATACCTTTAGAAGGTTTACTAGAGCAAACTAGGCGTACCTTTAGGAGGTTTAGCAGAGCAAACTAGGCATACCTTGAGGAGGTTTAGCAGAGAAAACTAGGCGTACCTTTAGGAGGTTTAGCAGAGCAAACTAGGCGTACCTTTAGGAGGTTTAGCAGAGCAAACTAGGCATACCTTTAGAAGGTTTAGCAGAGCAAACTAGGCGTACCTTTAGGAGGTTTAGCAGAGCAAACTAGGCATACCTTGAGGAGGTTTAGCAGAGAAAACTAGGCGTACCTTTAGGAGGTTTAGCAGAGCAAACTAGGCGTACCTTTAGAAGGTTTAGTAGAGCAAACTAGGCGTACCTTTAGGAGGTTTAGCAGAGCAAACTAAGCGTACCTTTAGGGGATTTAGCAGAGCAAACTAGGCGTACCTTTAGGAGGTTTAGCAGAGCAAACTACGCCTACCTTTAGGAGGTTTAGCAGAGCAAACTAGGCGTACCTTTAGGAGGTTTAGCAGAGCAAACTAGGCGTACCTTTAGAGCAAACTAGGCGTACCTTTAGGAGGTTTAGCAGAGCAAACTAGGCGTACCTTTAGAGCAAACTAGGCGTACCTTTAGGAGGTTTAGCAGAGCAAACTAGGCGTACCTTTAGAGCAAACTAGGCGTACCTTTAGGAGGTTTAGCAGAGCAAACTAGGCGTACCTTTAGGAGGTTTAGCAGAGCAAACTAAGCGTACCTTTAGGGGATTTAGCAGAGCAAACTAGGCGTACCTTTAGAAGGTTTAGCAGAGCAAACTAGGCGTACTTTTAGGAGGTTTAGCAGAGCAAACTAGGCGTACCTTTAGGAAGTTTAGCAGCGCAAACTAGGCGTACCTTTAGGAGGTTTAGCAGAGCAAACTAGGCGTACTTTTAGGAGGTTTAGCAGAGCAAACTAGGCGTATCTTGAGGAGGTTTAGCAGAGCAAACTAGGCGTACCTTTAGGAGGTTTAGCAGAGCAAACTAAGCGTACCTCTAGGAAATTTAGCAGAGCAAACTAGGCGTACCTTTAGGAGGTTTAGCAGAGCAAACTAGGCGTACCTTTGGGAGGTTTAGCAGAGCAAACTAGGCGTACCTTTAGGAGGTTTAGCAGAGCAAACTAGGCGTACCTTTGGGAGGTTTAGCAGAGCAAACTAGGCGTACCTTTAGGAGGTTTAGCAGAGCAAACTAGGCGTACCTTTAGGAGGTTTAGCAGAGCTGAAATGATGTCTGTAGAGGAACAGACTGTTTTGAAAAAGAGGTCTTCTGACATGGAAGATCTATTAATTGGCGTAACAACGTCATTAGGGAAATACTGTGAGAGTAATTTGAATATTTACTGCAGATGTCTAGTGAATAGCTTGAATGAGTATTTGCTAAACAGTTACTTTTTGCAACGCGTTTCTTCAGGAGCTCTTCAGTAAATTTAGCTTGACTAGTCATCCCCTCAAATGTTAAGTGTCAATACTTTCATAATGGGTTAAGTAAGGAAAAAAAAAAAGGATTTTCGATAGTCAAAAATAGGCCTAAATAAGATTTCCAAAATGATGAGACAATAGAAATCATTATTATTTTGAAAGGAATGGAAATTAAACATGGAATAAAACATAGAGAAAGAGAAAAAAATGCAATATCACATACAATCTATCATGAAAATACAAATATATTACTGTTTACAAATACAACTATTCTTACATCCGTAAATACTCAAAATATAAATAGTGATAAATTTTATACATCAGTAATTTTGCTGTACATTTTTCACCGTACAGAAAAAAATGTGTAAATCTTGATACTACCTCTGTGAATGTATGTACCCGGTTTCTCTCCCTATAATTATCACTTTTATAGACACCTAGTGAATTATTTGGTCCATTTTTATGGTTTTGAGTGCGAGTGTGCGTGGTACCGAGGAAAATAGAAAGTTAAATATCATGACATTCAGTAACAAGAAAATAAGAAGTGCAGATTATTTTTGATTTATAAGGATAAGGTTTGATTAGAGAGAGAGAGAGAGAGAGAGAGAGAGAGAGAGAGAGAGAGAGAGAGAGAGATGTAGTGTAGAGGAAGACCATTAAACAACTTGGTATAACCTTAGGTTATGTGTCTACCATTACTAGTTAATACTCTCTTTCCTAGATGTCATTGGTATCCCAGGATATTTCACTTTTAGGTGATATTGAACGAAGTAGTGATCTCTTTATCCTAACAATAATATACGACTAAAGTAATTGTTTTTATCCTATCAATGGTATACGACTAAAGTAATTGTTTTTATCCTATCAATGGTATACGACTAAAATAATTGTTTTTATCCTAACAATGGTATACGACTAAAATCATGGTTAGAAAATCCTATTCTTCGTCTTTCATTGACAATGCTGTTTTACCTGTATGTCGCTCATTTAAAATTTGAGTGGTTATTATTGTTTGCAAATTAACTTTATAGAAACATATTTGATCTGTCTCTTCTTCAATTACACAAAAAACAGTATATTGAAAAAGTCTTTAAAGTTTTTTTTTTTTTTTTTTTTTGAGACCTGTCCATCTGGAAAAAGATATTCTCTTAGTTTGCCATGTTTTGAATATTATTCTCCTAACTGGTCTTCTGTTGTTTATTTTCATCTTAAGTTGATAGAAATAAACTTTGTCTATCAAATTCTGTATCCATGATCTGGATTTATTAGTTCTTACCTTAATATTATTATTATTATTATTGTTATTATTATTATTATTATTATTATTATTTACTTGCTAAGCTACAACACTAGTTGGAAAAGCAGGATGCTATAAGTTCAGGGACTCCAACTGGGAAAATAGCTCAGTAAGGAAAGGAAACAAGGAAAAATATTATTAGTTGCTAATAATAACAGTCCTCTCTGAATCTCACAACTGATACAGGCCTTAGAAAGATTCATTTACGCTTTGAAAGAGCGAGACCACCTTATCTAATAAATCACTTTAACAGGAATGATCACCCGGTAAACAAGCCTAAAAATATTTGACTATCACCCAGTAAACAAGCCTAAGAATATTTGACTATCACCCAGTAAACAAGCCTAAGAATATTTGACTATCACCCAGTAAACAAGTCTAAGAATATTCTACTATAACCCAGTAAACAAGCCTAAGAATATTTGACTATCACCCGGTAAACAAGCCTAAGAATATTTGACTATCACCCAGTAAACAAGCCTAAGAATATTTGACTATCTCCCAGTAAACAAGCCTAAGAATATTCGACTATCACCCAGTAAGCAAGCCTAAGAATATTTGACTATCACCCAGTAAACAAGCCTAAGAATATTTGACTATCACCCAGTAAACAAGCCTAAGAATATTTGACTATCACCCAGTAAACAAGCCTAAGAATATTTGACTATCACCCAGTAAACAAGCCTAAGAATATTTGATTATCACCCAGTAAGCAAGCCTAAGAATATTTGACTATCACCCAGTAAACAAGCCTAAGAATATTTGACTATCTCCCAGTAAACAAGCCTAAGAGTATTTGACTATCACCCAGTAACCAAGCCTAAGAATATTTGACTATCACCCAGTAAACAAGCCTAAGAGTATTTGACT
>NC_090763.1:52461796-52469296 GCF_036898095.1 Palaemon carinicauda
GTCTTGGTTATTAGCCCTTAATCAGTTATCCAATCTCTCTCTCTCTCTCTCTCTCTCTCTCTCTCTCTCTCTCTCTCTCTCTCTCTCTCTCTGATTCAGTTATCCAATCTCTCTCTCTCTCTCTCTCTCTCTCTCTCTCTCTCTCTCTCTCTCTCTCCTGAATCAGTTAACCAATCTCTCTCTCTCTCTCTCTCTCCCCCCCTGAATTAGTTATCCAATCTCTCTCTCTCTCTCTCTCTCTCTCTCTCTCTCTCTCTCTCTCTCTCTCTCTCTCTCTCTCTCATATATAGAGGTTTTGAAGCCTATCAGCCATCATTTAGACGGTAAACCTATTCATTTGCAAACTATCATCTTTCGCACGCTTAAAGGCGATCCGTGGAGAATGTTTTCTATTTTCGTGAAGGAAAATGTCAAACTTATCAAGATGATTTATGAAATAATCGAATGCTTATAAAACCACTGATTATATCCAGAGTCTGTTGACATTAAAAAAAAAAAAAAAAATCCGTCAAATGAAATGTTATCGTATAAAAAACAAATCTGTCCCATGATTTATGATAATGGCCATTCTTTTATGTTACTCGTTACTTTTTAATTAGTTTTTCATATACATATAATAATCAAATCATGCGTATTTTCCAGGTAATTTGTCTGGAGAGATGTTTTGTTACAAATTAAAGTGACTTTAAAGTGAAATATTTCTTTCTCGTGTGTAGGCCTATTGTCTTTTTTTAATAGTGGTGGCTTATAGGAAGAAAGGCCATCTCTTATCTAACGCAAACCAAAATATCAAACCCGCCTACCATATTGTTAGCCATGCATCATCTGTCCTTCATTTTGCACTTTTTTCTTTTCTTCCTTCGCCCTTAGACGCTTATCTCCTTCTACAACTCTCCTCAACGAATGGTGTGATTTTGTACATCCACCATTTTCTTGGATTTCTCGTGACTGCAGAAACTCCATTTTAACTTCCATCAAGGTTGGCGGGGAGATGCTTATTTTAGTTCTTGCAATCGTAATCATGATTTTCACCTTTTTCTTATTTTTTCTCCTTCCTCCCCTGTTCGTATATTTGAAGGATTCCGAAGGAAAAGGGGTGAAGGAAGACTCGTTATACTAACTTTAATCCTTTCTTGCTAAGCAGCCTCGTCGAAGGAAAAGAAAGAGTGAAATTGAAACATTTTTGTGCATTTGGTGGGGAGCATTGTCGGCTCCAGTTTTTGCAATCGCAATCATGAATTTCACCTTTTTTTTTTTTTCTCCTGCCTCCCCTGTTCGTATATTTGAAGGATTCCGAAGGAAAGGAGGTGAAGAAAGACTCGTTATACTAACTTTAATCTATTCTTGCTAACCAGACTCGACGAAGGAAAAGAAAGAGTGAAATTGAAACATCTTTGTGCATTTGGTGGGGAGCATTGTGTTCGGCTGCAGTTCAAGGTTATTAAATGTCGCCTGCATTTAAACGTAATGGAAACCGAGCGGAACATCTGGCGTTCCCTTCAATTAATGATAAAATATCCCTCATTAAACTGCTTCTGATGTATAAAAATGCCATAACACGATGACTAAGTTTTTGGCAAAATATTAATATGGATCGTCTGCCGGTGGCTTGGTTTTAGCCTTCGACAGATGTGGCCTGTGGTAACTTCGGTTTCTAGATCCGCTTCGTCCTCCATCCCCCAATGCCTTCCATAGGGGGCAGTAGACCCATTACCCTTCAGAATCCTACCAAACCCTTCTTCTTCTTCCCTGATCCAGCTCCCAGGGTCCCAAAATAAGCCACGTTTCGACCGCAAACCCTTTGGCTTCCTCCTGTCCCCGCCCCAACGCCATGTCTTTTTATCCCCCTAACCCTCGCGTCAGTTGTTTAACAATCACTTTGCTCCTTCTGTTGTCTATCTTCTTATTCATGTGTTTTACCTGTTCCTTCTGTTATTTTGATTTTCTATGTTTCATTTCTCTCTGGTGTTTCTTAGATGGATTGTATTTTTTTTTCAGAAATTGCCTTTCAGTCATGTTAGAATTTCTTCAAGTTCCGTCTGACAGTATCTTCCATTCTTTCGAACTAAATAGCGTTTTTTTTTTAATCTCTCTCTCTCTCTCTCTCTCTCTCTCTCTCTCTCTCTCTCTCTCTCTCTCTCTCTCTCAAGTATGTTCGTATACAAATAATGGAGGTGGTTAAACACATTGTCGTCTCAAGCGTTACTCATAAGTAGAGATGATCTACTTTCATATTTTTCATTTTTACTCAATATTTGTTAATCATGAGATTAGACATCACTCATTCCTATCTCCGGTGAAAGAAAGGACGTGCTTGATTGTCGTTTTAATTACTTGAAATACGTTTCTTCCATTCTTCTCCAACTCTTACTGTAAGGTCAAATAAAATGATTATCTGGAAGTTTTTCCTTGAAATCGCTAATTTCATTGGGGTGTTTTTACAACGTTTGCCATAAACTTTACAGCTTTGGTGACCGAAAAACCAACATTATAAAATCTGTGTCCTCTAGAAACTGACCAGATCCCTCGACCCATAGGATTTGCCGTTTAAAACGCACAAAAACATCATACAGTTTCCAGACAGTAAGTAATCTTCCTAATAGGCCCACACAGTTATTACAGTTCTGGGTCACTACAATTCATATTAATGTGGACCACTTTCAAATTCTCTTTTATCTTTTGAGAATAACACCTCTCTCTCTCCTCTCTCTCTCCTCTCTCTCTCTCTCTCTCTCTCTCTCTAGTGAACATGTTTACGCAAGCCTTCATTCAGCCCATGAAAAGCCTCTCTGAACATTGGCCTTTTAATGCAGAATGAGATCATCTTATGCCCAGCCTCAGGAAGGCGTATGACATTCCTAGGGACGGGTCTTAACCCCTTAACTCTCTTATCTTACCGATATTCTTTATACCATGAGTGCAGATATAGTACTTACCAAAGCCATAGTGAGATTTGTGAAATTGAATAGGGGTCCCATTGAGATTTGTGAAATTGAATAGGGGTCCCATTGAGATTTGTAAAATTGAATAGGGGTCCCATTGAGATTTGTAAAATTGAATAGGGGTCCCATTGAGATTTGTAAAATTGAATAGGGGTCCCATTGAGATTTGTAAAATTGAATAGGGGGTCCATTGAGATTTGTGAAATTGAATAGGGGTCCCATTGAGATTTGTGAAATTGAATAGGGGTCCCATTGAGATTTGTGAAATTGAATAGGGGGTCCCATTGAGATTTGTAAAATTGAATAGGGGTCCCATTGAGATTTGTAAAATTGAATAGGGGTCCCATTGAGATTTGTGAAATTGAATAGGGGTCCCATTGAGATTTGTAAAATTGAATAGGGGTCCCATTGAGATTTGTAAAATTGAATAGGGGTCCCATTGAGATTTGTAAAATTGAATAGGGGTCCCATTGAGATTTGTGAAATTGAATAGGGGTCCCATTGAGATTTGTGAAATTAAATAGGGGTCCCATTGAGATTTGTGAAATTGAATAGGGGTCCCATATTCAGTGTGTAGTCTAAAGTAAATAATCTCGAAGATTTAAAAAAAAAGGAGGAGCGTCATGCTCAATTATTTTGAAAGACTCATTTAGTACGAAATTGTCTGTACACATTTGGTGTTATTCAAACGCTTGCTATGGATTTTTCAATACCGTGGTTAAATCTGATTTTGGTTTATGAAAATAGATGAATCATGCACGGTAACATAGGATAACCAATCATCATATGTCCGGTTATTGTTTTATCAATTTGATAAATTTATCTACTTTGGAAAGATTTAGGGGTCTTGAATAATGAACAGCTCATTGAATTCTGTGATCACATAATCATAAATCATATGGCTATGGATTATTATTGTCCAATGTTAATATAAGATTTAAGGCACGAATTTCCTGAATCCCTGGAACTTTATAAGCCTCTCCAGAATTTAGATGAAAATATAATAGCAATTCTCCTGTAGGAAGTTATTAACATCAAGGCTGTTGACTAAATGAAAGTGCACCCAAGACCCAGGGTCCCGAGTCCTAAGCATATCGATGTATGCAATAAGCTCGAATTATTATTATTATTATTATTATTATTATTATTATTATTACTATCCAAGCTACAACCCTAGTTGGAAAAGCAAGATGCTATAATCCCAGGGGCTCCAACAGGGAAAAATAGCCCAGTGAGGAAATGAAATAAGGAAATAAATAAATGAAGAGAACAAATTAACAATAAATCATTCTAAAATAAGTAACAACGTCAAAACAGACATGTCATATATAAACTATTAGCAACATCAAAAACAAATATGTCATAAATAAACTATAAAAAGACTCATGTCCGCCTGGTCAACAAAAAAGCAGTTGCTCCAACTTTGAATTTTTGAAGTTCTACTGATTCAACCACCCGATTAGGAAGATTATTCCACAACTTGGTAACAGCTGGAATAAAACTTCTAGAGTACTGCGTAGTATTGAGCCTCATGATGGAGAAGGCTTGGCTATTAGAATTAACAGTATTAGCCTGTAAAGAAATATAAGACGCAAAAGTATACATATCCCCTTTGACCCTACTCATTAGCGCGGTTTGATATACGTTCTGAATTCATACACCAATTCATACTTGTGTTTGTATACATTTATATAATACTGCAAATGTCGTTCACAGTTTTTGTTTATTCCAACTCCGTATGTTTCATATCACGTTAATCGATCTTATAAATCAACATAAAGTAAAATTGGTAAAAGGTGAATCGTCCCTGAAATTTAATTTTTTACAATTGTCGTTGTTTTAAAAACTTTTTGTTGACCAGGTGGACATGAGTCTTTTTATAGTTTATTTATGACATATTTGTTTTTGATGTTGTTAATAGTTTATATATGACATGTCTGTTTTGACGTTGTTACTTATTTTAGAATTATTTCTTGTCAATTTGTTCTCTTCATTTATTTATTTCCTTATTTCCTTTCCTCACTGGGGTATTTTTCCCTGTTGGAGCCCCTGGTCTTATAGTATCTTGCTTTTCCAACTAGGGTTGTAGCTTGGATAGTAATAATAATAATAATAATAGTGATTGAAAATCAAATGAGTTGATAAGTCTACGGAATTCATCAGTTAACGCATGCGTGTTTCTTATATAAGGTCCAAAGGCAAACCTAGACTTCAAGCTGTCTTTGTTAATAATAAACCTAACTAGATTCAACGAAGTTCGAAGGAGGTTATGTTTTACCATTTGTTTGTGTGTTTGTATGCTTATAATTTGTGCGTTTGTGTTTGTTTGTGAACACCTTCCTGGCCACAGTTTTAATAGTAGAGTATTATTAAATTTTGGAAGGTCAAGGTCAAAGGTCAAGGTTATTTCCTGTGATTTCCAATTTACGTAATCAGCCATAAGTTTGGACATCGTTGTCACAGAGACTTCATACTTTGTTCATGTTCGAGTGTATGAAAATCCACCCCAATTAATACATGTTAAAGGTCAAAGGTCAAGGTCAAGGCCAAGCTTTAGGTCGAGAAATAAGTTATGTTTTAGAAAAATCACTTTTATATGTTATTAAGTTTCTGTTGTTAATTATTTCAAGTATATTTCATGCAAAAACAGTAACAGATATTATGAAAATATGAATTTATTATCTAATTGGTGACAAAATATATTAAGATGATGTATGAATAAAACAGGAAAGTCCTGCAGCTACTCATATAGGGAATCGTCCAATGTGATTGGTTTATATAAACATGAAAAATAGATTCCATCTTACGTTCGTTTCGATGCCATTTTGTGAGTGAGTGTGTGTGTGTGTGTGTGTGTGTGTGTGGTTCTCTGTTATCATTCTCATGTTTATGTTATTCATGTTTTTCTTATAATCATAATTATCATATCATAATCGTTCTTTGTACTTGTAATACAAACGATAAAATACATCGCGATGGTTTTTCCTAACTTATATTTTCTTTTTTAATTCTTCTCGTCCTTCTGATATTATCAAACCCTCAAACTTTAAACGCCCCCTCCCCCCCACCCCCCGCTTTAACCCACCGCTGTATCCGTACCCCCCCCCCCCCCGGGCCACAGCACCCCCCACCACTCTAACCGCAACATGTTGGCCTTGAGGAAGTGATTTTTGTGATTTTTATAACCACTATTTCCCCCATTGTTATGGTCCCATTCTCCTTCCATCCCCTTCTCTCCTTCTTCTTCATAATTCTAGAGCAACTCGAGAACAGTCTTTTTTTGACGACCGCAGCGAAGTCATTTTTCGACATTTGAAGCGCCGAAGGGATTTTGGGGTTTTAAAAGCACAGGAAGCTCAAAAATAAATCAAAATTATTCTTTCTTATGTGAATGTATATATATATATATATTTTTTTTGATGGGTGAAAATATTCCGTGTAAATGTAGGTTTTGAGAGTAAATTCTTCGTTTCTTTCAATGACAACTTCCATATGTTTTAATTTTCTTTACTCATTGACCAATATATATATATATATATATATATGTATATATATATATGTGTGTGTACACACACACGCGCGCACATATATATATATATATATATATATACACACATATCATTTATCACTCTTCGTTACCGATCTCGGGTATGTTGCATAAACGAACCATTACTCCATATTCCAATCAAGACCTTAATTTCGTTTTCCTCAAATCAAAGCGAAACCTCCCGGCCATCTTGTTCCTTTACCTTGGGAAGGGGTTGATGTATCCCACAAAAGCAACAGAAGGTTATTATGAGGTTTTTCCCCCCCTCCTCCTCCCCCCCAAACGCCCCCCTCCCTCTCTCTCTCTCTCTCTCTCTCTCTCTCTCTACCTCCTCCTAGAGGTTGCTAGTTGTTTTGTGGATATAATGGGGTTTTTGCGGGATGAGCTGAAGGGCTGTCGTCGGTAAACACGCTATGTAGACCGCTGTTAACATTGACAACTACGTTACACAGTCCAGACCTTCACCATTTGTAGTAGCATATGCCTTTCTTAACGGCTTATGGCTCTCTCTCTCTCTCTCTCTCTCTCTCTCTCTCTCTCTCTCTCTAAATCCTTTCGCTTATACTAATTAAAATGTGTTTATATATCTTATTTGTTTTTGTTTATGTCTGGTCACACAAGGCATATGCCTTTCTTAACGGCTCTCTCTCTCTCTCTCCTCTCTCTCTCTCTCTCTCTCTCTTCTGAATCCTTTCGCTTATACTAATTAAAATATGTTTATATATCTTATTTAATTGACAACTACGTCACACAGTACAGACCTTCACCATTTGTAGCAGCATATGCCTTTCTTAACGTCTCCTCTCTCTCTCTCTCTCTCTCTCTCTCTCTCTCTCTCTCTCTCTCCATCCAAGACTGGAAGATGCAAAATACACCGGAAGATGCATTAGCAACTCTCTGGTGGATATATGAGGTGCCTCACACTGAGGGACCTGGGGGAACCCAAACAAAAAATAAGGCAATAAGGCAAATAAGGCTCTCTCTTAATCCTTTCGCTTATACTAATTAAAA
>NC_090763.1:52471796-52481796 GCF_036898095.1 Palaemon carinicauda
ATATCAGTGATGTATTACAAACATCAATTAGCAGGTTGACAACAGAGTTCTAAGGTCTGGGTAATAAAATCACAATAGCATTAACGCTTAATAATGATGATAACCTGCATATGAGCAAACAAAAATAGAAGGACTTCAATTGGAACCATCATTCCTAGCAACAGGACACACACCAAACATTTCTTATTAGGAAATTTTTTTTCTAAAAAAAAGACGTTTGTCTCCCAAGCGCCACTTGGGTATTCGAATGGCGTCGTTGAAGAACTATTTTGCAAGCAGTATCCTTGAACGTTGGAGAAACTTAGCTCGTCAAAATGACGATTGTCTTTTTCGAGATATACATAAAAATGAAGGTGAAAATAGAAAGCAATACAAGTCATGTATAAAATAAAAAAATGTCAGGGTGCTTGACATTTTGAGATTGCTCAACTTGGGGCTCTGACCTCAATCCTATAATTCAATCTAACGGATTTATCCAGATTATATTTTTTTTCTCAAACCAGATTTCTTCCACACGATTCTAAAAGTTACTTAGCCAAATATTATGATGATGTTCTTTTAGATCGAATTGCTTCTAAAGAAAATAATAATAAAATGGAAACGGATTTATACAGATTATATTTTTTTCTCAAACCAGATTTCTTCCACACGATTCTAAAAGTTACTTAGCCAATATATTATGATGATGTTCTTTCAAATTGAATTGCTTCTAAAGGAAATTATTAAAAAAGAAAAAAGAAAATATTCTGAGGAGATTTTTTTTACCTTTACCAGAAAGCTATTCGACAAAACGTAATCTTGCGCAATAGAGAGATTTTGCAAGACGCAAAACCCCTAGCGAAGGAGGTCCCCAACAAATAACATGCAAAGAGAAAATGAGAAAAGGCGAGACTGTTTCTTCATCTCGATTGCGATTTGCATCACAAGGAAGCCAGGCGAATGGTGCCACGTCGGAGAGGGGGACGGGAGACCCCAGGGGATAATTGGGACGGTTTGGGGAAGGAGGGCTAAAATGGGCGTACGCATGAGAGCTCGCCCATTATCTAGTGCACGGAACCACGTCATCATCATGCATTCACTAGCCGGAGCCTGGTAGAGGGGGGGATTATCAGCACGTGCTGTACGTGCATTAGATCTGCGTGATTCAGCTAGAAAATTTATGTTCGTGCACTGTGTTATCTGTGTGTTATACCTTCGGAGACGAGTCCATTTTATGGGCAACTTATAAAGGTGAATTTCACTGAGCCGTAGATGTGGGGGAGCATAAGATGATGACTCGAAAATGCCAATTGAATTCTTCTATACTAGGCATTGTGGATTATTTTTCCTTGTAAAGAAAAAAAAAAGCTAAGTCATGAGTATACGGGATGCAAATAAATTTTGTATGCTTAGTAAACTTTTATTATTCTAAGAGATATGGATAACATTTGCATGTTCCGTCGATATGATGCAGATGGTTATATTGTATTTTTGGCTTACCAAAAAAAAAAAAAAAAATAAAGAACATAATATCAAACCTCCATTATTCTAAAAGATTTTTTTTTTTTTTTTTTTTTTTTTTTTTTTTACGAAATAGGGTTAACATTTGCATGTTCCGTCGATATAATTCATATGGTTATATTTTTTGGCTTATAAAATATAAAGAACGATATCAAACTTTTTTTTTTCTTTTTTTTTTTTTGTTGCAGGTCATGGCTTTCAAGATTGAGAGCAACCCAAGTCGAGAAAACTTTTAAAGTCCTCGAGTGTGTCTAAAAGAGATGGCAATGTCCCGAGAAATATCCTTCAGAAATACTGAAGAAATGGAAGAGTGCCTGTATGATTTTGATCCCTCCTTCGGCCGTCAGCCGCAGATCCTGTCAACTACTGTTGAGGCGCAGCAAACAGACAGATGTCTTTAATCTTCAGTTTTTTTTTTTTTTTTTTTTTTTTTTTTGCATTCATATTCTGGAAATTTCTTCGCCACCCATTTGGTTTTATACATTCAAATCAAGAAAAGTTCCTTCGATTAATTTTATGCAAGATAAATAATATAAACTGGAAAAGATTCTCTCTCTCTCTCTCTCTCTCTCTCTCTCTCTCTCTCTCTCTCTCTGTTCATAGTATTTACCTAAAATCAAATGAAGACTTTAATGGTATATTCTAATTACTTTAACACATAAGTCGTTTTTTTTTTTTTTTTTTTTTTTTGCTGGAAAATTTAATAAAAATTGGTTTTTAGTCTGTTATTTTACCTGAAGACTTTATTTCTATTTTAAGGCAATATAAATTTACTGTACGAATCCTAGTGAAAATTTCCCCAAATTTATGATTAAATTCTTTAAGTTTTTTATCATACACTTAACGGGAAATTTAATAGAAAGTGATTTTTAGTTTATTTTACCTGAACACTTTTTTTCTATTTACTGTATTATGAATTAACTGTAGAAATCCTGGTGAAAAATGTCTTAAATTTTATGGTAAAACTCAAAAAGAGTTTTACCATATCCTAGATAGAAAATTTCATAGTAATTATTTTTTAATCTGTTATTTCACATGAAGACTTTTTTCCATTTTAGTGTATTATAAATTAACTGTACAAATCCAAGTTAAAATGTCTTAAATTTTATGGTAAAATTCCAAAAGATTTTTACCATATCCTAGATAGAAAATTTCATAGAAATTGGTTTTCAATCTGTTATTTCACCTGAAGACTTTTCCCATTTTAGTGTTTTATAAATTAACTGTACAAATCATAGTGAACATTTCCCAGTTTTAGGTTAAAATCCGTTAAAAATCATTGCCATATCCTGAACAAAATAGTTTTATACACGAAGAAAAATATTTACGTCTAGAGCAGCATTCATTATAAAAATAAAAGAAAATAAATAAAATCTTGTTTTATGGTTACAAGAAGTTCACCATAAAATGTGGTCATTTTTTATTCAAAAGTCATCTGACCTGACTAATAATATAAATTCGATATTTATTCAGATACTTAACTAAGAACTCATGTATCATCATGGCAGACTAATTACAAATATATAATGTTAGTGCTCAAATGTGTGTATATATATATATATATATATATATATATATATATATATATATATATATATATATATATATATATATATATTCTCTCAAAATTTTACTGACCTTTCTTCTTATGTCTTGTCCCTGAATATTTTCTATTCATCCTTGTAACCTTTTTATTGGTCGTCTTGAAATATGTATCATAATAAAATACATATTACAAGATTAAGCCACTGAAAATGATCTCTCACTCTTGGTCATACACAATGATATTATGTATTCCCTTCATGTATACTAACCTTTGCTTTTTTCTATTTGAAGTTTCTGCAGAATTTTTGCAAACCCTTCTAAATCAACCATTTGACTTTTCCCATTGCTCAAATCTTCCTCCTCTTGGCTTAACTTCAAATTTTATCTATAATTTTTATCATTATCTAAAAAAGAATTCTTGTTTTTACCTTCAAGTATTATTACCATACATTGCATCTACAAACTAGTTCTCATCTATTATTACTACAAAATCATCTTCTTTCACCGCGGAAATCTTACAACCGAATCAACTACCGGTTCCTTTTATTATTACATTTATTAGAAAACAGATCGAACATGAAAAGGTGGCGTAATTTCACCTTAGACTTTTTAACACACCTGATTAATTCCCTTTACTTGGTTCGCTGTCATACGTGGAACTACACTTTTGCAAATCTAGTTGCTCAAAATAGGTCGTTGTTTTCACCGGTATTTTTCAAATATCTTAGCATTGTTCTGCTTTTATCATACCCAAGAGTATTTATGAGTCTTCTGAAGATTTTTAATTTCTTTCGAATGCATATATAGTACAGTATAGTGTGTAGAGTACAGTCATACAAAAACACATATACACACAAATATATATGTGTATATATATGAATGTATGTATAATATATATATATATATATATATATATATATATATATATACATATATATATATATATATATATATATATTCCTATACTTATATACTCTATATGCATAAATATATATATACATACAAATATATATATATATATATATATATATATATATATGTGTGTGTATATATATATATATATACATATATATATATATATATATATATATATATATATATATATATATATATATATATCTGGAATTTGGTATTTATTGCTTATCTTAAATCTATACAAGATATTACACTAAGGGAAGTGATAGTATATATATATATATATATATATATATATATATATATATATATATATATATATATATATATATATATATACATATATATATATGTGTGTGTATATGTATATATACATATATATGCATATATATATATATATATACATATATACATATATACATATATATAAATGTATGTGTGTTCACTTGTGTTGTGTGCTCATTTATGTATGAGTTTGCATTATCATGTATTTTATACATTTATTCGTGTACTATTGTTAGACATGCCTAATTCTAACTCAGTGGTCTATGAATCATGGGTTTTGGGTGATTCATGAAAAGTCAAACTTTAAATCCCACCAACATGACGTAATTAGATATGACTAATAAAGACCAGTCGTGTTGAACATGCAATTACATTCATAACGTTAAAGAAATATATAAATATTCTTGATAAAGGAATTCCAGCAAATTTCTTTTTTTCTTATTCACGGAGTTGGTATTAGTATTTATTCATTAACTCAAGATTGTATAAAATGATATTAATAATCTATAATCATTTGCATTTCTTTCAATATCAAGTTTTTTATATTAGAAATACAAATTTAGGAAAGTTTAGTGTTGTTAAAAGCTTCATGTTCCAAAGGTTTCAAGTAAAATTCTTCATTTCTTAAAAAGTATATCGAATTACCGAACTTGTTTTTATAATGGAATGCAATATTTAGGATTGGTGACTTAGACTTCAAAGAAATAAAGGACAGTTTCAAAACAATTCACCAAGACAAATATATAATCATTATTGAAAAGTGAAACCTATATCATACGACATATAAATAATTTCCATGAATGGTGAGAGTAAAGAAATGGTAATTTTTGTGAAATGTACCTCTGATAGTGAGGCATTTATTGAACGAATTCCCCATTTTGGCAGCTTAAGAAATAGATATCTGTTTGAGGCTCGAGGTAAGGATGGCAGGTTCATCCTTGATAAGATTCTTCGGCAGGATGTGTTGTACTATGCTTGTGGTATTTATTTATTTCAGAAGCAGGTTTTCTGAAAGCTATTTAACTTTTATAAGGATATCTTCGCTTTTATTGTTTTAAATTTAATTTCTTTTTATTCTTTATTTATAATAAATGATATCAGCATCAGTGGCCGTTGATCACTGCATATGTAATAAGCTTGTTTTTTTTTTTAGGCCAAACGACATATCATGCATATAATGTTATGTAACCCCGAGAAACATCAGATATTACGTTCCCATAGTAACTATGGGGCTCATCAACAATTACTTTTTGCGTTCTATTTCCTAGAAATTCAATAATTATTCTAGAAAAATACCCCTTACTTCTATCTGTTTAAGTTTTGAAAACAAATGCCTCATGATTAACACTGTTAAAGGTAGCATTAAAATCAGGGCCACTCATACGAACTTCCTGACCACAATCGAGGGTTTTATGTACAAAATTGGAAATTGTAAGGTCATCATATGCTCCAAGGTCATAGTGAAGGCCAAACTGTAAATAGGGAACAGATGATTACCTTCAGCATACTTATTTAGATATTTTTCCTAAAGACATTAAAAAATTAAAATTAGGAGTTATGGAAATTGGGTAGTAATCAGCAGGTCTAGTTTTACCAAAAAATACATTTACCTAATGAAATAACATACCAATTCTCATAAGTGCAAAACAAACACCTTTCTCACTTGTGGAAAATAACACAGCTATGGACCTAAGAAATCAACTGTCTAAAGAAAAAAGGAAGAAATACTCCATTAGCATCAGAGTCCATTGAAAGTATTTTAATTTCACTGGACCAAAAACATAAGTGCAAAACGATCATATTTTTCACTTGTGCAAAATAACACAGCAATGGACCTAAGAATTCAACTGTCTAAAGAAAAAAGGAAGGATTACTCCATTAGCATCAGAGTCCATTGAAAGTATATTAGTTCCACAAGACCAAAAAGCAAATAAAGTTAGTTTAATATCAGGAAAACAGAAATATGGAAGATTAAGTTTCACCTTCACTACCTACAGTCAAACACATCCAGCAAAAAGGTTGTCTTTTCCTTTGGACAATGATAGTCATTTGGTTTAAGAAAAGGATTAACTTTTAAACTTACAGATAGAGTGAACATTTGAGGGCAGCCAACCATTCATGTTCCTATAGTCAATTTTTTTTTAGTGAGGCTTGTTTGCACCGACTCGCAGGGGTGCCATTTTAGCTCGGAAAAGTTTCCTGATCCGTGATTGGTTGGACAAGATAATTCTAACCAATCAGCGATCAGGAAACTTTTCCGATCTAAATGGGCACCGCTGCGAGTCGGTGCAAATGCGCCTCATTAAAATAATTTGAGTATAGGTTGTACCAGAAAGGTTTTCTTATTCATGTTCCTATAGTCAATTTTTTTTAGTGAGGCATGTTTGCACCGTCTCGCAGGGGTGCCATTTTAGCTCGGAAAAGTTTCCTGATCCTTGATTGGTTGGACAAGATAATTCTAACCAATCAGCGATCAGGAAACTTTTCCGAGCTAAAAGGGCACCGCTGCGAGTCGGTGCAAATGCGCCTCATTGAAATAATTTGAGTATAGGTTGTACCAGAAAGGTTTTCTTATATGGTCAAATTGTATTCCTCCGTTGAAGCAGAAATACTTTACAGCTCTTATCTGAGGGTAGTTATTCCAAGTCAAATCTGATCTGTTAACTTTCCATAGATGATAGGTCTCCTGGTTCTCCAAATAAGCATGTCTACAATTATCATTGGACCAAGACTTGTCCTCCATTCGGTATTCTTTCACCAAAAAAGGCATACGCCAATCAATTATGATGATCATATTTTCATTTAAAAGAACAACAGGCTCATCAGTAATGTTAGATATTCACATAATAAGCGGGGAATTTTGGCATAGTCTCCCTCCCTTTGCTTTTCTCTGAAGTAGGGCCTATATTTAATAAATTATTATTGTTATTATTATTATAATTATTATTATTATTATTGTTGTTGTTGTTGTTGTTGTTATTACTATTATTGTTGTTGTTATCATTATTATTATTATTATTATTATTATTATTATTATTATTATTATTATTATTGTTGTTGTTGTTGTTATCATTATCATTGTTATTATTATTATTATTATTTTTATTATTATTATTATTATTATTTGAATTCCATCGCCATCTTTTCATATTAATTTTACCCTTTCTTCATTCTTTCACGAACATGCAACCTAAGTAATTGGTATCAAAGTACAGAAAATTAGTTTTCAGTTACTCAAAACCTCTAAAAAGAGCAACAGAACTACAGCAGGTGTAGCATAAACAACATGAACAAAATAATCAATTAAGTCTATTGTTCTAACACTTGACAGCCGTGGTTATTAAATGATCTTTGGATAACGTAGTTGTTTTAGTATGTTAGTTATTCAGGTAAATAGTAATGAAAATGTTAATGAAAAGATTATGCCCACTGTTTGTTTGTTTTTTCTTTTTTGATGTTAATAGTTTATATATGACGTCTGTTTAGACGTTGTTACTTATTTAAGAATGATTTATTGTTAATTTGTTCTCTTCATTTATTTATTTCTTTATTTCCTTTCCTCACTGGGCTATTTTTCCATGTTGGAGCCCCTGGGCTTATAGCATCTTGCTTTCCCAACTAGGGTTGTAGCTTGGATAATAATAATAATAATAATAATAATAATAATAATAATAATAATAATAATAATAATAATAGTAAAAATAATAATAATAATAATAGACGTGCGTTGACTCTGGATCGTAGTCAGTGGTCAGTGGTGTGTTCTGGTGGAGGCGTCGAAGGCAGTGGAGTGAATTAATAAGTGATTAACTAAGTGATTCATAAAAAAATAAAAATAAAAATAAAATAAAAAAAAAACATTCATAGGATACGCTGGGAAGAGCCGTGAAAAGTTGAAAAAGTATGACATTAAGAGCATTCTTGTGAAATTCTTGTTCACTTTGTGTAAAGAAGTGAAAGATGAATGTTGTTCAAGACGCATGCGTGTTAGAAAAACAGTTACATTTGTTGTACACTAATCGTTAGCCCTTGGGAAATATCATTATCCTCAAGAAGGTAAAATTAGATAAAAACCCGGTGGGTTCACATGCAACACAATTTTTAGTATATATTGAATCTTTGAAGAAAAAAAAAGTAGTTTAATTTGTACGACCATAGCCCGATAACAGAATAAAGAATGATGATGCGGGAATGGAAGTATGTGTGGTGTATTTACCAAAAAAAAAAAAAAAAAAAAAAAAAAAAAAAAAAAAAAAAAAAAAAAAAAAAAAAAGGAATTATTAGCAGAATGAAATCATTTAAAGGGAAATAAAGGAATGGCATGGGTACTATGCCTTCAAACCAGTCCTGCGCCAGTCCTTGTCAAACGCCAGGAGAGATGATCCACGATACATTGAAATTGGTTTTATCCAATACCTACAGAAAGATTCTATCTGTAGGTCTTAGTTTCATCTCTCATTCCTGTTTTCTTTTCTTTTTATTATTCATCGTTTAACCTTCACTACATTCAATGAAATTTTGCAAATCTACAGTAGGCCTATGCACAGTCTTTTTAAGTTATTATGAAGATTATGGCTATGACTGATAACTAACTTTAAAGATGACTCGCCAGTTAAAATGGCGATGTGTTCTTATTTTATCTCTATCCCTTTCATCACCGTTGAAATTTCTGCGAAATTGAATTCTAAACTTCACTACAGTTAATGTAATTTTGAAATCTACAGTAGGCCTATGCACAGTCTTTTCAAGTTATTATGAAGATTATGGCTATGACTGATAATTAACTTTAAAGACGACTCGCCAGTTAAAATGACGATGTGTTCTTATTTCATCTCTGTCCCTTTCATCACCGTTGAAATTTCTGCGAAATTGAATTCTAAATCGGGCAAATCTTGTATCTACCTGGCGAGTTTTATCTCTCATTCCAGTTTTCATTTCTTTTTATTGCTCATCGTTTAACCTTCACTACAGTTAATGTAATTTTGAAATCTACAGTAGGCCTATGCAGAGTCTTTTCAAGCTATTATGAAGATTGCAGCTATAAATGATAACTAACTTCAAAGATGACTCTCCAGTTAAAATGACGATGTATTCTTATTTTATCTCTGTCCCTTTCATCACCGTTGAAATTTCTGCGAAATTGAATTCTAAACTTCACTACAGTTAATGTAATTTTGAAATCTATAGTAAGCCTATGCACAGTCTTTTTAAGTTATTATGAAGATTGTAGCTATAAATGATAACTAACTTTAAAGATGACTCGCCAGTTAAAATGGCGATGTGTTCTTATTTCATCTCTGTCCCTTTCATCACCGTTGAAATTTCTGCGAAATTGAATTTTAAATCTGGAAAAATCTTGAACCTACCTGGCGAACACAACGCATTCCAGCGACCGCTCTTCAGAGACAAATAACACGACGATAGCTGAACTATATAATCTTGGCAATCCGACCGATCTTTACATCAAAAGACCCTCGGGAATCTGGCCCGTGGTCTTAACCAAATTGTAATCATTCCCTTTTTCTGCGTGCATTAGCGCAGGTCGCAGCAACTGAGGAATACCCGTCTAATGGCTTCCCGCTGATCGAAATTTTGACCCGACGATGTCATTTGAAACTTTTCGATTATTTCGGGTCATTTTTGCAAGCGTGATCGAAGCATGATATACAGAAGGAAAGAGAATAATGGCCGGCGCATTCCAAGAAGCAGAGACAATACTCCGTTAACCATAACATGCCGTCCCAGTGCATGGAAT
>NC_090763.1:52486796-52519296 GCF_036898095.1 Palaemon carinicauda
GCAACCTTTCTGATAACGAGAGTATGTCGACAAATATAATGTTGACGTAAAACAATGCTCGAGATCGGTGGTTCGGTTGTTATCAGAAGGGAATCTCGAGTACAGCACTTTTGTCCGGAATGCGTTTGAATCTACGAAGGATTCTGGCCGGTTAGCAAACAAATGATTCGATTGCTTGAATATCTTCCATCGTTGCAACGAAGAATGTTTTTGCTTGACAGCACTTCGATAAAGGCATGACATAATCATCTAACAGGAATAGATCAGTTCTAAGAAACAATTCTAATGTATTTGCACAACTCGAGAATGAAGATTGCGTTTGTTAGTTTGTTTCTTCTTATTCTACCAGTTTCATGAGGAACATTGATATTCTACTAGGTTGCTGTGGCCTGATTGGTAACGTCTCTGCCTGGTGTTTGCCAGTCGGGGGTTCGAGTCCCGCTTAGACTCGTTAGTGACATTAGTGTCTGCAACCTTACCATCCTTGTGAGCTATGGTTGGGGGTTTTGTGGGAGCCTAGAAGTCTATCCGCTGAGTCATCAGCAGCCACTGCCTGGCCCTCCCTGGTCCTAGCTTGGATGGAGAGGAGGCTTGGGCGCTGATCATATAATATATGGTCAGTCTCTAGGACATTGTCCTGCTTGGTAGGGTAATGTCACTGTCCCTTGCTTTTGCCATTCATGAGCGACCTTTAAACCTTTAAACAGTGGAATGGCCTTCTATTCGTTTCATTATGTATAGTGTAATACGTTTTGGACGAACAAGTATTTATTTGAAGGATTTTTTTCCCCCGAGATTTCTGTTTTGAAAAGTTCGAAATAGCAATGTTTTCGTTGAAAAACAATAAAAAAGTATCTATACTCAATTATTTTTTAAATGATGCGAGGAGGAAATAGGCCTAACTTTATCAAATCACAATTGAATGGGAGATTTTTCATCCGGTTGAATGGAGTCATGACACTAAAGCATTACTGATATTCTCTCTCAAAAATAAATTCCTTAAAGTTATTTTCTCTAAGACTTTTGTCAATAGATTAGCATACCTTCATATTATGGGTGACTAATTCCCGAAGTAGTTTTACGTTAACCGTAATTTATTTTCAGGTTCAAAGCATTGGTAAAATTGGTAGTAATAACTCCTCTTTAAGAGTAGTTTTAAATTGAAAATACACTATTACTTCAAAACTCCATTAAAATGATTAATCCTTCCTTAGTTACATTTATGAACCTTTGATAATGACCTCTTATGATATTTGGAATATGTCAATTACTTCATATTATCTTCATATCCTATACAAATATAAGTCTTAAAGATGATATTAATCGCAATGATCCCATACCCAACTCCATAGGAAGTAATTCCAGAAGCAATTCTTTGTGGCCACGATCTGAAGTCATCCATCACAACAGGGCAATGGGCACGGGTCAACGAGCATGGATGGTCTTCAAATGATCTTTAAAAAAAAAAAAAAAAAAAAAAAAAAAATCTAATTGCAGTAAACTACAAGCAGTGGAGTTAACTACGCCGACTCTGCTCTATTAAAACCGTGCAGTTTTATTAAGGAATGAAACTGTACCGTTAGATTGAAGGAAAGAATTGAAAGAATGATTAGACAGTAGTTTCCCTGCTGCTTAGAAAGTCTACTTTAGCTGAAGGAATTCGGGTCTCCATTGTTTGCCTATTATTATTATTATTATTATTAGTAGTAGTAGTAGTAGTAGTACTTGCTGAGGTGTAACCCTAGTTGGGAAAACAGAATGCTATAAGCCCTATTGCTCTAACAGGGAAAATAGCCCAGTGAGGAAAGGAAGTAAGGAAACTACAAGAAAATTAATTAACAATTAAAATAAAACATTCTATGGTCAGTGACATTGAAATAAATATTTCCTATATAAACTATAAAAACTTTAAAAAACAAGAGTAAGAGAAATAAGATAGAATAGTGTGCCCAAGTGTACCCTCAAGCAAGAGAACTCTAACCCAAGACAGTGGAAGACCATGGTACAGAGGCTATGGCACTACCCAAGACTAGAGAACAATGGTTTGATTTTGGAGGGTCCTTCCCCTAGCAGAGCTGCTTCCCATAGCTAAAGGGTCTCTTTTACCCTTATAAATAAGACAGGAGCCACAGAACAATTATTGTAGTTTAATTTTCTGTTGAAAAAAATATCTCTGGGTTTAGGTGGCCTATTGGATACGTCCCTACCTAGTGTTCTGCTGAACGGGAGATCAAGCCCCGTTCAAACTCGATAGTTTCTTGTAGTGTCTGCAACCTCACAATCCTTGTGAGATAAGGATGGTGGGTTTTGGGGAACCTATAAATCTACCTGCTGAGTCATCATCAGCCATTGCCTGGCCCTATCTGGTCCTGGCATGGGTGGAGAGGTTGCTTAGAAGTTGATCATATATATATATATATATATATTTATTTATATATATATATATATATATATATATATCTATTTATATATATATATAAACATATATATATATATATATATATATATATATATATATATATATATATATATATATATATATATATATAGGCAGTCTCTAGGAGGGCATTGCCCTACTTGCTAGGGCATTGTCACTGTCTTGTATCTCTGCTATTCATAAGCAGCCTTTAAACCTTTAAAGGAAGAAAGTATCTTCATAAAGGTTGTGGATCTTTTATGTATAAAAAAAAACATCATCTGGACCTTCTAGCAAGAATAAAACTTGGTTTTAGACATATGCAAATATAGTAACAAATGAATCTCCTTTATCTAAGTTCCTTTAATAAACTATATTTTTTCTTTTCAGTTCACAAATTTCTCAAACATAATTATCACTGATATGTTCAACTGCAATACATCTTAAGTTATAAATTTTCCATTAATCATCTTTTTTTTTTTTTTTTTTTTTTTTTTTCAAAACCTGAGGTCCACACCAAACATCTCATTTTTTTAAATGAGGCACTCATCTGAGCTCCTTATTACAGGTTTTAAAAAACCAATAATTTTAAAATGGGATGCCATTCCTACGAATGTGGATGTCATGAGATTCAAGTAATAAAAGTTTGTGGTATAACAACTTTTATTTGTGTTCCATAAATCGGAACACACATTTTGGTGGTCCTATTTTCGATTATTACTGCTATAGCTAAGACACAAAAAGATTGCATAATGGCCCCTTAAGCTTGGTGATTTCAATGCTAACTATAGGGAGTGTTTGAATTCTGTTTCTCTTACTGACACATTAAGAGCTTTGAATTTTACCTCTGAATCAGTCTGTGAGCGAATCATAAGTAAAGCGACTCACAAGTCTGGTAATTGCTTGGAACCTGATATACACTGATTGCCATGGTATTAACCAGCAAGGTTGGTTCTCCAGTCCGGACGTCTCATCATGCTTTGGTTTTGTTAGTAATTAAGACTGAGTACCCTATCCCCGATGTGTCTTACATACATACATACATACATACATATACCAAAGTCACTTCCCCCAATTTTGGGGGGTAGCTGACATCAACAATGAAACAAAACAAAAAAAGGGGACCTCTACTCTCTACGTTCCTTCAGCCTAACCAGGGACTCAGCCGGGTTCAGCTGGTACTGCTAGGGTGCCTCAGCCCAACCTCCCACATTATCCACCACAGATGAAGCTTCATAATGCTGAATCCCCTACTGCTGCTACCTCCGTGGTCATCTAAGGCACCGGAAGAAGCAGCAGGCAGTCACTCTCCCCCCAGCTCCATCTCTTTGATGTGTCTTACTCTTTGAAAATGAATATAAAATCTCATGGCATCTTGGGTGATCGTTTTCATTTGAATTGGTCACAATTGTATAAAGGTGCAAAATCTGGTCAGCATAATTGATAGGCGTATCCCTTCTCGGTGTGATGAATTACCGGTTCCAGTGCCTGGCCTCTCGTATAAAAGATATGATTCAATCCTAATATATTCCGGTCACGCCCATGCCACTGCTTCTGACGATTCGTCTTTGTATTCGTGCGAGTTTGAAGACATAATGGAAAATTATGCTACGGCAATAAACCCGGAGCAATATATATTAGTCCACCAGTCCTCCATACGCAATTAGTTTTGCGCAGTTTAATTTCTTGAATATTCTAACCACTCCCCAGTTGCAGGTTTGGGACCATCTATTCTGTTTGTTTTGGTTTTATTTCTATTTTCTCTTTTCTTTTTAATTCAGCGTTTTCTTGTACGGTTCCCATCTGATGTGGGCAATAATGTACGGAAGAAAATTTGGAAGTATTAGCGAATTTATATTTCTTAAAACAGGGAATGGTTTTGCATAACCATGTTGGAATATTATCGTCAAATCACACAAACACACACACACACACATTACAAATTCGCACATTACCATCACTGGACAGAAACAATCAAATGTAAGAAACTAAATTTAGCTAGCTGAAATTTCTCTTGACATTTTAGTTGAAGATTATTCATACATTATTCTCTTACTGTAACGTATAGTTTACTTATATACAATCATATATTTATAATATAGACATTTATACTCTCTCTCTCTCTCTCTCTCTCTCTCTCTCTCTCTCTCTCTCTCTCTCTCTCTCTCTCTCTCTCTCTCTCTCTCTCAAATGAATTATCTCTGTGTACGTATTATTTTGTCAGAGATTGCAGAATCACTCAGATTCAGTAAAAAAGTAAAAAACATTTTCGATAACTAGAGAATACAAGCACCATTGCCATGAAAATAATCCGATTCACTAAACTCTACTGTTGAAATATAAATTTCAAGATCAAGAAGCTTATCAAACGAAAAAAAAACTATTACCACTTGCATAAATCCAGCTCTCTCTCTCTCTCTCTCTCTCTCTCTCTCTCTCTCTCTCTCTCTCTCTCTCTCTCTCTCTCTCTCTCTCTCTCTATATATATATATATATATATAATGTATGTATGTATGTATATATATATATATATATATATATATATATATATATATAATGTATGTATGTATGTATATATATATATATATATATAATGTATGTGTTTATGTATATATATATATATATATATATATGTGTGTATATATACATATATATATATATATATATATATATATATATATATATATGCGTATGTGTATGTATGTATAGAAACATATAGTAGTTATAAGAAGAAAGTCGTCGATTCTGTATCAGTAGCTTTTATTCTCGCCTACCGCAAATTTGTGTTTTTAGAAATGGACCGAGCGAGTGATAATCACGTCTTTTTATGTACTACTTTTTTTCTGTTTAGAGTCCTTGGCTTGGTATAGCGAAGCTTTCTTTGGCTTCCTTGTCGTTACCCTTAACAGTAGGGTCACTTGGGTGGTTGGTGGTAACCAGAATGCAAGCTATCTCCGATTTGTTTAGTTGGTAAGTAAAAAACTGCATTATGTTTACTTTCATTTGTGGGAGTTTCTAATACTTTGATATCGTTTGTCTTGATTGGAGGTCTGTTGGTATATGAAAGTTATTTCTGTACGCACTAAATGCATTTCATTTAACCATGTCTCAACATACCTATGTCATTTTCTATATTATTATTATTATTATTATTATTATTATTACTATCCAAGCTACAACCCTAATTGGAAAAGCAAGATGCTATAAGCCCAGGGGCTCCAACAGGGAAAAATAGCCCAGTGAGGAAAAGAAATAAGGAAATAAATAAATGAAGAGAACAAATTAACAATAAATCATTCTAAAATAAGTAACAACGTCAAAACTGACATGTCATATATAAACTATTAACAACATCTGAATACCCATGTTTTAACATCCGGTTTATTTGTACTTCCAGGAAGTGTCTGTGATCCCTGAATACTTCTGCGTTTCAAGATTATAATCTAAATGGAATTGTTTCTTAAGAGCTGCTGTGAATTTTATTATAATTACGTACAGACCAACATGTTAAATACCAGTCTGGAATGGTGATATCGCTGGAGTATGGTGAAGTATTTTTCAGATTGAACTAAAAGGCAAGTATTGTTTTGGTTTCTTCTTAATCCAATCTTAAGCAAGCCAGTCCTCCCCGATTGGGGGCTGCGCCCCCAATTGTGGGAGGACGTTCCCTATAGCACACGGTAGACCTGTTATAAGGTCTACCGTGTGCTATAGGGAGGCTTGCTTTTAAACCCCTTAGTCTAATTACGGTAAATGTTTAACTTTTTGTACTTTAGGTTAATTTCTGTGAATGTTCAACTTTTTCAACTTTAGGTTCTGAAGTTTACTTAGAGCGTGCTGATCACAGATTTAAAGTAAAAAAGTTTTCCTAATTTTATATTTTTTATATCAAAATCTATATATTCCATATTTTAATATTGTTGATAAACTTATTTTAAGTTCTAAAGTATACGGATGTATTCTTCGTTGTATGGAACTGGTCATTTTATTATACTGTTACTCTTATTAAGTGTTAGACTTGGAGATATTTGACATTTATGTAGGGATACCTAACAATTTTTTTTTTTTCATTTATTTATTTATTTTTTTTTTTTTTTTTTTTGGCAAAATTTATAATTTCTGATTCTCGATACTTTTCAGATTGGAAGGCGCGACTCCGGGATAAAATAAGGGACTAAATTGGAAGTATCTAAACTGAAATTCAATTCCTACCTATGAAGGTTTGGTTGAAGATAGTTTGCTGAGGTTGAAGGTCGATCTTGAAATCCTAAGATTTTCTTTAGATATTTTAAAGATTGTACTGAAAATCCTTTAAATATCTTTAATTAATGCCTGAAGATTGTTACTGGAAGTCCAAAGATCGACAATAAATATTTGGATAAATCTGACCATTGATTTTTGAAAATCGGCTTTGTACAGATTTGGCGAAGTATCAAATATCCAGTATTTCCAAGAAATGAGTTGTCGGTAACTTATAACTGAAAAGAATTTAATTTTATTTTATATTATGATTTTACTGACAAGATAACTGTTAGCACTAGCTATTTTGATAAAAAAAAAAAAAATCGAAAAAATTTGCCAAAATTTTGGGTAATGCTGGCAGGTAAAATACTTCGTTAGTCATTGAAGAAAAAACTTCATATTGGTTGAATTGGTAAATTTCATACTTGAATATGATAGACTTCTGAAGTATTCTAAAGTCGATTGGAACATATACAGTAGTTACGATTTAATTGATGGTCTCTTGAACACCTTTTGTTTCTTTTTAAATGTTTGACTGCATAATCTTGTCAAATAAATTTTGTCTATACTACTTCGTGGTTGTCCTAATTTGGTTGACCATTGAAGTTGTTAGAGTTTAAATGTTTTACTCTTAAATGTAATGGCACACTTTTGCTTTGGTTTCAATGTTTGAAACTTTTAAGGTTTGAAACTGTCGTTGAATTTGGCCGCTTTTTTTTATTTCTCTTCATTTTTTCTTCTTTTCTAGTTTAAAATAAGTGACTTGCCTTTGCAATAAAGGAAACCTTATGGCGACAATCTCAAAGTGTGTATACGAGAACAGTTATATGAAAATAAACTAGGTACTTTCACTGATACTTCATGTTTTATTAATTTAATTGGGAATCAGCCTTTGGCGTTTCCAACAAGACTGAACTACTGTTATAAAACTTATCGTAAAAAATGAGAAAATCCTGGAATTAATGGTTCCAGGTATCTAGTTTTAAAAACATATTTACGTAAAAAAAAAAAAAGTTATATTACGGTCACCAACCCGTTAAAGATAAATAGTAGGGTAAATATTAGGGTTAACTATATTTTGCTGTAATACGGCCGAGAAATTTTTTACGGAAAATTTAACATTAAATTAGTTTTATTTTAATTGTAGAACACTTTCATGAAGTCTTATTTTACATGCATATATATTTTATGCAGCTTTAATATTTAACTGGAAAGCATATTTTAAAATTTCGCTTTAATGAAGTCGTTATTTTGCATGTATATATATTTTACGCAGCGTTGATATACGAACTGGAAAACGTGCTGTAGTATTTCGCATTAAACTTTAGTGTAATGTGGCAGTATTCTTGAAAAGTACTTAAAACTAAGGATTGAAGTTTGATATATTGAACTAACATACTTAAATGATATTGAGGTAAGTAGTATACCATCATTGCTGGCTAAAACCTAGTTTGTCAATCAGGTATTGTCGAGATTGGTTAAATAACTTGCTTCTGTAGTGAGCTTAATGTTTAGTCTTGAAACATTTTGGCTCTTGAATACAGCGTAAAAGATAGAATTAAAAGAGGGTGTTAGTCTAGGGATCATATCCCACATAAAAGCAAAATTTTAAAGAGAAGGCTAAACAATTGAATATTTAGTCTGATGTTACCGTAGCTAGAGATCGCTTCGTTAATTCGTATTTTAAACTATTTTGTGGGTAATTAGAAAATTTCTAGGTCTTGGGAGTATTAACTATTCCATTACAATAGAATTTTTTTTCTTTTTTTTAAATTGGAAGCCTGGGAAACGAGCGAAAATACAACGGGTTGATAACCATACAAGCAATTATGAAGTTTCGCTGTACTCTAATTTTAAATATATGGATAACTTAAGATATTGTATAAGGGATAGATAGATGCTATTGTGTTTAG
Organism: Palaemon carinicauda; assembly: GCF_036898095.1. Classification (NCBI taxonomy): domain Eukaryota; kingdom Metazoa; phylum Arthropoda; class Malacostraca; order Decapoda; family Palaemonidae; genus Palaemon; species Palaemon carinicauda. The sequence continues at coordinate 52,495,368 of NC_090763.1, forward strand.
TGAACAGTAAATCTAGTATGAAAAGTTTTTTTTCGTATATCTTGGAAGCCTGGGAAACGAGTGAATGTACAACGGGTTGATAACCTTTCGCTATACTGAAATTTTAAATATATGGATAACTTAGATATTGTATAAGGGATAGCTAGATGCTATTGTGTTTAGTAAAAAGTAAATCTAGTATGGAAATTTTTTTTTCGTGTCTTGGAAGCCTGGGAAACGAGCGAATGTACAACGGGTTGATAACCATTCAAGCAATTATGAAGTTTCGCTATACTGAAATTTTAAATATATGGATGACTTAGATATTACATAAGGGATAGCTAGATGCTAATGTGTTTAGTGAACAGTAGATCTAGTATGAATTTTTTTTTTCGTATATCTTGGAAGCCTGGGAAACGAGCGAATGTACAACGGGTTGATAACCATTCAAGCAGTTATGAAGTTTCGCTATACCGAAATTTTAAATATATGGATAACTTAGATATTTTATAAGGGATAGCTAGATGCTAATGTGTTTAGTAAACAGATCTAGTATGAAAAGAGTTATTTTTCGTATATCTTATTAGTTCAATCAAGGGTTTTGTATTGGGTCACTTAAAGCAATTATGAAGTTTCGCTATACTGAAATTTTAAATATATGGATAACTTATATATTGTATAATAGATAGTTAGATGCTAATGTGTTTAGTAAACAGTAGATCTAGTATGAAAAGTTTTTTTCGTATATCTTATTAGTTCAATCAAGGGTTTTGTATTGGGTCACTTAAAGCAATTATGAAGTTTCGCTATACTGAAATTTTAAATATATGGATAACTTAGATATTGTATAAGGGGTAGCTAGATGCTAATGTGTTTAGTGAACAGTAGATCTAGTATGAAAAGTTATTTTTCGTATATCTTATTAGTTCAATCAAGGGTTTTGTATTGGGTCACTTAAAGCAATTATGAAGTTTCGCTATACTGAAATTTTAAATATATGGATGACTCAGATATTGTATAAGGGATGGCTAGATGCTAATGTGTTTAGTAAACAGTAGATCTAGTATGAAAAGTCTTTTTCGTATATCTTATTAGTTCAATCAATTTTTTTTGTATTGGGTCACAAGCGTAATATTATACGAAGGATACAAAGGTCCCACTGGAATTTCAGACAATTATGAGATTTTAAATATACTGAAATTTTAAATATATGGGTAACTCAGATATTGTATAAGAGATGGCTAGATGCTAATGTGTTTAGTAAACAGTAGATCTAGTGTGAAAAATCTATTTTTCGTATATCTTATTAGTTCAATCAATTTTTTTGTATTGGGTCACTAGTGTAATATTATACGAAGGATACAATTGTCCCACTGGAATTTCAGACAAACTTCCAAAATCCATTTAAAATTACTTTATCATCATTGGACGATTATAATTCAATGGTAACGCCTCTGCCTGGTGTTTGCCAGTCGGGGGTTAGAGTTCCGCTCAGACTCGTTAGTGCCATTAGTGTCTGCAACCTTACCATCCTTGTGAGCTAAGTTTGGGGGGTTTAGGGGAGCCTATAGGTCTATCTGCTGAGTCATCAGCAGCCACTGCCAGGCCTTCCCTGGTCCTAGCTTGGGTGGAGAGGAGGCTTGGGCGCTGATCATGTAATATATGGTCAGTCTCTAGGGCATTGTACTGATTGCTAGGGCAATGTCACTGTCCCTTGCCTCTGCCATTCATGAGCGACCTTTAAAAGCTATCAGGGCACTGATCATATAATATATGGTCAGTCTCTAGGGCATTGTCCTGATTGCTAGGGCAATGTCACTGTCCCTTGCCTCTGCCATTCATGAGCGACCTTTAAAAGCTATCAGGGCACTGATCATATAATATATGGTCAGTCTCTAGGGCATTGTCCTGATTGCTAGGGCAATGTCACCGTCCCTTGCCTCTGCCATTCATGAGCGACCTTTAAAAGCTATCAGGGCACTGATCATATAATATATGGTCAGTCTCTAGGGCATTGTCCTGATTGCTAGGGCAATGTCACTGTCCCTTGCCTCTGCCATTCATGAGCGACCTTTAAAAGCCATCAGGGCACTGATCATATGATATATGGTCAGTCTCTAGGGCATTGTCCTGATTGCTAGGGCAATGTCACTGTCCCTTGCCTCTGCCATTCATGAGCGACCTTTAAAAGCCATCAGGGCACTGATCATATGATATATGGTCAGTCTCTAGGGCATTGTCCTGATTTCTAGGGCAATGTCACTGTCCCTTGCCTCTGCCATTCATGAGCGACCTTTAAAAGCCATCAGGGCACTGATCATATGATATATGGTCAGTCTCTAGGGCATTGTCCTGATTGCTAGGGCAATGTCACTGTCCCTTGCCTCTGCCATTCATGAGCGACCTTTAAAAGCCATCAGGGCACTGATCATATAATATATGGTCAGTCTGTAGGGCATTGTCCTGATTGCTAGGGCAATGTCACTGTCCCTTGCCTCTGCCATTCATGAGCGACCTTTAAAAGCTATCAGGGCACTGATCATATAATATATGGTCAGTCTCTAGGGCATTGTCCTGATTGCTAGGGCAATGTCACTGTCCCTTGCCTCTGCCATTCATGAGCGACCTTTAAAAGCTATCAGGGCACTGATCATATAATATATGGTCAGTCTCTAGGGCATTGTCCTGATTGCTAGGGCAATGTCACTGTCCCTTGCCTCTGCCATTCATGAGCGACCTTTAAAAGCCATCAGGGCACTGATCATATAATATATGGTCAGTCTGTAGGGCATTGTCCTGATTGCTAGGGCAATGTCACTGTCCCTTGCCTCTGCCATTCATGAGCGACCTTTAAAAGCTATCAGGGCACTGATCATATAATATATGGTCAGTCTCTAGGGCATTGTCCTGATTGCTAGGGCAATGTCACTGTCCCTTGCCTCTGCCATTCATGAGCGACCTTTAAAAGCTATCAGGGCACTGATCATATAATATATGGTCAGTCTCTAGGGCATTGTCCTGATTGCTAGGGCAATGTCACTGTCCCTTGCCTCTGCCATTCATGAGCGACCTTTAAAAGCTATCAGGGCACTGATCATATAATATATGGTCAGTCTCTAGGGCATTGTCCTGATTGCTAGGGCAATGTCACTGTCCCTTGCCTCTGTCATTCATGAGCGACCTTTAAAAGCCATCAACAAATTCGGTATATTATCTACTAATAATTAGTCTATTATCTTAAAAGCTACTTCACATGAAGTAAATATATATCCCCCTCAGGTCAATATTTCCTTATCCTCCAAGGTGGAAGATAATTTGGAGCCTCAATTACTTCATAGTTTGAATATTTAGACCTTCGATGAAAAGAAAAGTAAATGAGGGTAGCAAAGATGTTTATCTTTGTTTTTTTCTCTTAAAGTAGTCATGAGCGAGTCTGCAAGTTGGGACACTGAAGACTTGCATTACTTGTCAATGGAATAACATTAATAACAGTATTTTCAAATATTCATAAATCATCTCTTGTGCACATAATTGGAATCCAGCTATCTTTCTCTTACCTTATGGCAAACAGACAAGGCCCCCGAACAGACTTTAAGAGCATAGTAGTGTTTTTAACATTCCTTGAGAAGGGGGCTGTTTTAACGCTAAGTAGTAAAAAAAAAAAAAAAAAAAAAAAAAAAAAATTGCCTCCTCTCAGAACCTGTCGTGAAGAGATCTATTATGCACAAGAATCCTAAAAGCAAATATATCCCGAAGCTTCCAGTCAGTCCAGGTTAAGTAACACTTTTTCAGGCTCTTGAGTCGTGTTTCTCTTAAAATGAATCGATTCCAGAAAAATCATGGTTTTTTTTCCTTCGCCCCGATTAAACACGTCTTACCGATATACAAGTACGTCGTAATTTTCTGTTTTTACGTCCTTCAGGAAATTATTTAATGTTCGCCTCATAAAAGCTCTGTCATTACTTAATGTACTTCATATTAGGGTAAAAATTCAGAAATCGACCTTGAAGTTAATTGCCAGACCAATTAATGGGACATATATTAATCATTATTGAATCTAATCAAACTGATTGCATTGTAAGGTCATGCACAGAGGATAGAAAGGTATTCGTTGTATGGTTTTTTAAAACAAGATCATTTATTGTGCAAATGAAGTTTATGATGTATTAGTAGACAACAAAAACTAAATTTATCAACCAAGTCAACTAAATTGCTCATTTATAACACAGAGAGGACAAGCGGGTGTCATATAATTAGCTAAAAAAAAATCAAAAGGTGGAGAGACAAATAGTAGCATTGTAAATTAATAAAGTAGAAATATATATGTATTGAGTATTGATTTATGTATCTGTCTGTTTATCAATCTACGCAACTTTCTCTCTCTCTCTCTCTCTCTCTCTCTCTCTCTCTCTCTCTCTCTCTCTCTCTCTCTCTCCTCATATATATATATATATATATGTATATGTATATATATATATATATATATACATATATATATATATATATATATATATATATATATATACATCTATCTATCTATCTACCTATCTTACTATCTTTCAAATTATCGCTCTATCTTTTCATCAATTTCCAATGTCATTATTGGTTTCACCCTCCATTGAATTATTCCTTAAACATTTTTTTATCTTCTTATCAATAAATTTGAATTTGAACTTTAGCCAATGAAGATCATTACGAAAAATTATCAATAGAAATGTTTCCATATTCACGGAGACATTCTTATTTGATTCTTGGGAGCCGAACAATTCAATTCATCTTTACTTTTGAATCTTTCTTATCAATATCGTGTGAGTTGGATCTTTACTTTGAATCTTTCTTATCAATATCGTGTGAGTTAGAGTTGTTAAGATTATTGTTGTAGGAATAACTGGAAGATTTGGTCGTTTTACAATGCATATTTTTTTTTTTTTTTTTGGTAAGATAGGTATTCATTATTGACTTGAATTCCCATTAACGAATAGAAATACTCTTATTATTATTACTTTTTTTTGTAAGATAGGTATTCATTAATGACTATTGAATACTCATTAATGAATAGAAATACTCTTATTATTATTACTTTTTTTTTTGTAAGATAGGTATTCATTATTGACTATTGAATTCCCATTAATGAATAGAAATACTCTCATTATTATTACTCTTCTTGTAAGATAGGTATTCATTATTGACTATTGAATACCCATTAATGAATAGAAATACACTTATTATCATTACTTTTTTTTTTTTTTGTAAGATAGGTATTCATTATTGACTATTGAATACCCATTAATAAGTAGAAATACTCTTCTAATAAATTTCATATCATGGAATGCTATGAGATTATTTTTAGTTTTAAAACTTTAGTTCATATAACCTGAGGATACAATGCATAGACAGAGACTATTTATACTTGAGTTGTATAAATATAAATAAAAAAATGGGTTATAATGAGATAAGATTATTCGGGCAAGGGGGTAACGGAGATTTAGGTAAATGAACAAATCGATTATCTTCAAATTAGATGATTGATACTATTGCTAAAGCAGATTTAATTGTCAAAAGTGAAGAAAAAAACTTGAGATCTTAGATTTGAGTTGATCATTTACGTAAGATTTAGAAATATTACTCAAAATTTAACTTAGGTTTATTCGCATAATTACTCGTAATTAGAAATCATCAAAATATATTTAAAGAGTTAAGCACATTATCAAATTGATAATAATTAAGAAAATTATGTAAATAATCATGAATACTTTAAAGTTTCATCGCCTAGAAATGACATGCTTATCATAAAAAAATGCACGCCTCTCCACCTACCTCGTAAGTCCTGCCCTTTGAACTCGAAGACGTATGCCGCATTTCGAGTTGGCGGACGCAGGTAGCAAAAGCGCCGGTATGGTGGGTGACCAAGGCCCCTGGCCCCCCACACGCGCCGTGCCACTCCAAGGAAGGCGATAGAACCCCCCCAAAAAAAGACCTCGGTAACACGAGTCTGCTGGCATCTTTACCAGCGCTAAGTGCCGGTACCTCGCCAGGGAATGCGCGTAAGATACCCGTTCAGCACGACTACACACCGAATGTCGCCAGGAGGGAACAAAAACCCACTCCAGGCTGATAACCAGCAAACAGGTGGCTCTCGGCCTGCTGCCCCCCAAAGGCCCGCCCTCACGCCCGCCCTCACGCCCGCATGCTAGCACTAACCAAGAAGCGGAAGAATTCGCATTCTGGGACCGCACCCTCTCGTGCTTCAAAGACCCAATTAAAATGGATGGGGGAATATCACAAAGACATCTTTACTTTCGTGGGACTGATGGGGGGAACTGTACGGAACAGGGAAGAGAGACAGCTCACATCAATGTTATCTGAAAGACGGACTCCCTTTTTCCTCGTCTAATTGACTCTCTTTCGAATGATCTTCCTAATCGGGTGGTTGAATCAGTAGAAATTAAAAAGTTCAAAGTTGGAGCAAATGCTTTTTTGTTGATCAGGCGGACACGAGTCTTTTGATAGTTTATTTATGAGATATTTGTTTTTGATGTTGTTAATAGTTTATATATGACATGTCTGTTTTGACGTTGTTACTTATTTTAGAATGATTTATTGTTAATTTGTTCTCTTCATTTATTTATTTCCTTATTTCCTTTCCTCACTGGGCTATTTTTCCCTGTTGGAGCCCCTGGGCTTATAGCATCTTGCTTTTCCAACTAGGGTTGTAGCTTGGATAGTAATAATAATAATAATAATAATAGATATGATGAAAAAGTATACATAAAAAAAAGAGAAGAAAACATAAAAGGGTCGTTGGGGCTTCGGGGTTATCCAACTGAAGCGGATGTTGCATAGCAATGACATCCAGGTGCCCACCGTCTACAGAGGACCTGATGCCCAAAACTCAAATTATGCCCAATGGTCCATATCCCGTCATGGTTTATTGGGCACCGGTTGGTCCAGATGAGATTGGGAATGGCGACAAATCACTCGAGTGGCGTGTGTGTGTGTGCCTTATACGAAGATCTCTGTCGGAGGACGCCTTGTGTAAAAGGGTTCGATAAGCCCTAATTAGTATGGATTATTCTGTTAATTCGGAGCTTAATTAAAGATGGCATATTCGGGAAATATATCACAAGACACCGACTATGACGTATTTATGTCTGATTAGAACACTCGCCTGGAAACTGTATTAGAGACAGTTTTTCGCCATTCATTTGATAAAAGTTAGTTATACTTTAGTCCTTTTTTTATTCTAATTTAAAAATGTATATAAGAATTATACTCTACGCCAATTTCATTGTTTTATGAGCAATTAATGATAATAATAATAATAATAATAATAATAATAATAATAATAATAATAAGGAAGTGGGGAAAATAGGGAAAGGAAGAGTACCCCTGGATACAATCCAGTTTATAGCTCAAAGGCAGTTACTCGGGATGGTAAAGATTAAGGAAATAAGGAGAAAAAAGAAGTACAGAAGAAGAATAAAAGAGAGGGGCAAACCCTCTTGCGATATTAGGGAATTGGTATTATTATTTAGAGCAACTAACTTCCCATAACAGTTTTATAGTTAGTATGATTGAACATTTCTTTTGTTGATTCCATAGTCTATGATGCGTACGGACGAACTGTGATTGCAGAAGTATAAGGATCAGGCAAAGAATTTGTGGGCTGTTTTAAAACCAAAACCAAAAGCCTTAATCATATCTCAGCTCATATCATTGTTTTGGCATCAATGTCATTCCCTTATATTTTATGTAACCTGGATTGCGAAAACATTACTTCATAAAATTACAAATATATGAACTAACTCTTCACTATGATTTGGATTAAATCTTTACCAATGTTATGAATTCTATAGAATTACTTGAGAATATAAAAAACAAACTGGATTATTTTCAAGGTCTTGAAGAAGGAGAGCACTCTCGTCTTCCATGAGGCGTGTTGAACTCTGATATCAGAAGACGCTAGTTCAAATCTGCCCCGGGCAAGAAGAAATGATTTAAAGATATAGGAAAAGAAGTAAAAAAAAAAAAGTGCTTCTTAACTTGGACTTCTGTGAGGGTCGGGGATCCCACAACAACTCGAAGAGTTATTATAGCGACCAAGTGAACAATCTCTTAAGAAGTGCCCTGCGTGATTAAGTAGCCTTCAAAATGGTCAAATGGTATTGCCGTCGTGAACGGCGCTTACCGCCAAGTGTCAGCACGACCAAACGTCAAGAAGTGATCAGGACTAATGGAAGGTCAATTTCCAGCACTTTCTTGTCTGTCAGCGAGAAGTTCCAGAGGTCGTTAATGACTTTCAAATTGGTCATTCTCGTAGCGACCGAGTCATAAAGACTTCTTATGATTGTTAGTGTAATTAAAAAGAGATTATGTTTAATCAAAGTTTATTTTCACTATGTAAGCGATAGTTCGTAGACAACTAAAGGTTAACTAATTATTTTGGAAAACATAATCAACAGAACGCTCACCTGGTTTTCATTATAAAGACGACTGAAAGTAGTGGGAAGTTTTCTATGCTTTGAGCTAGACTTTTCGTGTTCCTGATTGATGGGTAAACCAGCAATGATCCTTCGTTAGTTCTAAAACTATATAGAAATCTTAATCACAGTTTCTAACAACTCATTTGGACCTCTTACATTCTTATTTCACTTTATAGTTTTCTTAATAACTTTTCCGTTTTTTTTTCCAACTGTTTATTGATTGATATGATGACCTCAGTTCAATTATACATCTCACTAACTTTCCACATCTTTCTCATTCATATGGAAGCGTGTTATTCAATCAAGTTGTTGTGGATTCAAATAAACTCGGTTTATTATGATTGACTGATTGATTTGAAGTTCTCTGTCCCGGTTTATTATGTTTGTTGCATTTTCTTATATCTGAAGTAAATGCTTTTCATGGTCTTGTAACATTAGTTCCAGCATCGTGATAAGAAGCAACTCACACAGATTTTTTTCCATGGAATTTTTCTCCAGGACTTTATACCAGCAGTAAGAGTGTGACAGGGTTGCCCTTCTTTAGAGTGAGGTGTGCCAGGAATGATTGTGTCCAACTGTACGTACAATATTTCTTGTCTGCGAATTTTCTTATTGTGAATTATTTAAACGGCAGCCATTGAATCTTCATTTATTGTTTATTTACATTTATGTAAATTTGTCAAGGTCTTATTTCTACAAATGAAACACTGGTGAGAGGATAGCTACCAATTACACGATATGCTGAGAGAACAGAAAGTATAAAAAAATAATCCCACTCAAATACTTCATGAAAATGAGAGAGAGAGAGAGAGAGAGAGAGAGAGAGAGAGAGAGAGAGAGAGAGAGAGAGAGAGAGACTTCATTTTAAGAAGGGCTTAATGCAAATGAAGTAAAATAATTTATGCAAATGATAAATAATGGGGCTAGAAATGCAAGGGTGAGTGATTGTTGTTAATTAGGCCTCCGTGTAAATGCTATAATAAATCTCCTGCTGCTTCCTCCGGTGCCTTAGATGACCGCGGAGGTAGCAGCAGTAGGGGAGTCAGCATTATGAAGCTTCATCTGTGGTGGAAATGTGGGAGGTTGGGCTGTGGCACCCTAGCAGTACCAGCTGAACTCGGTTGAGTCCCTGATTAGGCTGAAGGAACATAGAGAGTAGAGGTCCCCTTTTTGTTTTGTTTCATTGTTGGTGTCGGCTACCCCCCAAAATTGGGGGAAGTGCCTTGGTATATGGATGGATCTTAACAATTTTGCTTTTACATTTGCTTGTATGTTTATTCATTTATTTATTCATTTATTAATTCGTTACCCTAGAGCATTAATGAAACGCATATCAGGTGCACGCATATGCCTTTGAATATTTAAAGTTCCGCTCATGATTGGCAGAGGCAAGGGATAGTGATTATGCCCTAGCAGGACAATGCCTTAGAGACTGACCTTATATATATATATATATATGTGTGTGTGTGTGTGTGTATATATATACATATATATATATATATATCATATGCATGTATATATATATATATATATAGGCTATATTATATGCATATAATATGTATATATATATATATATGCATATGATATATATATGTGTATATATATATACATATATACACACACACACACACACATATATATATATATATATATAATCAGCGGCTAAACCCCTTTTCACCCAACCTAGGACCAGGGAGGACCTCGCAATGCCTACTGATGGTGACTCAGCTTGTAAACACGTAGGCTCCCTGAACCCACCTTACCTCACAAGGGTGGTGAGGTTGCAGGCACTACAAGAAACTATGGAGCTTGAGCGGGCCTCAACCCCCGGCCAGCATATAGCCAGACAGGGACAATTCCAATAGGCCTTCTGTCATGGAATTATCACAAATTTACTATTGAAACTTTGTCCTATAGATAACTGAAGCAAATTTATAAGGTACTTCATGAACATTGTACACTTGAGAGTCAACCATTTTGGCTTGTCTTCCTACTTATGCTTTGAAATTATTTAACTCTCTGTCTCTTTCTCAGCTCCCCCTTCAGGAAGTCAATTAGCATGTAAGCGCAGATTTAATTTTCTTTCTCTCATTTCCTTAATGATGTCTGAACTGGGTTTGCAACATTTTCCCTTTCTAGTTTCCGCAACCTAACATACATAGAAAAGGGCTGATAACGAGATCAAGTCCGTAAATGAAAAGGTCGTAAATGAAAAGGTCGTAACCATTTAAGATTCCCCCCCCCCCCCCACCCGCCCCAAGCTTTTTATCGGCGGCAGCTATTTACAACCTAAAAAAAAATTTTGGCTATGAAATTAATGAACCAAAACAGTAATAAAATGCAACATCTTAAAAAAAAGGCGAATAGCAAAATGACGAGCATTCGACTTCAAAGATATAGAAGGAATGTAGCGAAAGTAGTACGGATCTGAGTCAGCGAACTGGCGGCTGGCTAGAAATGTCGACGGTTAAATTAGATTTTTTTTATATAGTCTACCCAATCAGATCGGTTTGAGGTAATTATATGGAGAGACCACTACCGTCTCCTATGAAAGAGACTTCCACAAGAAACTATGTCATGAACTATCTTATCCTTCCAAGAAGTCTATGAGGAATGAGACTATAAAAGTCTTAGAAACGGGGGCTGTTTTACTAGACCACAGTAGTGGGTCTAGTAAAATAGCCTCCGTTTCTAAGACTTTTATAGTCTCATTCCTCATAGATTCCTATAAAAGAGACTTCCACAAGAAACTATGTCATGAACTATCTTATTCTTCCAAGAAGTCTATGAGAAATAGGACTATAAAAGTCTTAGAAACGGAGGCTGTTTTACTAGACCACAGTAGTGGGTCTAGTAAAATAGCCTCCGTTTCTAAGACTTTTATAGTCTCATTCCTCATAGACTTCTTGGAAGTATAAGATAGTTCATGACAGTTTCTTGTGGAAGTCTCTTCTATAGGAATATATGAGGAATGAGACTATAAAAGTCTTAGAAACGGAGGCTATTTTACAAGACCCACTACTATGGTCTGGTAAAATAGCCTCCGTTTCCAAGTCTTTTATCGTCTCATTCCTCATAGACTTCTTGGAAGAATAAGATAGTCCGTTACATAGTTTCTTGTGGAAGTCTCTTTTATAGGAATATATGAGGAATGAGACGATAAAAGTCTTAGTAAAATAGCCTCCGTTTCTAAGACACTTATAGTCTCATTCCTCATAGACTTCTTGGAAGTATAAGATAGTTCATGACAGTTTCTTGTGGAAGTCTCTTTTATAGGAATATAAAAGTAGTCAGTAGAGTTTTCTTCCGTAGATATCCTTTATGAGAATCGATAATAAACGGGTTCACATTGCAGATATTCTTGCCATATTGCTTCTTCGTGTATCTAGATAAATCTTAAACAACCTGATTTTTTTTCTACTTAAGTAGGAATACTTTAAAATCGGTGCTGATAACTTGTGCGTTGAAACTAGAACTTGTTTATTTTCATAATATATAAATTCATGAAGTTATTAGTAACTATAGTCCATTTCTTTGAGCGAGGCAGATTTGCACCGTCTCGCAACGGTGCCCTTTTAGCTCGGAAAAGTTTCATGATCGCAGATTGATTAGAATTCTCTTGTCCAACCAATCAGCGATCAGGAAACTTTTCCGAGCTAAAAGGGCACCGCTGCGAGTCTGCACCGACTCGCAACGGTGCCCTTTTAGCTCGGAAAAGTTTCCTGATCGCTGATTGGTTAGAATTATCTTGTCCAACCAATCAGCGATCAGGAAACTTTTCCGAGCTAAAAGGGCACCGCTGCGAGTCGGTGCAAATATGCCTCGCTAAAAGAAATTGACTATCGTTCAATATACCGATTACAGTAACTTTGTTTCATTTTTCGTAAGCGAATCTAGCTAAGGAGTTCAGTAAAGGAGGCCAAGAATTAAAGTCAATAAATAACATTTGTCAATATTCATCAGATAAAGGTTAGAGTCGCAAAGTTCGTTTTGTTGCAAGGGTACACTCGGGCACACTGTTCTATCTTATATCTTATTTCTCTTCCTCTTGTTTTCTTAAAGTTTTTATAGGTTTAATGTGATATTTATTTTAATATTGTTGCTCTTAAAATATTTCATTTTCCCTTGTTTCCTTTCCTCACTGAGCTATTTTCCCTGTTGGAGCCCCTGGGCTTATAGCACCCTGCTTTTCCAACTAAGGTTGTAGCTTAGCAAGTAATAATTTTAATAATAATAATATCATAAGTAGATTAAACCTCATCATAATCACAAGTATCCTAAATGGTAGCAACTAAATTATGAATGAGATACAATTGCACATCAGTATGATTTTAAGTATATTGTAAGTGAACACATTCAATGAACACGTGGGACATATCGACAAGCTTGAAGTAGAATTGTAAGTATGGAGACATTTATGAAGATTGAGGCCTAAGATTAATACAAAAAAAGCTAGGAGACAAAGGAGGGTAAGGAATGCCATTTTTTATTTGAATTCTCGAATACTAATCACATCAGAAAGTGACGGATCATCCTTTCTTTTGTCGTTTTTTTTTCACAGCTCTTTCTCCTTAAACGTTTTACCCGATACATGAGTGTCTTTTCATTCTATATCTCCATGGGACCAGGAAGCTTATTTCTGATTGTTGAAACCTGTAAAAACTCGGAAGAAAGACTTTTTTTTCTTTTTTTCACAGCTCTTTCTCCTTAAACGTTTTACCCCATACATGAGTGTCTTTTCATTCTATATTTCCATGGGATCAGGGAGCTCATTCCTGATTGTTGAAACCAGTAAAAACTCGTAAGAAAGACGTTTTTTTTTTCTTTTTTTTCACAGCTCTTTCTCCTTAAACGTTTTACCCCATACATGAGTGTCTTTTCATTCTATATTTCCATGGGATCAGGAACCTCATTCCTGATTGTTGAAACCCGTAAAAACTCGTAAGAAAGACGTTTTTTTTTCTTTTTTTCACAGCTCTTTCTCCTTAAACGTTTTACCCCATACATGAGTGTCTTTTCATTCTATATTTCCCTGAGATCAGGGAGCTCATTCCTGATTGTTGAAACCTGTAAAAACTCGTAAGAAAGACGTATTTTTTTTCTATCTCTCATGTGATGTTGGTGACATCTTAGTTTGTTCGTTGTATTCCTTTTCAGCAGAAAAATAAGTAAAAAATCGTTTATTAAAAAGATAAAATAAATTGTCACTAACGTGTAAAGTATGTTAGTATATTGTTTTATGTTTCATGTAAACCTGATTGATTGGGCTGGAAATTTCTTCATTTAAACGGACAGTTTGGAAAATTCCAAAATATCACTGTTTGAAGACTATGTGAATTTCTTCAGCTAACTGAATTGTTGTTTATAATATAAACAATAATAATTACAAGACAACCTTTCCATTTCTGTAATGAACATTAAATTGTATATTTGATATATTTGTGCTTTAATCCAAAATTCAACATTACTCTCTAGTTCACCCAAGGGAATTTTTTTGGATAAGTTTATTTTGAAACTGGCATGTATTCAGTATTCTTTAGAAAATGTGGAACACACTCTACAGTAAAATCAAAATGAGATCTATATAAGGTGTCTTATTTGTTCGGTATTCGAACACAATGAGACTGAACGCCAGTGAGAGAGTGAGAGTTCGAGTTATGTAGATGTTTAAAACAAATTACCCACTGATTGAAAAACCTAAATGCATGATGGAGGTGATCCCATTCTCTGTCTAAATATATTACACACTCCCTGGAAATTATTCAACTTACGTAATGGATTAAAAGCAAAAACCTTGAAAAGTTAATTGTTATAGAATAAATAGCTTGCATATTTTTTTGTTTTTTCATTTTAGGGCTCAGGGCACTTTGAAGACAATGTTCCTCCAAATGAAAAATGTCTTTAATGAAGTATATTTCTGAAGCCATTCTTCCTTGAAAAGTTAATTGTTATAGAATAAATAGGTTGCATATTTTTTTATTTTTTTTATTTTAGGGCTCAGGGCTCTTTGAAGCCAGTGTTCCTCCAAATGAAAAAAATGTCTTTAATGAAGTATATTTCTGAAGCCATTCTTCCTTGAAAAGTTAATTGTTATAGAATAAATAGGTTGCCTAGTTTTTTTTATTATTATTTTAGGGCTCAGGGCACTTTGAAGCCATTGTTCCTCCAAATGAAAAAATGTCTTCAATGAATTGTATTTCTGAAGCCATTCTTCAAGGAACGAGAGCAGGCTCATAATAAGATTATCTGGCCACGTAAAGCTCGCCATGTCAGAGCAACGTCTGTTACTTAATTAGTCGCACATCAATTGAAAACAAATCATCTTCGAGGCAACAACAACGAAAAAAGTAAATGAGATAAAAAAAAAAAAAAGTATTAACCTCAAATCTCTTTTGAGAAACCTATTAGAATGCTTTGCAGGCGGCATGCCTCATTAAGTCCGAGATCAATGTTAATTTAGGGCGTATTTTACACATTTTATCGTACCTTACAGAGACCCACTTAAAACTGAAGATTTCCAGGAACGTTCAAGAATGCTCCTCATCGTCAATTAGTTCCTGATGGATTCTTCTTATAACGAGGTATGCATAGAATGCACGGTCATAAGGCAGTGATTATGATGTCCTTGGCATGACAACATCTTATCTGTTCAATCACTGGACTCGACTGCCTATTAATCATAGCCATCCTGTTTAGTTTTTTCTTTTCCTTTGGAACTTTTTTTTTTTCTGAATTATTGAAAAGGAAGTGGGGTATTTATTTAGTATAACGATTTGGAGAAGAACGAAATATTCTGGTATCCAGATATGAAAAGTAACTTCCTGAATAATAGTTCAAAGGATTTTTTTTTCAAAGTTCACCTTTGTATCTTTGTCTCATAGCCATCCTGTTTTATTTTATTTTTTTTTTTTAATTTATTTTTTTTTTTTTTTTAGAATTATTGAAAAGGAAGTGGGCTATTAATTTAGTATGCCGATTTGGAGATGAACGAAATATTCTGAGATCTAGAAATGAAAAGTAACTTCCTGAATAAAAGTTCCTAAGTTTTTTTTAAAGTTCACCTTTGTATCTTTGTCTCTTAGACTGAAATTAATCATAGCCATCCTGTTTGTTTTTTTTTCTTTTCCTTTGGAACTTTTTTTCTTTTTCTGAATTATTGAAAAGGAAGTGGGCTATTTATTTGGTATAACGATTTGGAGAAGAACGAAATATTCTGGTACCCAGATATGAAAAGTAACTTCCTGAATAAAAGTTCCAAGGATTTTTTTTTTTAAAGTTCACCTTTGTATCTTTGTCTCTTAAACTGAAATTAATCATAGCCATCCTGTTTGTTTTTGTTTTTGTTTTTTTTTTTTGCTTTTCCTTTGGAACTTTTTTTCTTTTTTTCTGAATTATTGAAAAGGAAGTGGGCTATTTATTTGGTATAACGATTTGGAGAACGAAATATTCTGGTATCCAGATATGAAAAGTAACTTCCTGAATAAAAGTTCAAAGTTTTTTTCTATAGTTCACCTTTGTATCTTTGTCTCTTAGACTGAAATTGTTTAATATCAGCGACGTAAATAAACACTTATATAAAGAAAAGTAAGTTATTGTGGTTTTCAATCTCTGATATATTTCCTTCAAAGCCGTATTAACAAAAGATATATTTGCGGATTTTATTATTTCAAATTATATTCTCCCACAAGACTTTGAGGAGGAATCATGCGATCATATATAGAATGATTATGAGACAGGGTCGAGTGAAGAGGCCATGGATAGCTATCGGTAGATGACAGACAAATGACAAATATTTATGTTTGAATATTTCGGCCGTTCGAACCAAATGAAACACTTAGATCATATTTCGAAGGAAGCGTAACAAAGTGAGTTTGAAGGAATAGCTGAACTAAACCGTATAGATGGTTATGTCTGAGTGAAGTGAAAATTTAGTTATTAACTTGATAATGGGGTAATTAATGTACAGAAAGCGATTATGTATTATTATTATTATTGATAATTGTTAAGCTACAACCCTAGTCGGAAAAGCAGAATGCTATACGCCCAGGGGCCCCAACAGGGAAAATAGCCCAGTGAAGAAAGGAAACAAGGAAAAAATAAATATTTTAAGAATAATATTAAAACAAATATCTCCTATATAAACTATAAAAACTTTAAAAAAAACATGAGGAAGAGAAATTAGATAGAATAGTGTGCCCGAGTGTACCCTCAAGCAAGAGAACTCTAACCCAAGATAGTAAGAGACCATGGTACAGAGGTTATGGCACTACCCAAGACTGGAGAACAATGGTTTGATTTTGGAGTTTATAAGATAAATAGATTGGAAGTTCTAGAAAAAATGGAAGCAACCCATTAACGTAAATTCCTTCATGATGCATTCTTATTTCAAAATGAAACATATCATGAAAAGCTATAGCATATTAGATAGATAGATAGATAGATATCCACAAAGAAATTTATCATTCCTGTAAGTTAGTAAGATTATAAAGGAAAAGAGTTTTTATGGGGGTTTTCTCTTATTGTCTTACCGATACATTTTTTGCAAAGAAGTAGAATATATATATATATATATATATATATATATATATATATATATATATATATATATATAATATATATATATATATATATATATAATTTGTGTGTGTTAATTCTACAACACGCTCTCTGCACCACCATATCTCTTTAAAATCATGTCAAAGTTCCAAATGAAAGAGCCACCTTAAGTATACACTTATTGATATTATTTGACAAAGAAATACATTATTCTGAATACTTTAAATTCATTACTCTCTTCATGAATTCATCATTAAATGTGCAATGATCACGACTCCATAAATGTTTAATCTTGATTATAAGTGTTATAGTTTATAAAGGAAATATGTATTTTAATGTTACTGTTCTTAAAATATTTTATTTTTCCTTGTTTCCTTTCCTCACTGGGCTATTTTCCCTGTTGGGGCCCCTGGGCTTATAGCATCCTGCTTTTCCAACTAGGGTTGTAGCTCAGCAATTAATAATAATAATGATAATAATAATAATAATGATAATTATAATAATTATCATACAAAAGCCATGATCAAAGAGAGAATTAAGAGAGACAATATGGAGAAGAAAGGGAAATTTTCAATGAACTAAGAGGAAGGTCTTATGAAAAATAGAAGCAGAGTGAAAGAAAGAAGGAAAGATCTCTGAATACGGGAGAATTATTATTATCATTAGTAGCAATAGTATTAGTAGTAGTAGTAGTAGTAGTAGTAGTAGTAGTAGTAGTAGTAGTAGTAGTAGTATATAGTTAAGCTACAACCTAGTTGGAAGAGCGTGATGCTACAAACTCTAGGGCTCCAATAGGAAAAGTATCCCAGAAAGGAAAGGAATTAAGGAAATAGATAACTTCTATATACGAAGTAATGAGGAAAACATAAAATATTTTAAGATCAGTAACAAGGTTAAAATAGATATGTCACATATAAACTATGATGAGAGACTTGTGGGATTGATGAATACTATAAACTTACCAAGTGGCAAAAGAATGGTGTAAGGAAAAGAGATTCTTTGTGCAAACCTCGTTGTTGTTGTTGTTTATGGGACCATCTTTAGTACCAAATAAAAGATAATAAAAGTTATTATCAAATTTATGTTAGTTAGCCCATTGCTATCGATTGTAAAAGTATTTTATATTCTTTGGTTTTCTTGATCTTTCTGTCTTTTCTGGTTTTACATGAAGAACTAGTATCTTTACATTTTCCCTTTGGTTATCGTCTCTGCTAACCCTGTACATGTATATATATATATATATATATATATATATATATATATATATATATATATATATATATACATATCTATACTGTATATATATATATAAATATATATATATATATATATATATCATTTATTTATTTATTTGCCTATTTATTTATTTTGTAAAGCTACTAACTTTTTTTCTTTATAGAACTCTGCTAATTACACTACGTTCATTTTACATTTGCACAATTCATTCTCCCTTTATTTCCGCAAATTTTCAATTCATACTATTTCTCAAAAATTTCTAGTGTTACATAAAAAAAAAATCTAGTATTATTACACCCTCATTAGATTATTGTCTCCGTTAAACCTATATGTAGTTATTTCTTAAAAGCTATTAACCTTTTTTTATAGAAATCTACTGGTTACGCCACGTTCTATATTTCTCTTGCAGAATTCATTCCCCTTTCATTTTGGCAAATTTTCATGTCATACTATTTTCTGAAAATTTCTATGTGATCGCACACATGCACCCGGCAATGTCCTCTTTTTTTTTTTTTTTT
This sequence comes from Palaemon carinicauda, assembly GCF_036898095.1. Lineage (NCBI taxonomy): Eukaryota > Metazoa > Arthropoda > Malacostraca > Decapoda > Palaemonidae > Palaemon > Palaemon carinicauda. The sequence goes on from NC_090763.1 coordinate 52,514,140, forward strand.
TTTTCGGCAATGTCCTCATTTTTTTTTTTTTTTTTTTTTTTTCCACGAAGCCACGGGACGCAGAGTACAGAGAAAGGATGAAACAGTTTCGTCATGGATTCATAACCCCCAAGAAATAATCCGCCCATAAATAGAAAAAAAAGGTATTTCACGCCCACTGAAAAGCTGTACATGTAAAACATCATTTGGTGACAGGAAACAATCGTGTATGAATCCGCTTGGTAAAGGATCCAATCGCGTTGATCTTGCGGAAATAAGACAATAGTTAAGGCGAATTGGCCAATGGGGAATCAACCGGATGACAAAAGAAAGTTATATTTAGGTGAGTGAGTGTTTATATATATATATATATATATATATATATATATATATATATATATATATATATATATATATATATATATATGATAAATTTTGCACATTTTTACGTGTTTTTCATATTCAAATAAGCCATATATATTTTGATATATTAATGTCTGGATTCTCTTAACGACCTCGGGATCAGAGCCCCAGGCGAAATCTCACAAAGACAAGAGCTTGGCTCCGGCCGGGAATCGGACCCTGGTCGGCAAGCTTATATAGACAGTGACTAACCCAAGCTCTTGTCTTTGTGAGATTTCGCCTGGGGCTCTGATCCCGAGGTCGTTAAGAGAATCCAGACATTAATATATCAAAATATATATGGCTTATTTGAATATGAAAAACACGTAAAAATGTGCAAAATTTATCATTAATTGAATGCCAAGTAACAAACTACCAATTAGCTACGATGGTGAAGATGGGTTGATTTCAATTCTAAGTACAAAATACCTGAATTCGACAGGTATAAGTACAATAGAATTGTCATTGACTTTTATCTTCCTTCGTGGCCGAATGGGTTAGTCACTGTCTATATAAGCTTGCCGACCAGGGTTCGATTCCCGGCCGGAGCCAAGCTCTTGTCTTTGTGAGATTTCGCCTGGGGCTCTGATCCCGAGGTCGTTAAGAGAATCCAGACATTAATATATCAAAATATATATGGCTTATTTGAATATATATATATATATATATATATATATATATATATATATATGTGTGTGTGTGTGTGTGTGTGTTTGTGTGATGAACATAATTTTAATGTTTTATTTTTTTTATAGACATCCCCTCTTGCTTATCTTTGTCACAATTCATGAATGAGGTAATTTTCTTAGATTTACTAAAACAAGAATGATAAATATGGCACCAAAATATTCTGGGAAAAATTATGAATAACTTAAGGCGATGAAACAGGAAATTTATTATAAAAACATAATAAATGTTGTGTCTAAACTTATTTCGTTATTATTATTATTATTATTATTATTATTATTATTATTATTATTATTATTATTATTATTATTATTATTATTATTCAACCCATGAAAAATATAAAAGTTCAGATATGTGTATAATAAAAAGACCCTTGGAAAGTGAAATGCTTCGATGTTTATAGGTAATATAATGTATTTAGTTCGTATGGTTAAGGTTCCCCAAAACCCCTTAGTAAACATTTCTATTTCGTGTGGGCCAATTAAAGTTTCTTTTATCGTATACTTTTTGTATATTTATTTTATATTTAATTATTGATTTTTATATAAAAATCTATTTCTATCCTATATTTTCTATATATTTACTTTATATTTTTTATTACCTTTAATATAGGCCTAAGTAGTTTTACCTTTCGAGTTTAATCGAGCCAGCTTCGTAAGAATCTATCTTGACTCATTCTACTGGTTGATCTCTTCCTTTTGATAATGAAAATGACAGTTTAATACAGATAATTTGACTCAACAGCATTAAAATCAATTTTAACCTGTGACGAGATCATGATTCAAGTAATTCGCTTTTTCTCTTATAAGGAAGGGATTATCTCCTGAGTTTGAAATAACTCCATAATTAATCATATCGTTACTCCTTGCTGTTTCTTTAGGATACTGGTCGGCGTCAATGTCCTTCGATGTCAGGATACCAGAGAACTTCAAATCAATCAATCAATTAGGATACTGGGTCAGGTTTAGTCTGCATCCTCTTCTTTGGTCAAGTCTTTTTCTCTTATAAGGAAGGGATTATGTCCTGAGTTTAAAATAACTCCATAATTAATCACATCGTTACTCCTTGCTGTTTCTTTAGGATACTGGTCGGCGTCAATGTCCTTCGATGTCAGGATACCAGAGAACTTCAAATCAATCAATCAATTAGGATACTGGGTCAGGTTTAGTCTGCATCCTCTTCTTTGGTCAAGTCTTTTTCTCTTATAAGGAAGGGATTATGTCCAGAGTTTGAAATAACTCCATAATCATATCGTTACTCCTTGCTGTTTCTTTAGGATACTGGTCGGCGTCAATGTCCTTCGATGTCAGGATGCCAGAGAACTTCAAATCAACCAATCATTTAGGATACTGGGTCAGGTTTAGTCTGCATCCTCTTTTTGGTCAAGTTTATTTCCATCATTAAACCTAAATGTGGAAATAACCTTGTTTTCCATATGTTGCATATTAATGAAATACATCCAGTCGTAAATTATGATAAATACGTTCCTTTTGACTTCCATATGGAAGAAGGACACTCCAAATTCAAACCATTGTTCTCTTAGTCTTGGGTAGTGCCATAGCCTCTGTACCATGGTCTTCCACTGTCTTGGGTTAGAGTTTTCTTGCTTGAGGGTACACTCGGGCACACTACTCTATCTAATTTCTCTTCCTCTTGTTTTGTTAAATTATTTAAAGTTTATATATGAAATATTTATTTTAATGTTACTGTTCTAAAAAATGTTTTATTTTTCCTTGTTTCCTTTCCTCACTGGGCTATTTTCCCCGTTGGGCCCCTGGGCTTATGGCATCATTCTTTTCCAATTAGGGTTGTAGCTTAATAATAATAATAATAATAATAATAATAATAATAATAATAATGTTTTACATGAAAATGCCTATTTCTGGTATGTTCTTACATAGATTATTCCTTCAAGCTAAGTTCTCAATATGAGGACGTTGAACTATTAACGGTCGTTACATAAGTCAAGTAGTGGCTTTGTTGTTTGCGTGAGAGGTATTGTACACCAATACCCTTAATAGAGGCTTTACATACATAAATAAAACTCATGTATAAACTGAAAAAAGTAAAAAAAAAAAAAAAAAAAAAAAAAAAAAGATGAAATGCAGTATCTATTCGATAAGAAAATAACATCATAGTCAACCGCATATAGAATGAGGTAACCTTATTACAAATCAGTCATAGAAAAGAAACGAAGTTAGACAAAAACAAACCAATTAATAAATGACTTTATTGTGCTGCAGTCATCCTTTTTTAAAACAATTTTAAACATTACTCTATTCCTTATCAAGAACCAAAAATAGATGAAATAACAAAGTATGTTAAAAAGTTATGTAAGAGACATTTACAATAAATTATAAAGGGGATAAGAATATAAAACAAATAAAAAAGTCGGAAGAGTAATTAAGATTATAATGCTAAAATTTCTAAGGGAAGCTGCAAGTGTCTAAATTTAGACTAAGTCTCTAGGACCAAAAATAGATGAAATAAAGTATATTTAAAAGGTATGCATCAGACATTTACAATAAATTGTAAAGGGGATAAAAAATATAAAACAATAAAGTTTGAAGAATAATAAAGATTATAATGCTAAAATTTCAAAGGGAAGCTGGAAGTGTCTAAATTTAGACTAAGTCTCTATTTTACATGTATCGATTTGACGAATCCCTCTTGGGAGCCAACGCTCTCATTTTGGGAACATGTGAGAATATATTAACAATAAGCAAATATAGGGGAATTCTGGTTTCATTCTTTTAAAATGAACCTAAACATAGAGTTTTTATATTTTTGTATTATTCATATTCGTTCACGATACGGCCTTTGAAAGTTCAGAGCTACTGGCTCCCCAATTCGCCACATTAATCTTATCTGCTTGTGAACGCTCTCATTTTGGGTACATGTGAGAATATATTAACAATAATCAAATATAGGGAAATTCTGGTTTTATTCTTTTAAAATTAACCTAAACCATAGAGTTTTTATATTTTTTTTTCTTATATTCGTTCACGATACGGCCTTTGAAAGTTCAGAGCTACTGGCTCCCCAATTCGCCACATTAATCTTATCTGCTTGTGAACGCTCTCATTTTGGGAACATGTGAGAATATATTAACAATAATCAAATATAGGGGAATTCTGGTTTTATTCTTTTAAAATGAACCTATACCATAGAGTTTTTATATTTTTTTTTTTATATTCGTTCACGATACGGCCTTTGAAAGGTCACAGCTACTGGCTCCCCAATTCGCCACATTAATCTTATCTGCTTGTGAACGCTCTCATTTTGGGAACATGTGAGACTATATTAACAATAATCAAATATAGGGGAATTCTGGTGTTTATTCTTTTAAAATGAACCTAAACCATAGAGTTCTTATTTTTTTTTTTACTATTCATATTTTTTTTTTATCTTTTATTATAAAAATACAATTACATCTTAGCAATTTACATTATATACGTAATTATTCTTTACAAAATACTGATATGAACTACATTGGTTTACATAGCTATAAATCAGCTCAATACAAATTAAATCAATTAATAAATATATATGCAATAAATGTTATTGTACAAACGTTCTTAACTTATAATCATATTAAATATTTAAGTTATTATCATAAATGTTTTTTTTTTTTTTGTAAATATCTTATTTAATTCTTTTTTTTAAAGTATTCCTTATTAAATTTTTTGTTCGTTCACGATACGGCCTTTGAAAGGTCACAGCTACTGGCTCCCCAATTCGCCACATTAATCTTATCTGCTTGTGAATGTATAATGAGGAGTGAGACTCATTAGCATATCCGGCTTATGAGACTGCAATATCGCCATAAATTTCTCCTGGCAATTTATTTCGAGAAGATTACATGAGAGATGTATCTTCAGAATGGTAAAACAGGTCATATATCGAAGTCTGACACTGATAAAACTGTGTTCTTCGCATGAAGCCAATTAACGACGTTAGATGACAAGCGATCTCTTTTTACCCCCCTGATCAAACGATGTCATTTTCATCCCATTGAATCTTCATTACTCCTGTTATCATTTATCACCGATAGTTACTCGAAACACAAGTTTGGTTACGAATACAATT
>NC_090763.1:52521796-52526796 GCF_036898095.1 Palaemon carinicauda
GATACAATCGGTGACATTGGGTATGCATAGCAATGCCCCCTTCGTCAATTGTGGTTCCAGTTGAACACAGCTTGTGGGAGGGGGGGGGGAAGATCGAAAACTAATGGGAAACCAAGGCCGAGCACATCTTCTCAAGAGCCTGGATAAAGAGAACTACCTTGGGAGATGATTGTGGTCTCTTGGGGAGGGGGGTGTGTGGGAAGAGAGAAGCTTAGGCCGAGGAGGGTCCAGGCATGTTGATGCTTTACACGAACTGCATTCTTGGCATCTCCAGCATTGTACGTGAGACTATGGCCCTGTAATTAAACGGGATGAAAAGCAAGTAATTATTAGAATATTGAGGTAACTGGGTGGAGACCTCAGAAGCTGTGGGGGTGGTCGGGAGAGGCATGGGGGACTAGAGGGACGAAGTGATGAAGTGAGAGATGAAAAGGATATAAAAGTTAGAACGACGAAAATGGGAAATGCGGAGGAAAACGGGATGAAAAAACGCACATCAGGTGTTCGTCTTTACTGTTTTCATTCCTTTTTTTTCTCTCTCTCATTAAAGTGGTTGTCTGTGAGTTAATGGGGCCCTTGCAAAGACCTCAGAAGCCGTGGGGGTGGCCGGGAGAGGCATGGGGGACTAGAGAGACGAAGTGATGAAGTGAGAGATGAAAAGGATATAAAAGTTAGAACGACGAAAATGGGAAATGCGGAGGAAAACGGGATGAAAAAACGCACATCAGGTGTTCGTCTTTACTGTTTTCATTCTTTCTTTTTTTATGAAAGTGGTTGTCTGTGAGATAATGGAGCCCTTGCAAAGACCTCAGAAGCTGTGGGGGTGGCCAGGAGAAGCATGGGGGACTATAACGAAGTGATGAAGTGAGAGATGAAAAGGATATAAAAGTTAGAACGACGAAAATGGGAAATGCGGAGGAAAACGGGATGAAAAAACGCACATCAGGTGTTCGTCTTTACTGTTTTCATTCTTTCTTCTTTTTTTTTCATTAAAGTGGTTGTCTGTGAGTTAATGGAGCCCTTGCAAAGACCTCAGAAGCTGTGGGGGTGGCCGGGAGAGGCATGGGGGACTAGAGAGACGAAGTGATGAAGTGAGAGATGAAAAGGATATAAAAGTTAGAACGACGAAAATGGGAAATGCGGAGGAAAACGGGATGAAAAAACGCACATCAGGTGTTCGTCTTTACTGTTTTCATTCTTTTTTTTTCATCAAAGTGGTTGTCTGTGAGTTAATGGAGCCCTTGCAAAGACCTCAGAAGCTGTGGGGGTGGCCTGGAGAGGCATGGGGGGGGGGGACTAGAGAGACGAAGTGATGAAGTGAGAGATGAAAAGGATATAAAAGTTAGAACGACGAAAATGGGAAATGCGGAGGAAAACGGGATGAAAAAAAACACATCAGGTGTTCGTCTTTACTGTTTTCATTCTTTCTCTTTTTTTTTTCATTAAATTGGTTGTCTGTGAGTTAATGGAGCCCTTGCAAAGACCTTAGAAGCTGTTGGGGTGGCTGGGAGAGGCAGGGGGGACTAGAGAGACGAAGTGATGAAGTGAGAGATGAAAAGGATATAAAAGTTAGAACGACGAAAATGGGAAATGCGGAGGAAAACGGGATGAAAAAACGCACATCAGGTGTTCGTCTTTACTGTTTTCATTCTTTCTTCTTTTTTTTTCATTAAAGTGGTTGTCTGTGAGTTAATGGGGCCCTTGCAAAGACCTCAGAAGCTGTGGGAGTGATCGGGAGAGGCATGGGGTACTAGAGAGACAAAGTGATGAAGAGAGAGATGAAAAGGATATAAAAGTTAGAACGACGAAAATGGGAAATGCGAAGGAAAACGGGATGAAAAAACGCACATCAGGTGTTCGTCTTTACTGTTTTCATTCTTTTTTTTTTTCATTAAAGTGGTTGTCTGTGAGTTAATTGAGCCCTTGCATCGCATGCCATAGTAATTGGAGGTACCTATCTGTAATGAGAATTATTCTAATTATCCTTTCTTAATTCAGGAATTTCGTTTATAGCCTCGTCTCAAGTTTACCAATTTTACCAAACCCATTTGAATTTTTTTTCCTAAGGACAAGTATTCAGTGCATTCTACTATTTTCTTCCTGTTTAGATACTGCGTTCCCTTCGCTGTCCTTTGTCGACTATGAAAATATAATTTTACGAATCAATTTTTCTCCCTAATTCCTCGTCTTTTAAAGATCAAACTAGTTATTCAGGAATATTCTCTTCTAATAAGAATTAAGTGGCATCCACGCCACTTTAAAATTTATGTGCTTCATTGTGAATAGTGGTATTGCAGTTGGTGTATTACATCCCTGGCTAGCCCTGTTTTTTTTTTTTTTTTTCAGTTATACAAGGCTAACAAGTATATCCATTAAAATCCCACACGTAATTATTTCTTACTGGTGACTAATTTAAGCGAAACAGCATTCAACTCATTTGCCACAGAAATAAGACAAATTTGTTATGCCGTCAATTTTGTTTAAACAAAGGCAAAGTGGATTTTCTTAGGAAATTGTTAAGAGCCTTGAAAAGGGCCTTAGAGGAATCTAAGTAACTAGGTTATTTAGAGCTAGACACGTAGAAGCTATGCACATTGGAATAACTTAAAGATATTTGAGTATACGCAAACATATCGCTACCTCATTGCAAGAGGGTCGTAACTCCAAATTCCTGATTTTTCAGGAGACGCATTTGAAAGTTGCTAAGTCCTATGAATTTGATCATGTTTCACAAATCTTCTTAGTGCCATCTCTCGGCCGCTAATTCACCTAGATTTACGACTCTTTTACCAAAAGATGCAGAATCAATTCGGCAATCTTGTACACCATATAACTCAAAACTAGCAAATTTGGAGTTACGACCCTCTTGCAATGAGGTAGCGATATATTTGAAAGGGTATACTTGAGGGTACACTCGGGCACTCTGTTGTGTCTAGTTTCTCTTCCTCTTGTTTTGTTATAGTTTTTAAAGTTTATATAGGAAATATTCATTTTAATGTTGTTACTTTTCTTAAAATATTTTATTTTTCCTTACTTCCTTTCCTCACTGGGCTATTTTCCCTGTTGGAGCCCCTGGGCTTATAGCATCCTGCTTTTCCAACTAGGGTTGTAGCTTAGCATTTGATAATAATAATAATAATAATAATAATAATAATAATAATAATAATGTATATGTCTTTTTAAACTTGTCCAGACATACAAATGGGAGTTGTGAATCCCAGTCATTTTTCTTCCTTCTGAATTCACAACTCATAATTGTATGTCTGAACAAGTTTAAGAATATATCATATCTTTATATCAATTCACATTTGTTGTTGTCTGAAAACAAGAATTTGTCTTAATTTTTAGAACTTTGTGAATACCGTGAATTATGTTTATTTTCATTGTAGTAATGACGGATTATACACAATGAATATCCTAGAGTAACAGAGATGTGAATTATATAGTTATATAATAAGAGAAAATTATCTATATCACATCCATTCTGACTGGATAGATATCAGAGTGGCTCTGTTAGCTTTTGAACTGACTGATTGTGTTTCAGATATTTATAAACAATTTTACTAATGTTTGTCTTTTTCTATTTATTACATTAGCCATTTTATTTCATTTGTTAAAATTTCATCTATGAATGTAATGAGGAGTAATATATTAGCAAAGTTTTTTAGCATAACTTCAGATCCTCATCGCGGTTTACAGCTCAGAAACTAGTAGGAACTGGGTTTTCTTGATACCGATTAAAAAGCATTGCTGTCGTCAACAATGCGTCGCGTATGCAACAATTGTCTCTGCCTTGCCGCTGACGCGTCGCTTCCTGTGATGTTTGCCTAACTTCACCCCGGTGGAGTAGCAAGAGACATTTCTGAAATCACCTTACACATACTTAAACGAGAACCACCATTTAGAATTCCAATTAGCAATTAAAAATTTAAAGAGCACTCATGAATGGCAGAGGCAAGGGACAGTGACATTGCCCTATCAAGTAGGACAATGCCCTATGAGACTGATCATATTACATTTGATCAGCTCCCAAGCCCCCTCTCCACCCAAGCTAGGACCAAGGAGGACCAACCAATGGCTGCCGATGACTCAGCAGATAGACCTATAGGCTCCCCCAAACCCCCCAGCCTTACCTCACAAGGATGGTGATGATGCAGCGACCAGAAGAACTAACGAGTTTGAGTGGGACTCGAACCCCAGTCTGGCAATCATCAGGCAAGGACGCTACTACCAATCCACCACAAGCCAATTCAAGCAGTAGCCTTAGCTCACAAGGATGGTGATGTTGCAGCGACCAGAGGAACTAACGAGTTTGAGCGGGACTCTAAATCCCAGTCTGGCAATCACCAGGCATGGACGCTACCACCAATCCACCACAACCCAATACAAGCAGTTTTAACTCCATTACTCTGCTATCAAGAATTGCAACCCGAAAACTGCGCAGGCGCAAGAAACCAAAGGGAAAATGAAATAAGATATATTATTCAAAGCAAACCTCATATTGAGAGGTCACGGGCACAGAGCATATAACGAAAGAAGTTTGGGTACCTAAGAAAATAACAAACAGGGCAAAGCTTTCCGAACAATCAATAGATGTATCTATGCATCTGGGTATATGTTTCTATCATTATACATTTGCTTTGCCTTCCTTTTAAACTATACCCACAATTCTACATAAATTTTAATACTCTCGCCTTCCAAGAAAAATAGAGATTGCTAACCACTTCCTCCTGGAGGTAGCTCACCACTCTCTCTCTATCTTGTCAAGCCATCTCTCTCTCTCTCTCTCTCTCTCTCTCTCTCTCTCTCTCTCTCTCTCTCTGTGTGTGTCATTTGTCTATTCTGTATTCTACTTATCTATGGTATTATACAATAAACAACCAACCAAACTATAACATCAGAGCTATTTTGGTCTCTCTCTCTCTCTCTCTCTCTCTCTCTCTCTCTCTCTCTCTCTCTCTCTCTCTTTCATTTGTCTAATCTGTACTCAACGTGTCCAT
>NC_090763.1:52531796-52534296 GCF_036898095.1 Palaemon carinicauda
CAGTTGTACTATTCCAGCTATAACCAGTTGGAATTGTTAAGGTATAGGGGAATCTTTCTAAGATCATTGATCGAAAGAATTAGTTGTAGGATGAGATTTTCTCATTTTGAAATCAAATTGTTGTTCAGACATTCACTGGTTCAAAATGAATTGTCGTGGGATATACACCAGTTGTACTATTCCAGCTATAACCAGTTGGAATTGTTAAGGTGTAGGGGAATCTTTCTCAGATCATTGATCAAAATAATTAGTTGTAGGATGAGATTTTCTCATTTTGAAATCAAATTGTTGTTCAGACATTCACTGGTTCAAAAGGAATCGTCGTGGGATATACACCAGTTGTACTTTCCAGCTATAACCAGTTGGAATTGTTAAGGTGTAGGGGAATCTTTCTCAGATCATTGATCAAAATAATTAGTTGTAGGATGAGATTTTCTCATTTTGAAATCAAATTGTTGTTCAGACAGCCGCTGGTTCAAAAGGAATTGTCGTGGGATATACACCAGTTGTACTTTCCAGCCGTAACCAATCGGAATTGTTAAGGTGTAGGGGAATCTTTTTCAAAATTAATTTAATTATCTTTTATTATACCGTGTCATTTAAAATTACTATTCCAAATATTTAGTAAGAAACTTTGATATCAAAGCATGATGTTCGCAAACATTATTCTAACTTATTTCTCTTCCTCTAGTTTTTTAAGTTGTTATAGTTATGTATGAACATTATATTCTAATGTTCCTACTATTCTTCAAATATATTTTTATTGTTCATTACTAATCTTGTAGTTTATTAATTTCCTTGTTTCCTTTCCTCACTAGGCTGTTTTTCCCTGTTGGAGCCCTTGGGCTTATAGCATTCTGCTTTTTCAACTATGTAGCTTAGTTTATAATAATAATAATAATGATAATAATAATAATAATAACAATAATAATAATAATAATAATAACAACAACTTGTTTAATGCCAAATACTGAGAAACCTGTTACTAAGAAGTATGTAGTTACCCGTATAAAATACGTTTTCTTTAAAGGATTATCAAAGCATTGAAGTTTTGTAACAGTAACTAATATAGATTTAATTTTTGTTTAGTTTACATAAAACTGAATTTTTAAAGTTTATAGCAATTGTAACAACCTCGAATTGTTCATAGGTTTTGGCAGCATTTCTACCTATTGACTATTTCCTTGCCGAATAACATATCTAGATTTATTCTTGTAAGCAGGCCTAATAATTTGTGTGTGTGGGGGGGGGGGGGAGTGTTGCCCTGAAACAAGGCCGTCTCGGCTTTGGCTGGAAGCCGCAGAGAACTCCTGCTACTGTTTATTCGTTTCATTAATACTGGTAACTATTATAGAGACAGACACGGATCAAGAAATAATATTTCTGAGAAATATCAATACTACGCAGTCTTCCAGAAGTTTTATTCCAGCTGTGACCAAGTTGTGGAATGATCTTCCTAATCCGGTAGTTGAATCAGTAGAACTTCAAAAGTTCAACGTTGCAGCAAATGTTTTTATGTTGAACAGGCTGGCCTAAGTATTTTTATAGTTTATATGACATATCTGTTTTGACGATGTTACTGTTTTAGAATTATTTTTGGTTAATTTGTTCTCATCGTTTATTTATTTCCTTATTTCCTTTCCTCACTGGGCGATTTTTCCATGTTGGAGCTCTTGGGCTTATAGCATCTTGCTTTTCCAACTAGGGTTGTAGCTTTGCTAGTAATAATATTAATATTAATAATAATAATAATAATAATAATAATAATAATAATAATAATAATATATTTATGATTGCACATTTGAAAGCAAATATGGTCTCTTCCTTTATTTTTACATTTTAATGAAAATATTCTTTGATTCAAGTTATAGTGCCATTGACTGGCAATGCCGGGCATTAATTAAAATTTGGAAATAATTGCATCATTACTGAAAGGGGTTTATATAAATATTATGAAATAGAATGAAATTAAATAATGTTCATAATTTGAGTAGTACCATAAGGAAAAGAAAATTATATAAAATAATAATGTTGGTAATATATATATATATATATATATATATATATATATATATATATATATATATATATATACTTATATATGTATATATACATATAAATATATCGTAATCAAAATAAAATAATATAAGAATTTTGTATTACCTATATATATATATATATATATATATATATATATATATATATATCTTAATCAAAATCAAATAATTTTGTATTACATACCTAGGCTGTGCCTGAAAAGCGTAAATAAAATAGTGTATTGGAACGTAAATGGATTTAAAATTAGGGTATTACTATACTCATTTTTTTTTAATGAGGCGCATTTGCACTGACTCGCAGCGGTGCCCTCTTAGCTTTCTATATCCCTTCACGTTCCTATACGCTCTTTATACCCCTTCACGTTCTTTTACGCTTTCTGTACCCCTTCATGTTCCTTTATGTTTTCTATACCCCTTCCCGTTCTTTTTCACTTTCTATACCC
>NC_090763.1:52541796-52551542 GCF_036898095.1 Palaemon carinicauda
GTCGTGTTTGGACAGAAATAGACAGTCAGGTGGTTTTGGTAAAACAATGAACCTGTGACATTTACAAATAAAGTAAGTTATGAAAAAAAGCTTGAGGTTTGGGAGAAGGAAGTGGACAGGTGGATTGCTGAAGTTATTTTAGGTTATTCTGTACAATAGGTCCGCCAGCAAGTTATTAAATTTAAGTACTTTCACTACAAGGAGGGATGTCCAAGGTTTCGTTTGATATATAAATCTAAGTGGCGCTAGGTCTGGTAGTGGTTTAAAAATCGAAATTAAATTTGACCCACCTGAAAAAAACTACAAAGTCCCTCGACTTCATAACTCTCAAATTCCTGTTCAGACTGAGCTCTCGTTTGTTTTTACGTTAAAAACATAGATTATGTTATTACATCATCGACTGTATTCTACGTATTCTACCTAAACGTCATAGTTTTAACCAATGATGATAATCCACATTTTACTTAGGACTAGCATTTTAACAAAACTAGAATCACGTAACTTGAATACTCAATCAGGTGACAGTTTTACTAGGAAACTGAACACTTTTCCACACTTCTCACACAATTTCCACTGCTAATTTTTTAGTTTTGGGAGACATGGAGGCATTTGAACCTTCAAATTTTGGTGCGGTATCTCCTTTATCATCTACTTAGAAATCAATTTCTGTTGATTTTCTCCTAAGTTCTTGTCTCAATTGTTACTTAGATTATAAAGATTTTGTTTTGCCTTATTATGGTAATATCGAAAGAGTAAAATAAAGTATGGCCAAGATTACGGTGTTGTTATAAGTGGAAGTGACACTATTTGCCCAACCCGTGGTTCTAAGTACTGACTTGATATTAACAAAACAGCATTTGGTGTCACAGAAGGCATGTTGTATTGAAAAACAAGAAGAGAGTTAAAAAAATGTGTAGTTTTTACATATCAATTTTTAAGGGAACTAGTTTTGAAAAGTCTCATATAGATATAGAATCTAATTTGTTCAGCATCTCCTCCTATGCCTATTGATGCAAAGGGCCTCTGTTAGATTTCACCAGTCGTTTCTTGCATATAATTATATTGGTGTTAATTTTTTTTTATAAATTTGTTGAAAATTAATTAAGAATTTCTCACAAAACTATGATTGGTGCTCATTCATTTGTGAGGTTATTGTGCATCGGGTATAGAGTTGGAAAGGTGCAGCTCACCTTTACCCTCCAACCTAAGTAAGTACACAAAGGGTTTTAGGCTGTCTTATATTTAATATGGTTTGTAAGGGTGGGTTGCAGCGGGGCTTCTCCCGCTAGGTAAGGATACGGCTACTAGGTTAGGTTAGGTTAAGTAGTTTGTTTAGGTTAGCTGGTGGCCTTGTTTATTGCTAATTCTACATGTGCCATTATTTGTATATTAAGACGGATTCTTTAATTCATTCCCCACAGAAAAACCCCAGTTTCCTACTGGGGTCCCCCAAGATTGTAAAGGTAAAAAAATTGGGTAAATATACAGTTCCTACCCCCAAAATAGGTCAGGTGTAGATGCACTAAGTAATTCATCAGAAAAAAAAATATCAAAATTATTAGTGGAGCAGCTATTTTATAGAATTATCATATTTTAGTTCAATGAAAATAGGGTAAAGTTGGTATCACTCCTCTAATGGCAGAACAACATTAACAAAATATGCCTACTTGTTTCAATTGTAATTGATTTTTTTTAATTAATATAGTATTTACATGTTAAAAGTACACTGTGTCTGTCAACTCTGATCTGACATGTGAATATTGTCCCGATAAATCACGTTATGATGAACCCTTTCCCTTGTCGCCTCAGACTTTTATCTTCCCTTGCGTGGCATATAGCGATGCTGTATCGTTTTAGCCACTAGCAAGATTGGTTTGCTTATTAATTTACACCCTTTAGTAGTAGTGGTGTTCTATTTGTTATAAACGAATCTACATGGTTTGGTGTAGTTTTTACTCAATAATTCTCATGTTTAACCTTAAACTAGCTAAAAATGTTAGTCATTTATTTTAACTTTACTGCTTAATATTCCTTTCTGTATTCATACAATGACATTAATCTTTTCAACTGTTGATCAATATCAATGTTTCACTATTCAGTTCTCTTGTAATAACATAAGTTCTTTCTCACTCTTCATTTTAGTAGGTAAAATTTCCATATTCTCCAGAACAGTACTGTAATCCTGAGCTTGTATTACGTGCCAGGCAAACCCCGCCCCCCTTTCGAGAACTGAAAACTGTGAAGCAGATGGAGAAATCTACTGTATATTTCTTTCAAGATTGAGCAATATAAACAATGATTTTTAGCCCCTAATCTTCCTCCCTTTGGTTTAACTCGGCATGCAAGATTTGAAGTTCAAGAGTCGTGGGTGATTAGCCTGTCTTAGGAATCGCTATACCACCGAGATTGAAGGTTTTCATCATCCAAAGAAAAATCGCTCATCGTTAGTCATCCAAAATAGGATTGTATATAAAGTCTCTTGACGAGGGTCTTTTTGTCTCAATGTTCTGCTTTCTGTCCTGATCGCTTTCTTATGAAAATTACTTCTTTCTTCAAGTATCCATTTTCGGTCAAATCATCTCCGAGCAATTTATATTTTCTTCGCACTGCAATTACTCCCTTGGTTGAGCTAAGTTCACTCTATTATTATTATTATTATTATTATTATTATTATTATTATTATTATTATTATTATTATTATTATTATTATTATTTTATAATGGTTATTGTTATTATCATCATTGTTGTTGTTGTTATTTGCTAAGCTACAGCCCTAGTTAGGAAAGCAGGATGCTATAAGCCCGAGGTCTCCCAGTAAGGAAAATAATTCAGTGAGAAAAGGAAATAAGGAAGTAGATGGTGTGCTTGGGTGTACCCTCAAGCAAGAGAACTCTTAACCCAAGACTGGAAGACCATGGTACAGTGGCTTTGACATTACCCAAGACGAGAAAACAACGGGTTTGATTTTCGAGTGACCTTATCCTTAGCCTTGGGTCTTCAAATATTGTCTTAAGTTAATAGGGCCATGCAGATCACATTACAGGGCTCCCAATAAAGAAAAAGTTCAGTGAGAAAAGGAAATAAGGAAGTAGATGGTGTGCCTGGGTGTACCCCTAAGCAAGAGAACTCTTGGGTTGGAAGACCATGGTACAGAGGCTATGACATTACCCAAGACGAGAAAACAACGGGTTTGATTTTCGAGTGTCCTTATCCTTAGCTTTGGGTCTTCAAAGATTAAGTTAATAGGGCCAGATCATGTTACAGGTTCCCCTTAGAAATGTTTTCTGGTTCAGCGAGTAAAATTAGGCAGAGATTGGTTTGTAATGCAAAGATCCCATGCACGAGTTGTGTACTTGCATCACTGCTATCATCAGAGCATGATCATGTTTTAATGTTGTGTGGCTTCCACGCGAGAGAAATTTTGACGTTTTCTTCTCATTTACAGGTCGTGTGAAATGTGGAGATTTGGGCCAACCATAGCCAAAGGTCACAGGGTCAGCTTAAAGTTGTTTCAAGCTAATAATTGCATTGTGAGTATAAAATTTAGAGCTTTATAGATAGGAAAAGTCTCTCTCTCTCTCTCTCTCTCTCTCTCTCTCTCTCTCTCTCTCTCTCTCTCTCTCTCATATGATGTCCACAAGATGTAATCCTTAACACTGTCAGTATATTTAATTAGTTAGTGATTATTGATCTGTACATGTAAAGACATTAATCTCATAGATACTTTTGATGAATATTAGAAAAATCCTCTAAAGAAATTATCGACTTTGTAATGTTTAAATTTGGTCTGATGAAATTATGAAGATTGGCGTATTAGGTAAATTATATTTTAGTTTGAAATAACAAATGTTTTTAGGACAACCCAGATAAAGTTGATAATTCAATCCGTGGTTAAATTATCCTTTATCACTACTTGCTTGTTTACTTGTTTTGGGTTTAAATCCAACCCTCCACTGAAGTCGAGTGAACTACTTCTCGGGCGGGTCCATATTAATCATCTAACGAAACATTTTCATTATAACTTATACAATTCTTTGATTGTAGCATCTTCCAAATCATATGATCTTGTGAAAAGTAATGTCTTTAGTTTCTTCTTAAATTCAATTGCTCCCTTTAGGTACTTCATTTCAGTTGGCAGTTTATAATAATATAATGTCTAGGCGCACAGTAGCTGAAAGCCCTTTCACCAAATTTACTATGTGTCCCTTTCTTAGTTTATATTTTTGCTAATCTTAAGGACTTTCATATATGGAGAACGTTAAGTACCATGAGCTTTTTGAAAGTTCCAGCTCTATTTACTTTAGCTGTTTGTGCTCTTTAAGTTCTTTACTTCATCTACGTTTAGACTTCCAAGCCCTTATCTACTAATAGCTGACACCTACTGTGTAAAAATCATTATCTTTTATATGCAAGCCCTGAGGATTTCGAAAAACTCCAGTCGTATTGGTCCACCAACCTTACTCTTTATTTAATCACATTTGAAATTATTTTGTGGTTTCCTGAAGTTATCAACCTTCATATGATCATATGGATTGCATATTCTATGCAGGTGTATTTTACGAACATTAAAATTAATAGTTTAAGATCTCTGTTTTGTATAAATGGCACTTTATCGAGGACCTTTTTTTGGTAATTCCCCTAAGGCGTCTATGCTTTTTAGTGGTCATTATATGTGGTGATATATTGTGATTGTGTAAGATATTAGTCTCGTATTCATAACTGGAAACAATTATGCACTTATGTGAATTTGCAGTATGGTTTAGATGTTCAGGACCATCCACTGCCATGAAGGTTTTTCAGGATTTTCATCACCATTTTGTTACCATATGTCTCTGAAGTGGATGCCTTGGATCATTCATCTGTTTTAGACTTTCATTTTTGGTAATAGCATCTCGTCAAACTTGGTGGTGCAATGCTGGCCAGTCTATAAGGAGATGGTAAGGGTGATGCCTTTAATGTGCCAGTGATTATTCGACCGGCTCTATTAAGCTCAGGATATACTTTCTTTGTGGCATGATCTTTCCCACACTGATGGACAATATTCTGCAGTAGAATAGGAAACTGCTAAAGCTGTTTGTTTAAGGGTATTTGGATCTACTGCTCAGCTGGTGCTGGCTCATTTGCTAAGAAAGTTTTATCTTGTTGGTGGTGTTTTTTTTTTTTTTTTTTTTTTTTTTTTTTTTTAGCTAAGAGTTCTGTCAAGATTAACACACACACACTGGATATTGGCGAGTGTTTAATATTTAATTTTCTCATATGATCTTTAGTTTCCTGTTAGCTTCGTGATTGTTAAGGTGGAATGCACACACCTGTGTTTTGCTGGGGTATGCATTGAGGTGCCATTTTTTATAGTATACTGAAAGAGATGATAAAGCTCTTGATAGTCCCTCCTTTATTTCATCAAAGGATCGGGACTGTGTGGCAATGCATAAGTCATCTTCATATATGAATCTGTAAGAAACTCTGTTGAACAAAATGGGACCCAGTACAGAGCTCTACAAGAGACCATTCTTTTGGGTCCTCCACCTGCTTTTCTTGCTGTCCATTTCTACGAAGAACCATTGATTTACAAGGCTGGACTCTGATTCATACCATGTTAGCATCTTCGACTTTTTAGGTCAATTTTAGGAGTACCTGGTGGTTGACCAATTCGTATGCAGTTGTAAGGTCTACAAATGCTGCCCCAGTGATGTTTTTCTTCTCAAATTCACCCTCGATGTACTGAGTTCAGTTCAGAACATGACTGCAGCTTGATTGCCCTGGTCAGAAGCCTGCTTGGTCGGGTGATAATTTTCCTTCGACATATGGAGATAGTTTTTGCCATTATCATGTGTTCATATAATTCATATGTGATGCATATGTGATATTGGTCTGTAGCTTTTGGGAGACAAAGGATCTTTACCTGATTTAACAGTACTGCTACTTTGGCTTTTCCCCATATCTTTGGTGTTTGATAGGTCGTTGATAGGTGCTTTCTCAGTTTTAAGAAATTTCATGCTATATTCAGTTCTTGCAAGGTGAATGGTAGGAAAACCTGGTTACTCTCAGAAATAACTCATTCCATATACATGTTTATTTTCTTTATGTATATACCCTCTCTGGGTTATTTTCCTTAACAATGAGTAGGAGTTGGTGAGCCACTTCATTGGGGGTGACTGTGGCTATTTTTGGCTGGCTTTGATCTTCACAGTTGAGTTTTTTATGGTGGCCAAACTTTCTTTTGGTGATGCGAGTGAATTTGATGTTGGTTATGGTTTCTTGCCAGCATTGGCATCTTTTGTTGCCAGTTAAGTTTTAGTAGAGTTTCTCCAAGCTCAGTTGTATTGTTGGCAAATGGATCTTTTTCATAAACCTCTTGTGTATCGTTGGTACAGTTCTTTTCTTTGATCATTGATGCCAGGGTTGTGGGTATTTCTGCAGCCTTTAGGGATGTTGTTCTTTGCAGCCTTCCACACTAATGACTGAAATAATCTCTTACTGCTGAGGGTTAGGAGAGATGTTTGATATCTCTGCTTCTATATTGCTTGAGTAGTCTAACCATTTTGCTTTGCGGTAGTTAAAACTGGAAATTTTGTGATGGTCTCTAGGTCTAATGACAGGCTTTATAATGATGGCCATTGTTAAGGTTAAGGAATTGGATTAGATATGATCTATGCAAAGTTTTGGTGTTCTTGGAAGAGAGAAAATCCAGGTCTGTGCTGTACCCTCTTCTCCAACATGCACTTTGCAAGGATACATCGTTCTTTGCGTATTACAAGATGGTGAGGTCATGTGTTATGGCCACTTCTCCACCGCCTCTCCATTATAGTCATTTTGGTCATAACCCCAGATGTTATTGTGGCTGTAGAAATCCCCAACAATTAGGACACTTTTATTGGCAGGATGGTTCATTTAAGGCCATGCAAAGGGTGTAGCTTGTGTTTTATAAATTGACGTGTTTGTGAGTTCAGAGTCTCTCTGAAGGATCTCAATTCGCCAGCAGAGATATTTCTGCCATTTTGGATAATAGACTTGTCCTGAGCAAATATTGCCTTTCCATAGGTTGGACTCAGTGTATGTTTGGGATTCTTGGTAGGATGGAGTTTGTGTGTTTCTTGGATGCATAGTATGGCGGCATTTAGGTTGTACAGTAGTTCTGGTTTTGTTGCCAATAAGCCTTCTGCATTGAAACAGGTTACTCTTAAATTTTCCCATCTCTTTGCTTACTGGCCAAGGGTTTATCCTTTTACTACCCTTGAGGCTTGGATGTAGTTCACATGCACGAGTGTAGCGTGTGTTGTAGCAATTGGTTCAAACAAGGACAACATGGGAATGTTTGCTACTTGTCCCCATAATATTTACCTAAGCTAACTGAACTAGTTAATGCCACTGAACCACTTTTCAATTTACTTTTCATTAAATGTCTTTCTTGCCTTCAAAAAAGATCTTAACACTTTGATATAACTATACTTTGGGAAGATATTAACACTATGAATTGAAACTTATAACATGCATCATAATACAAGTACTATAGTTTCCCATACGACAAAATGGTTTCCACTCTTGTAAAAATTCTTAATCCACTGGCAAATAAGACCATATAATTTACTCAAGAATATCACTATTGTTTTTCACTACTGCAATAGTATAGTACTTTACAGAACAACATTAAATTACCAAGTACAGTACACCTTATTCAGGTTGTCACCTGTGTTTTCTACTCTTCATTGTACAGGTGTAATCCGAATTTACTCTTCAATATATGGCCCTCTTTACACCTTGATATTTAACAAAATTTTCTCTTTCATTTAAGTCCACCTTTCTCTTAATACTCTTGGCTTTGCTTTTGATAATTGACAAGGGATTAATAACAGAACTATTACAGCGATTAGACACTTCCATTTTATTAATTCTATCTTACACTGCGACAAGTTTTTATCTAGCTGTCTTCAGCTCCTCAAATATTAGGACACTATCAGGTCTAGTCTAAAAAACAACAGGGTAATGGAATGGAAGTCATATAGGCTACCATCCTCCACTGTTAACTAATTCTGTAAAGTAAGACAGAATTGAGTACAGACAAATGAGAGGCAAAGTAACATATGATTAAAGTAATAGAATATAGTACTGCTACATTATCCTTCCTCGTGACCCTTACCCCCCCCCCCCCTGTTACCTCCACAGTTTCATATCTACAAATTCCATCTCTGCCTCTTGTTTCTTTGTTGAAGATATGTTCTCTAAACCATATAGCATAGCTGGTCTTACCACCTTACAGGCTTCCCTTATACTTGTTATCCTTATGTCTTATAGCGCACCTGGTAATCTTCTCCAGCCATTCTACCCAGCTTGAATTCTCCTCCTCATCTTCCCATGGCACCCAACATCACTTATAGTTGATCATAAATATTAGAATTCATCCCCCTTTTTCAGTTGTACTACATTCCTAGTATCTCAATCATCTACACATAGTGTACTATCTTTCTTCGACTGATTTTCATACCACTCTTCTCTAATAGATTCCTCCAAATTTCCTGATTTGCTTCAACCTCATTATTCTTTCCATAGATCTGCAAATAACATAGACCACGGACGCTCCTGCCTGATGCCATCGGTCAGTCTGTCCATGATAACTGCCAGGATCCAGAGAACTCTGGATCCTAAGATGATAACTAACAGGAAAGAGCTGAAACCTGATCCCTGGTGCAATCCCATCTTAACCTCAGCCCATTCCGTTGTGCCTACAGCACACTTCATTGCTAAGGTGATATTATTATTATTATTGTTGTTGTTGTTGTTGTTGTTGTTGATAGCTAAGCTACAACCCTAGTTGGAAAAGCATAGTGCATATTATAGCCTAAAACTTCATATAACTATCATCCCCTTGAATCACACATGTGGTTCGTTCATGGAATATTTGGAAGATTTATTATAATCACTATCTGCTCCAGGGATTTGATTATTTCTAAATCTCCTAATGTTTACACATGTCTCCTTCAGAATATGCGTATATTCCTCTTCTCCACATTTGATATTATTCCTTTTCCTTCGCCCTATTATCCCGCCTCATTTGTCTGTTCTTCCTCTTTCAAAAATTCTCGTATACCCTCTTCCAACAACCCCATCCTTCTCAGTATTATATCTTTTTTTTCTGTTTTTTACACATTCATTTTTTTTCACACATTCATATTTGGATTATTAATTCCTCCCTAGTGTTCTGATAAGTTCATAATCATTCAAACTTAACTTGCTGCTTGTTATATTTCATCCACTTTCTTGTTTACTGCCCTGAATTCTTTTTTTCTGTGCCGCTTCATATTTTTGTGATGTTTTTATCCTGGGCCATAATGGTTACATAGCCTCTCTTAACATTTGTACTTACACCCTCCCACATGGCTTCCAAACAACCATCTTTTCCTTTCTTTATAGTATCTGTATAGTTCTGTCATCTACATGGATCCTTTCTTTACCCTCTTACCTTCTTTGATATATCCTTCACATTTTATTTTCACTTCCCTTACTTTTTCAGCCGTTTGTTTAAATCGGCAAAATGTATGCTTTTATCTCGTGTACAAACTTATAACTTGGCCCTCTTCAGCAATTTCCTTTCAGTTATCCTTACAAAATATGGTGATTTTCATTTGTTTTTACTTTCAGAAAGAAATGTCCGATTTTGTTCATTCTCTTACTCGGTATTTTTCCCATATCTGTCCTGTACTTTCTTTTTTGTGTTTATCATCCATTGGCTGCTAGTTCTCACCTTTCTC
>NC_090763.1:52552042-52574542 GCF_036898095.1 Palaemon carinicauda
CCTGACAGATGTCACTCTGCTGACCGACTCTCCTGACAGATGTCACTCTGCTGACCGACTCTCCTGACAGATGTCACTCTGCTGACCGACTCTCCTGACAGATGTCACTCTGCTGACCGACTCTCCTGACAGATGTCACTCTGCTGACCGACTCTCCTGACAGATGTCACTCTCCTGACAGATGTCACTCTCCTGACAGATGTCACTCTCCTGACA
This sequence comes from Palaemon carinicauda, assembly GCF_036898095.1. NCBI lineage: Eukaryota > Metazoa > Arthropoda > Malacostraca > Decapoda > Palaemonidae > Palaemon > Palaemon carinicauda. The sequence continues at coordinate 52,552,259 of NC_090763.1, forward strand.
GATGTCACTCTCCTGACAGATGTCACTCTCCTGACAGATGTCACTCTCCTGACAGATGTCACTCTCCTGACAGATTGTCACTCTCCTGACAGATGTCACTCTCCTGACAGATGTCACTCTCCTGACAGATGTCACTCTCCTGACAGATGTCACTCTCTGACAGATGTCACTCTCCTGACAGATGTCACTCTCCTGACAGATGTCACTCTGTCAGATGTCACTCTCCTGACAGATGTCACTCTCCTGACAGATGTCACTCTCCTGACAGATGTCACTCTGCTGACTGATTCTCCTGACAGATGTCACTCTGCTGACTGATTCTTCCTGACAGATGTCACTCTGCTGACACCTGTAAATAAAAACATCAGAATTAGTAGTGTACAAAACAGGTTTAGATAAAAAGTACTTTACAAGAAAATAAACTCCCTCGGATCATTATAACTTTCTTAATTAATTTGGTTTTAAATTGGTTTAAACAACCCCCTGATCAAAATCGGGTTTTAAAACTAACTTTATGACCTTTGTTAACCAAAATTAACTAACCTGTGCATAGGGGAAAAAAGAATATTGGTGAAAGTAGTTTGCTAGTTTTATTCCCTATGGGTGTGTGAACAAATAAAAATTAGAAGTTCCATTGGGACTTATGTTATAAGAGTGGTGCAACAACCCCCTGATCATAATGGGGTTTTAAACTAACTTTATGATCCCTTGGTTAACCAAAATTAACTAACCTGTGCATAGGGGAAAAAAGAATATTGGTGAAAGTAGTTGGTTGTTTTATTCCCTATGGGTGTGTGAACAAATAAAAATGAGAAGTTCCATTGGGACTTATGTTATAAGAGTGGTGCATAATATTATGCATGTTCATATGACTTACGCAAATGTGTAGGCTGAAGGTAAGGTGAAATCATAAAAGACTACAACTGGTGACTGTGAAATAACAAACACAGGTTGTTAGAGCCTGGTGAGTTCATAATAAAACGGTGTATGGAAAAGTCTTGGCATGTCTATTTGTTTTCGAGTCAGAAAGCCAAACAACAATATGCGAGTGTGACAGGTGTGTGGAGGAAAACAAATTACAGTTTACAAGCTGATATACGAAACAGAATTTAAAGAAGTGATCGAAAAGGGAAAGATGAATGTAAAATGAAAAGTAGAGAGAATCTTGTACTGTAATGAAAAGTAGAGAGAATCTTGTACTTTAAAATGAAAAGGGGAGAGAATCTTGTACTTAAAATGAAAAGTAGAGAGAATCTTGTACTGTAATGAAAAGTAGAGAGAATCTTGTACTTTAAAATGAAAGGAGAGAATCTTATACTTTAAAATGAAAAGGACAGAGAATCTTATACTTTAAAATGAAAAGGAGAGAGAATCTTGTACTGTTAAATGAAAGGAGAGAGAATCTTGTACTGTAAAATGAAAAGGAGAGAATCTTATACTTTAAAATGAAAAGGACAGAGAATCTTGTACTATTAAATGGAAAGTAGAGAGAATATTGGACTGTAAAATGAAAAGGAGAGAGAATCTTATACTGTAAAATGAAAAGGAGAGGGAATCTTGTACTGTAAAATGAAAAGGAGAGAGAATCTTGTACTGTAAAATGAAAAGGAGAGAGAATCTTGTACTGTAAAATGAAAAGGAGAGAGAATCTTGTACTGTAAAATGAAAAGGAGAGAGAATCTTGTACTGTAAAATGAAAAGGAGAGAGAATCTTATACTGTAAAATGAAAAGGAGAGAGAATCTATACTGTAAAATGAAAAGGACAGAGAATCTTATACTTTAAAATGAAAAGGAGAGAGAATCTTGTACTGTAAAATGAAAAGGAGAGAGAATCTTGTACTATTAAATGGAAAGTAGAGAGAATATTGGACTGTAAAATGAAAAGGAGAGAGAATCTTATACTGTAAAATGAAAAGGAGAGGGAATCTTGTACTGTAAAATGAAAAGGAGAGAGAATCTTGTACTGTAAAATGAAAAGGAGAGAGAATCTTGTACTGTAAAATGAAAAGGAGAGAGAATCTTGTACTGTAAAATGAAAAGGAGAGAGAATCTTGTACTGTAAAATGAAAAGGAGAGAGAATCTTATACTGTAAAATGAAAAGGAGAGAGAATCTTATACTGTAAAATGAAAAGGACAGAGAATCTTATACTTTAAAATGAAAAGGAGAGAGAATCTTGTACTGTAAAATGAAAAGGAGAGAGAATCTTGTACTATTAAATGAAAGTAGAGAGAATATTGGACTGTAAAATGAAAAGGAGAGAGAATCTTATACTGTAAAATGAAAAGGAGAGGGAATCTTGTACTGTAAAATGAAAAGGAGAGAGAATCTTGTACTGTAAAATGAAAAGGAGAGAGAATCTTGTACTGTAAAATGAAAAGGAGAGAGAATCTTGTACTGTAAAATGAAAAGGAGAGAGAATCTTGTACTGTAAAATGAAAAGGAGAGAGAATCTTGTACTGTAAAATGAAAAGGAGAGAGAATCTTGTACTGTAAAATGAAAAGGAGAGAGAATCTTGTACTGTAAAATGAAAAGGAGAGAGAATCTTATACTGTAAAATGAAAAGGAGAGAGAATCTTGTACTGTAAAATGAAAAGGAGAGAGAATCTTGTACTGTAAAATGAAAAGGAGAGAGAATCTTATACTGTAAAATGAAAAGGAGAGAGAATCTTATACTGTAAAATGAAAAGGACAGAGAATCTTATACTTTAAAATGAAAAGGAGAGAGAATCTTGTACTGTAAAATGAAAAGGAGAGGGAATCTTGTACTGTAAAATGAAAAGTAGAGAGAATCTTGTACTTTAAAATGAAAAGGGGAGAGAATCTTGTACTGTAATGAAAAGTAGAGAGAATCTTATACTTTAAAATGAAAAGGACAGAGAATCTTATACTTTAAAATGAAAAGGAGAGAGAATCTTGTACTTTAAAATGAAAAGGAGAGAGAATCTTATACTGTTAAATGAAAAGGAGAGAGAATCTTGTACTGTAAAATGAAAAGGAGAGAATCTTATACTTTAAAATGAAAAGGACAGAAAATCTTGTACTATTAAATGGAAAGTAGAGAGAATATTGGACTGTAAAATGAAAAGGAGAGGGAATCTTATACTGTAAAATGAAAAGGAGAGGGAATCTTGTACTGTAAAATGAAAAGGAGAGAGAATCTTGTACTGTAAAATGAAAAGGAGAGGGAATCTTGTACTGTAAAATGAAAAGTAGAGAGAATCTTGTACTTTAAAATGAAAAGTAGAGAGAATCTTGTACTGTAATGAAAAGTAGAGAGAATCTTATACTTTAAAATGAAAAGGAGAGAGAATCTTGTACTGTAAAATGAAAAGGAGAGAATCTTATACTGTAAAATGAAAAGGACAGAGAATCTTATACTTTAAAATGAAAAGGAGAGAGAATCTTGTACTGTAAAATGAAAAGGAGAGGGAATCTTGTACTGTAAAATGAAAAGTAGAGAGAATCTTGTACTTTAAAATGAAAAGTAGAGAGAATCTTGTACTGTAATGAAAAGTAGAGAGAATCTTATACTTTAAAATGAAAAGGACAGAGAATCTTATACTTTAAAATGAAAAGGAGAGAGAATCTTGTACTTTAAAATGAAAAGGAGAGAGAATCTTATACTGTTAAATGAAAAGGAGAGAGAATCTTGTACTGTAAAATGAAAAGGAGAGAATCTTATACTTTAAAATGAAAAGGACAGAAAATCTTGTACTATTAAATGGAAAGTAGAGAGAATATTGGACTGTAAAATGAAAAGGAGAGAGAATCTTATACTGTAAAATGAAAAGGAGAGGGAATCTTGTACTGTAAAATGAAAAGGAGAGAGAATCTTGTACTGTAAAATGAAAAGGAGAGAGAATCTTGTACTGTAAAATGAAAAGGAGAGAGAATCTTGTACTGTAAAATGAAAAGGAGAGAGAATCTTGTACTGTAAAATGAAAAGGAGAGAGAATCTTATACTGTAAAATGAAAAGGAGAGAGAATCTTATACTGTAAAATGAAAAGGACAGAGAATCTTATACTTTAAAATGAAAAGGAGAGAGAATCTTGTACTGTAAAATGAAAAGGAGAGAGAATCTTGTACTATTAAATGGAAAGTAGAGAGAATATTGGACTGTAAAATGAAAAGGAGAGAGAATCTTATACTGTAAAATGAAAAGGAGAGGGAATCTTGTACTGTAAAATGAAAAGGAGAGAGAATCTTGTACTGTAAAATGAAAAGGAGAGAGAATCTTGTACTGTAAAATGAAAAGGAGAGAGAATCTTGTACTGTAAAATGAAAAGGAGAGAGAATCTTGTACTGTAAAATGAAAAGGAGAGAGAATCTTGTACTGTAAAATGAAAAGGAGAGAGAATCTTGTACTGTAAAATGAAAAGGAGAGAGAATCTTGTACTGTAAAATGAAAAGGAGAGAGAATCTTATACTGTAAAATGAAAAGGAGAGAGAATCTTATACTGTAAAATGAAAAGGACAGAGAATCTTATACTTTAAAATGAAAAGGAGAGAGAATCTTGTACTGTAAAATGAAAAGGAGAGAGAATCTTGTACTGTAAAATGAAAAGGAGAGAGAATCTTGTACTATTAAATGGAAAGTAGAGAGAATATTGGACTGTAAAATGAAAAGGAGAGAGAATCTTATACTGTAAAATGAAAAGGAGAGGGAATCTTGTACTGTAAAATGAAAAGGAGAGAGAATCTTGTACTGTAAAATGAAAAGGAGAGAGAATCTTGTACTGTAAAATGAAAAGGAGAGAGAATCTTGTACTGTAAAATGAAAAGGAGAGAGAATCTTGTACTGTAAAATGAAAAGGAGAGAGAATCTTATACTGTAAAATGAAAAGGAGAGAGAATCTTATACTGTAAAATGAAAAGGAGAGAGAATCTTCTACTTTAAAATGAAAAGGAGAGAGAATCTTGTACTGTAAAATGAAAAGGAGAGAGAATCTTGTACTGTAAAATGAAAAGGAGAGAGAATCTTGTACTGTTAAATGAAAAGGAGAGAGAATCTTGTACTGTAAAATGAAAAGGAGAGAGAATCTTGTACTGTTAAATGAAAAGGAGAGAGAATCTTGTACTGTAAAATGAAAAGGAGAGAGAATCTTGTACTGTTAACTGAAAAGGAGAGAGAATCTTTTACTGTTAACTGAAAAGGAGAGAGAATCTTATACTTTAAAATGAAAAGGAGAGAGAATATTGTACTGTAAAATGAAAAGGAGAGAGAATCTTGTACTGTAAAATGAAAAGGAGAGAGAATCTTATACTATTAAATGAAAAGTAGAGAGAATTCTTATACTGTAAAATGAAAAGGAGAGAGAATCTTGTACTATAAAATGAAAAGAAGAGAGACTCTTATACTTTTAAAATGAAAAGGAGAGAGAATCTTGTACTGTAAAATGAAAAGGAGAGAGAATCTTGTACTGTAAAATGAAAAGGAGAGAGAATCTTATACTTTAAAATGAAAAGGAGAGAGAATCTTGTACTGTAAAATGAAAAGTAGAGAGAATCTTTACTGTAAAATGAAAAGGAGAGAGAATCCTATACTTTTAAAATGAAAAGGAGAGAGAATCTTGTACTGTAAAATGAAAAGGAGAGAGAATCTTATACTTTAAGATGAAAAGGAGAGAGAATCTTATACTGTAAAATGAAAAGTAGAGAGAATCTTTTACTGTAAAATGAAAAGGAGAGAGAATCCTATACTTTTAAAATGAAAAGGAGAGAGAATCTTGTACTGTAAAATGAAAAGTAGAGAGAATCTTTTACTGTAAAATGAAAAGGAGAGAGAATCCTATACTTTTAAAATGAAAAGGAGAGAGAATCTTGTACTGTAAAATGAAAAGGAGAGAGAATCTTGTACTTTAAAATGAAAAGGAGAGAGAATCTTATACTTTAAAATGAAAATTAGAGAGAATCTTGTACTGTAAAATGAAAAGGAGAGAGAATCTTGTACTGTAAAATGAAAAGGAGAGAGAATCTTGTACTGTAAAATGAAAAGGAGAGAGAATCTTGTACTGTTAACTGAAAAGGAGAGAGAATCTTTTACTGTTAACTGAAAAGGAGAGAGAATCTTATACTTTAAAATGAAAAGGAGAGAGAATATTGTACTGTAAAATGAAAAGGAGAGAGAATCTTGTACTGTAAAATGAAAAGGAGAGAGAATCTTGTACTGTAAAATGAAAAGGAGAGAGAATCTTATACTATTAAATGAAAAGTAGAGAGAATTCTTATACTGTAAAATGAAAAGGAGAGAGAATCTTGTACTATAAAATGAAAAGAAGAGAGACTCTTATACTTTTAAAATGAAAAGGAGAGAGAATCTTGTACTGTAAAATGAAAAGGAGAGAGAATCTTGTACTGTAAAATGAAAATTAGTGAGAATCTTGTACTGTAAAATGAAAAGGAGAGAGAATCTTGTACTGAGAAATGAAAAGGAGAGAGAATCTTGTACTAAGAAATGAAAAGGAGAGAGAATCTTTTACTGTAAAATGAAAAGGAGAGAGAATCTTGTACTGTAAAATGAAAAGGAGAGAGAATTTTGTACTGTAAAATGAAAAGGAGAGAGAATCTTGTACTGTAAAATGAAAAGGAGAGAGAATATTGTACTGTAAAATGAAAAGGAGAGAGAATCTTGTACTGTAAAATGAAAAGGAGAGAGAATCTTGTACTGTAAAATGAAAAGGAGAGGGAATCTTGTACTGTAAAATGAAAAGGAGAGAGAATCTTGTACTGTAAAATGAAAAGGAGAGAGAATCTTTTACTGTAAAATGAAAAGGAGAGAGAATCTTGTACTGTAAAATGAAAAGGAGAGAGAATATTGTACTGTAAAATGAAAAGGAGAGAGAATCTTATACTTTAAAATGAAAAGGAGAGAGAATCTTGTACTGTAAAATGAAAAGGAGAGGGAATCTTGTACTGTAAAATGAAAAGGAGAGAGAATCTTGTACTGTAAAATGAAAAGGAGAGAGAATCTTGTACTGTAAAATGAAAAGGAGAGAGAATCTTGTACTGTAAAATGAAAAGGAGAGAGAATCTTGTACTGTAAAATGAAAAGGAGAGAGAATTTTGTACTGTAAAATGAAAAGGAGAGAGAATCTTGTACTGTAAAATGAAAAGGAGAGAGAATCTTGTACTGTTAAATGAAAAGTAGAGAGAATCTTATACTGTAAAATGAAAAGTAGAGAGAATCTTGTACTGTAAAATGAAAAGGAGAGAGAATCTTATGTTGTTAAATGAAAAGTTGAGAGAATCTTATACTGTACTGAAAAGTTACGTTAAATGGGGTAGAGTTATTTGCTAGTATGTGAAAGTTAAGAGGGGTTGGACAGCAAAATGGAGAAAATGAATGAGAAAGGTCAAGTACAACGATATACAGCAAGAACAGCTGGTGGAGGAAAGCATGATGTAAACAGCCTATAGTGCACAACAATATTAACATCTATAGAGGTAGATGGGCTTACTAAACATACTTTGAGAAATGGATTATTGAAGATAGAATAGCACTCTTTATTTCAATAAGTATGAATGTAATTTAAGTGTTTAAAGTATCAATAGATTATGTTAGTTAATGAAAAAAGGTTGCATAATTTTGAAACTTAATATATTCAAACAGAGGAAGGCTAAGAAAGAATTTGAAAAGTGAAGACCCTATCTATCCAGGAATGGCAAAAGCTACTAAAAAAAAAAAATAAAAAGGTTCAATGCCCTGCTGATAAGCCTAAGTAGGAGATTAGATTGAATTAATCAATTTTGGCTCTATAATAACACTGCGTGGCAAATAAGGCCATTCAGCATCCATTTGCAAATGGGTGAACCCTTGCAGTAAGGAGTGTAAGAGTGAAGGGAGAAACAGTAGGACTTTTAATTCTCTGAATAAAGCTCCTTTGGACTTGTTGCCATCAAACCCATGTAGACAATTCGCAAGAAATGGCAACCATGTAGGATAATAGAAAAAAAAATTAAAGATAACCTAAAATTAAGAGAAAATATGAAAGCTAAGTATATAAAAAAAAAGTCATGCAGAAGTACAACAGATTGAATTGGAACACTCACCAATAAAGAAATTCTCGAGGGCCCCCATACTGATCTTGTCCGTCAGGTTACACAGTCTGTGAAGTAAATACAGAGAATTCAAAATCATACTTATAATATATATATATATATATATATATATATATATATATATATATATATATATAGTACAGCACTTTCCATCATACACCTTAAAACTTAATTACACCTATACTGCAGTAATAACAATATGACAAGTCAAACAGCACATGTTCCTAAGTATGATGGATCTTTGTGAATGACAAAAGTTTATGCATGTCTACATAAGTGTTTTCATCACTAATCTACTTTATTTACATTTTCATATGCATGTCAATAAAAAATTTTGATTCTCTAGCCTTATATATGGAGTTTCCATTATTTCAAGAACTTGTTTGCTTTATGATATGAGAGTGGTTAGACGTTAAAAGAAGGAATTATACATTTAATTATCCTAAGTTCAGCAAATGGTACATACACCTTACTAAGAGCTGACAAACACACATGTACTTTTAACGCTTAATACTGTATTGCTTTGAAAAGAAAAACTTCAATTATAATTGAAACAAGGGGGCATGTTTTGTTACTCTTGAAACAAGGAGGAATGTTTTGTTACTCTTGAAACCAGGAGGAATGTTTTGTTACTCTTGAAACCAGGAGGAATGTTTTGTTACTCTTGAAACAAGGAGGAATGTTTTGTTACTCTTGAAACAAGGAGGTATGTTTTGTTAAGAGAGTTGCACTGCTCTGTGGCTATGAGGACCAAATTAAATGCATTAAAATTTAGAAAGCAAAAAAGGGAATAACTTATTGCCAACAATTTTGGACCAGGAAACTTTAAAAACAATCTATCTATAACACAAAGCCAAAATAGATAAACCTTCATGTAGAGAGTAGTCAAGCAAAACTGCTTGACATTTTTCTCTGTTGGAGCCTTTGGGCTTATATCTTCTATTTTTCCAACTAGCGTTGTAGCTTAGGTACATATTCAACATTACCAACTGGAGTCAACCACAGGGAAAATAGTTTATCAAGAAGTTAATATAGATAGCTTGGAAAGACATAAGATACAAAATTATCAAGCCTATATGAGCATTAGGAGAGCCCTTGGATCATATTGATGGATTATTATTATTAGTAGTACCTAAGCTACAACCCTAGTTGGAAAAATAAATACTATAAGCCCAAAGGCTCCAACAGAGAAAAATATCTCAGTAAGGGAAAGGAAATAAAAAAACAAGAGGAAATAAACAATTAAAATAGAATGTTTAAGAACAATAACAGTATAATAGATCTTTCAGAATATCAACTGTAAAATTTAATAAGAGAGAGAAAGACAAATAAGAACCAATATTGTGACCGAGCGTACCCTCAAAGCAAGAAAACTCTAAAAACAGAATGGAAGACCCTACCCAAGACCAGAGAACTGGTTTGACTTTGGAGTGACCTTTTCCTAGAAGAGCTGCTTACCATAGCCCAGTCTCTCTTCTACCCTTACCTAGTGGAAAGTAGCCACTGAACAGTTACAGTGCAGTAGTTAAAAAGTAAACGGCATTCATTCCGATATGGGCATTGTTCCGTGTAAGCTATTAATATTTTACTTCCCTCCCCCCCAAAGGAAATTTTTCCTGTCATTCCTGACAATATCCCCGACCTCTGTGCAAAGGTTCAAGAATTTTTCTCCTCAGTTATTCACAATTCCCCTCCACTATCCTCGGGATAGTAGAGGGACTCGGGATAGTAGAGGGACTCGGGATAGTAGAGGGACTCGGCCTCGGGATAGTAGAGGGACTCGGCCTCGGGATAGTAGAGGGACTCGGCCTCGGGATAGTAGTGGAGGGACTCGGACTCGGGATAGTAGTAGAGGGACTCGGACTCGGGATAGTAGTAGAGGGACTCGGACTCGGGATAGTAGTAGAGGGACTCGGACTCGGGATAGTAGTAGAGGGACTCGGGATAGTCGAGGGACTCGGGATAGTCGAGGGATTCGGACTCGGGATAGTCGAGGGACTCGGACTCGGGATAGTAGAGGGACTCGGACTCGGGATAGTAGAGGGACTCGGACTCGGGATAGTAGAGGGACTCGGACTCGGGATAGTAGAGGGACTCGGACTCGGGATAGTAGAGGGACTCTTCCATCCCAAAGGTCACACAAACGCACCACGATATAAGAGCCCTCATCAGATCAGAAAATGATTAATTAGTGCATATAAGCAATTCATTTTATGATTAATTAGTGCATATAAAAAATTAATTTCATGATTAAGTTGCGCAGTACATTATTTAGATGTTACTATATACTCTTATTTAAAAAATGAGACGCCTTATTATTATATATCCAGAATATCTTAAATCTTCCACGATCTTTCTATAGTTTTCAACTCCAACCTGCATATTATATGACAGAACACTCCTCTAGTGTCCAGGACAAATCTTATTTCTTGCCCAACTAATATTATCTCCTTATACAAGACTTGCTTAATTATAATAAACTGTGCAATTAAAATCAACAGTTATTAATTCCTTACAATTTCACCACATTACTGAATCCAGAGAGAGAGAGAGAGAGAGAGAGAGAGAGAGAGAGAGAGAGATTACTGAATCCATCGAATGTATATCTTACTATGCAAACAGAGAGAGAGAGAGAGAGAGAGAGAGAGAGAGAGAGAGAGAGAGAGATTACTGAATCCATCGAATGTATAACTTACTATGCAAACACACAGAGAGAGAGAGAGAGAGAGAGAGAGAGAGAGAGAGAGATTACTGAATCCATCGAATGTATATCTTACTATGCAAACAGAGAGAGAGAGAGAGAGAGAGAGAGAGAGAGAGAGAGATTACTGAATCCATCGAATGTATAACTTACTATGCAAACACAGAGAGAGAGAGAGAGAGAGAGAGAGAGAGAGAGAGAGATTACTGAATCCATCGAATGTATAACTTACTATGCAAACAGAGAGAGAGAGAGAGAGAGAGAGAGAGAGAGAGAGAGAGAGATCCTATTGCATTACAGGAAATAATTATGTAGATACCGAATATTTCAGATTACAGGATAACAAACCAGCAATAATAATATGCAGGGACACACGAATGCCTCACGATTCGACTAGATCAATGATTCTGGACTATATAGCCAGGTGATGGGACCGTGAGCCCATTATTATTATTATTATTACTATCCAAGCTACAACCCTAGTTGGAAAAGCAAGATGCTATAAGCCCAGGGGCCCCAATAGGGAAAAATAGCCCAGTGAGGAAAGGAAATAAGGAAATAAATAAATGGAGAACAAATTAACAATAAATCATTCTAAAAAAGGCAACAAGGTCAAAACAGATATGTCATATATAAACTATTAACAACGTCAAAAACAAATATGTCATATATAAACTATAAAAAGACTCATGTCCGCCTGGTCAACAAAAAAGCATTTGCTCCAACTTTGAACTTTTGAAGTTCTACTGATTCAACTACCCGATTAGGAAGATCATTCCACAACTTGGTAACAGCTGGAATAAAACTTCTAGAGTACTGCGTAATATTGAGCCTCATGATGGAGAAGGCATTCTGGCAAGCAAAATAGAAACAGGTAATTAAAAGAATATAAATGCGGTTATGATTGCATATAGGAAACGCCCCTCACTGACAACCTGCTGGACTGGGGCTCGAGACCGGCTCAAACTCTATAGTCTGCAACCTCACCGTCCTTTTGAGGTAAGAAAAGTGTATCTAGGGGAGCTCATAGGTCTACCTGCTGAGAGAAATCATCACTAGCCATTACCTGGTTCTCCCTGGTCTTAGTTTGGGTGGAGCCCTGGCTGTAGCACTGATCATACTGTATGTATATATGGTCAGTCTCTAGGGCCATGTCACTGTCTCTTGCCTCTGCCATTCATGAGTAACCTTTAAACCTTCATGGGCAGCTAATAGTCAAAGAAAAGATGCAAAGACCATCAAATAATGATTACAATACACCACAGTAGTTGCAATGAAGACACTAACACACAAAAACTAAAGTGTCACTTTCAAAGACTTTATCATAGATTATATTTCGTCAATAACTAGCTGTGTGCTTAGCAGACATCGAGTTTAGGAAAATGTTATAACTATTTCGAGTTACGTAAATATATTAAATACTCCACAAGTACTTTTAACCACTTCCTACACACACAACAGCTATTGAGGAAAAATTTCTGGAACTACAAAAGTTCAAACTTTTTTTAAATTATTTTCTGTCCTGATTTATAGTTTATATGTTATAAACTAATAGGATTCAACTTTGTTACTGATCTTAAAATATTTCATACTCTTTATTCATTACTAGTTATGTATACTTTACTGTATATGCTACTTTCTTAGTTTCTTTCCTCACTGGGCTATTTTTCCTTTTGCAGTCTTTGGGCTTGTGGCACCCTGCTTTTACAACTAGGGTTTTAGCTTGGCTAATAATAATAATAATAATAATAATAATAATAACAAAAGGTAAAAAAAAAAATTACGGAATTGTTAACGGGTTCGAAGCCCTAGGTAGGCCCTAATGATGACATCATAAAAATTTATGTCCCTTAAATTTGGTATACCGGGTATTGTATTTCCCATTTATTTCGATGTAGACGCAATTACTCGATTACTTTTACTTTTAAGGGTTTATTTCTCGCCCTCCATCAGACACTAAGAGTCTGTTCAGGCGGGCCTTGGTGTGTGAAAATAATTTCTTTCCAGTTAATATTTTGTTCTATCTTTTCAGTTATTCACTAGTATTTGTATTCTGGCTTAATAGTTTTCAGATCACTATTACAACACTTTCCAAAGAGATAAGTCTTCAAAACATACTACGCCATTTCTTGTGACGATTCGCATGTTAGCAAGATATTGAACCTCCATACAACTACATGGAAAACACACAGAGAGAGAGAGAGAGAGAGAGAGAGAGAGAGAGAGAGAGAGAGAGAGAGAGAGAGGTATGTGCATGCATGCGCTTGTGACCGAAGTGTCCCAAGACTCAACTTAGCATCGCCCTCTAAATTTAACATCGTCCTCTAAATTTAAAACAAGTCAAATATCGACCTTTAAGCTACTTTACTTTAAGGGCTGCTTTTCTGGACCTACATGGCAAGGGAACCCTACTCTCTACGAGAACTTCACTGTCATTTTACCTTAAGTATTATAAGGCGATGAATAATAATAATATGGATAGGGAAGTGGGGAAAATGGGGAAAGGAAGAGTACCCCTGGATACAATCCAGTTTATTGCTCAAAGGCAGGTACTCGGGATGGGAAAGATTAAGGAAATAGGGAGAAAGAGAAGTAGAGAAGAAGAATAAAAGAGGGGGGCAGACCCTCTTGCGATATTAGGGAATTAGTATTATTTACATTACAAGGCATTCAGCATTTCACATCGTTCAGTAAACAATTAAGCACTCATCATTTACTACAGATCAAAAAAAGGTTATTCCAGTTTAAACTCTGAAATAAGATTATGATTTTCCTGATAAACAAAATATAGAAATACCTTTAGACAAAAGAACTTGTTTGATTATAATGTTCAAAGACTACCAACCAACGCAGTTATTAAACCATTACATATATTCGTTGCATTACTTCTTTTATTGGACATATTTGCTTATTTAGAGAGAGAGAGAGAGAGAGAGAGAGAGAGAGAGAGAGAGAGAGAGAGAGAGAGAGAGAGAGAGAGAGAGAGAGACTATTGTGTGCATTATACACGCAGTTTCCAGAACAACGATAATTTATTAGTGTAAGATTATTAAAAGCAACAATATTCATAATAAAATGGACCTAAGAAATGCTTCATGATTCTATTAGATTTGTGAATTTGGCCTACATAGCCAGGTGTTCGAACCTGTGAGGCCATTCAGTGCCAATTGCAACTTTGGTACAACCCACGAGTGAGAGAAGCTTGGAATCAAGATCAGAGACGCCGAAGAAATCCTGTAAAATCACCTAGTAACGCCTACAGTGAACCACATGAGGTGCAATGAGGGCGCTAACACGAATGTGTATTGTTAATGAACTATTGGATTTTCCCATTCAAGAGGAAAAAATTCAGCACAAAAATTTCTTTCGCCAAATTTCTGAATCCTATATTTTTACAAGTGGTTGTTTAATGTTTACACATTTTTTACCATTAAAGTGGATTGAAACATGTTTTGTCTTTTTATAACAATGGGAACACCAGGATTTTAGGGTGAAACCAACCTCCACCCCTTCGCAATAAACTACATACCTTCGTGAATTACTGGCAGGTAAATAAGCATAAAATGTACTCTTAATAGGACTTTTGTTTGAAGGAAAGCCACATGTAACCTAACCACACACACAACCTAACCTAGCGGTTTAGTTCCCATTACTTAACTCTTTCAGGGTTAAGGGAGTTTCTAATTTTGTATGATACCACTCTGGGCTATTCCCTAACAGACGTATGACATCATACAGATTCTTAAACCTTAGATGAGATAGGCAATCGGAACATTCTTCAAAAGCCTTTTAAATATATGTCATTCCGCTAAATATATTGCCTGTGCGCATTCCAGACATCTAGTTATTGAAGAGTGCAGCCAATGACATAGACATTATAATAAACTGCCAACTGAAATGAAGGACCTAAAGGGAGCGATTGAATTTAAGAAGAAACTAAAGACATTACATTTCACGAGATCATATGATTTGGAAGATGCTACAATCAAAGAATTGTATAAGTTATAATGAAAATGTTTCGTTAGATGATTGATATGGACCCGCCCGAGAAGTAGTTCACTCGACTTCAGTGGAGGGTTGGATTTAAACCCAAAACAAGTAAACAAGATGAGATATGCAATCGGAACGTTCTTCAAAACTTTTAAATATATGTCATTCCGCTAAATATATTGCCTGTGCGCATTCCAGACATCTAGTTATTGAAGAGTGCAGCCAATGTACTGTGTAACATGAGAACAGTTACAGATTTCAAATTATTAAAGCCGAGATGTCTACCGTAGGTTTTAAAGCTCTCAAAGATGCGGCTCCCAGACTGTATAACAAGCTCCGACTACATATTCGAAATAATGAATATATCGAGGCTTTCAAGAAGAAACTTAAGACTTGTTTCCTAAATGCTTCGATAATTAGAATTTAATAATTAACATGGAATACGCTGTGTAATCCTCTAAATCCCTAAGAATGTACATGACAAACAGATCTTGTAGTTCCTGTATGATATGACTAGGAAAACCGCCCTTACTGTAAAATAAGTAAAGTCAGTGGCCTTGGCTACATTATCAGAAACAAATAAATTAAAAATATAGAGTTCAGAAACACCGTTAATATATATATATATATATATATATATATATATATATATATATATATATATATATATATACATACATACATACTGTAAAACAAGACTGCTGTCATCCAGTTTAGCATAAAAACACTCATGAAACAATATATGTTCTCCTGTTCAACATTTGCAATTTGCAAAATTTACGAGTTATACCACCTTAAGTTCTATTGACTTGACCACCAAAAATGAGCTATTTGTGTAGTACAGTGCAATAAGGAAGGAAGGTAATGACTGGAAAAATATAAACTAAATAGCTGCTATATACATACTCTCATGTAATATAACAATAAAAGCGTATTATTATTATAATTACAACTTATTGTTATTATCATCATTATTATAACTAGTATCATCATTACTACCATTATTATAACTATTACCCAAGCTAAAACCTTTATTGGAAATTTAAAAAGGTAAATATATGGAACTTTTATTTCTAGCCAAATACATGACTCATGTATTTTTCCGGCTCACTATTTTATGTTTTATCCATTTTTGACTATATGATGATTGGGGCAAGCTACCTGTTCATGAGTTTTCCTACCCCTTCCATAAAAACAATTAGGGCATCACAGTATGGGTAGAGAACTCCCCAAAACGAGTGATTTACAGCAATAATAATGGTCAGAAATGCATAATAGACACAAGATGACTAGTTGGGAAAATATATGGTTCATGTAAGTGGCTGGAAATTAAAGTATTAAGTATCTATGATTCACATCACGTCCATCTAATGGTTTTTACTCTGCCGTTACTTACTTTGAGGGCTGTTTTAGTATTCCCATACAGCAGGGGAACCCTACCCTCCACAGGACCTTCACAGTCATTTTATCTTGTTCGTTCAAAGCATTCAGCATTTCATATTACGTATTGCTCATTTACTATTAACTCGTCATTGTCAAATGACTCACGAAATAAGAAAGTCTTCAGTTTCCTCTCGAAAGCCTTAATATATTTAATCATTCGGATGTCTCGTTTGAGCTTATTGTATAGTCTCGGGCCCGCATATTTAAAGGCTCTTAGGCCTTAAGAGACTCAGCGATCCACCCAGGGGGCTGTAAAAGTCTCTGTGGGGCTGCCACAAGGTCCTCGACCTTAACGTGGCTAGACCTCCACCCTTGCTATCCTGGCATACCTGATAAGGAAGCTGGCTTCATAGGTTTTAATGCCTCATTTGCCTGCATTCCTTGAGAGACCCAGCGATCCACCCAGGGGGCTGTAGAAAGTCTCTGTGGGGCTGTACACGGTCCTTGACCTTAACATGACTAGACCACCAGCCTTGCCATCCTGGCATAGCTATGGACAATAATCTGACCACCTGACCCATTAACACACTAAAAAAAAAAAAAAAAAACACATTCCATAAAACCTAACCTAGACTTGCATCCCAGGCCGTGGAAGGTTGCAACAACCTTCACAGACGACCTATGAGAACAAGTTCAAGAAAATGTAAGAGTAAAAACAAGGTTATAGGTTAGAGGCAATAGTACCTTCTCCAAGTACGGCGCCGGAGGTAACGTACGGACCCAGGGAACAACAATCCTCATATTGGGTCTGTACCTAATTTTGGTAACAATATGCGAAGATTGATTTGCTTCGCCAGAATATCGCTTCCAAAATCGTTTTTATAGACTTCTTGTGTCTATAAGCCATCGAAGTTGCCACAGCTTTTACTACGTGTGCTTTGACTTTGGGGAATGGGAAACTTTTCTCGTCACAACTCTGGTGAGCTTCCCTTAATAAATCCTTGATGAAGAACACCAGTGCATTCTTTGACAAGGGTAGCGAAGGTTTCTTTACTGAGCACCAGAGGTTATCTGCCTGTCCTCTCAGGTTTCTGGTCCTCTGCAGATAAAATCTTTTAGGGCTCTTACTGGACAAAGGTCTCTCTCCTTTTCCTGTCCTACTAAATGAGATAACCCTGGAATGGTAAAGGATCTGGGCCATGGTTGCAAAGGTCTCTCGTTCTTGGGGAGAAAACCTTGTTGTAGAGAGCAGATTGCATTCTCTCAATTGGAACCCATCTTTTTGCTAATGGCTTGCAATTCTTCTATTCTCTTGGCTGACGCCAATGCAACCAGGAATAGGCTCTTCTTAGTAAGATCCTTCCATGGAGCCTTGTCAAGAGGTTCAAACCTGCTCGAGGTTAAAAACATCATGACTACATCCAAATTCCAAGATGGGGTTGGGTTGTCCTTCCTCTAAGCGGTCTCAAAGGATCTTATAAGGTCCGAGAGATCCTCGTCTCCTGACACGTCAATATGTCTGGACGGAAGACGGAGGCTAGCATGCTGCAGTATCCTTTGATGGTTGATACTGCTAGTTTCTTTGAGTTGTTAAATGTAGCTGAAAATCTGCCAATTGAGTTAGAGGGGTATTGGAAGAGGAAAAGTTATTAAATCTGCACCATTCTCTGAACACATACCACAAGATTGGTACACCTTGATTGTGGGCGTTCTCCTCGCTCCCGCGATTGCTCTTGTAGCTTTCCTCGAAAAGCCCTTTGCTCTTGCCAGTTTTTCCGATAGTCGAAAGGCAGTTAGATGAGAGTGCGGAGATTTGAAGGAATCTCTCTATATGTGCCTGTCTGAGAAGATCATTCCGACAGGATAACGTCCTGGAGATGTCTACTAGCCACTCCATCACTTCTGTTATCCAGGGTCTCATGGGCCCAAAAAACGGAGCTATCATGGTCATGCGGGCGTTGTTCGACTCCCTGAACTTCTTCATGACTCTGTCTAGGATCCTGAATGGGGGGAAAAGGCGTACGTGTCTAGTCCTTCCTACTTCATGAAGACGACGTCCACTGCCACTGCTTCCTGGTCTGGGACTGGAAAGCAGTAAACAGGTAACCTCCTATTCTGCATCGCAAAGAGGTCTATTGACGGTTCTCCCCCCAGATTCCAAAGCCTGCTGCACTCCTGGTGAAGCAGGGTCTATTCTGTCGTTAGAACCTGTTTTCCTTTGCTGAGAAGATCCGCTCTGACATTCTTCTCTCCCTATATGAAGCGGGTTATCAGAGATATATTGTTCGCTTTTGCCCACAGCAGGAGATCTTGCTGCCTCATAAAGGGAATCCAAACGAGTGCCTACCTGTTTTCTAATGTAGGCCAACGCTGTGGTGTTGTCTGCGTTGACCTTTACTAACTTGTTTTGGACCTCCTCCTGGAAGTGTATTAGCGCTAGAAGAATGGCCACCAGTTCCTTCACGTTTATGTGCCATTTCTTCTGATGGTCTTCCCATAGACCCGAGAGATCTCGCCCTTCCCCAGTGTTGTATCCCACCCCACGTCTGATGCGTCTGAATACAACACTAGGTCGGGGTTCTTCTGATGTAGTTCAAAGTCTTCTAGTAACTTGTTGGGGTAGTACCACCAACTCCCCTGATTCCTGTTTCCCAGAGGGATCAGAATCCACGTCTCTAGGTCTTGGTCTCTTGTCCAATAATTAGACAGATGGAACTGAAGTGGACGTAGATGTAGTCACTTGTAGATCCTCCAGACACTTTCCTACAACCTGGCTCTGATTAGCCAGTCGTCCAGGTACATCGAAATTTGTACCCCTTCCAGATGTAACCAGAGAGCCACGTTCGATACCCCTCGTGTGAAAACGTAAGGGGGCCGTGCTTAGTCCAAAACAAAAGTGCTCTGAACTGAAAAGTTGTAGCGTAATGTATAAATTTCAGATATTTTCTGTAGTTTGGGTGAATTGAGACAAGAAAAACTGTGTCCTTCTATCAACACCATCCAGTCACCTAGTCTGGTGTCTGCTAGGACTGACGCAGATATTTCCATAGCAAACTTGACTTTGCTCACGCACTAGTTCAGTGGACTTACGTCCAGAACAGGTCTCCAATCCCCCGAGTTCTTGGGTGCCAGAAAAAGTGTTGTAAAATCCCTCCGACGAGGGGTCTTCTACCACTTCTATTGCTGCTTTTGACAGCATCTGGTTTACCTATTCTTGAAGAGCTGCTGCCAGTAGTGGGATACTTGTGTCTGGAGATTGAGTTAACTTTTTGGGTTTCGGTTTCTGTTTGGGGTTACGAGGTTGCCCTCCAGCAGCCATTCTCTGTCCTCTTCTAGAAAGACTCTCCCACGAAAGGGCTGACGCGTGGGAAGAGCTTCCTTCTCCTTCCTGGCTAAAAAGTTAGCCGGAAGAACTTTCCTCGCAGTCCTTGTAATCAGATCTTGCGTTGCTTGTGCATAAGAGCTGCCGACAAGGCCTTCACTAGCTCTGAAGGGAAGAGGTATTTGGTAAAGGGAGCATACAAGAGCTCTGCTCTCTAAGCGATTGTCAATCCTGACGACAGGAGAGAAACAGCATAGGTCTTCCTTAATAATACGTGCTGTGAAAAAGGGGTGCGAGTTCGACCGACCCGTCCCTCACGGCTTTATCGAGACAGGAAAAGGTGCATCTGCGTCTCGTTCTTATCGTCTGTGACGTCTGCGAGGACTCCTAGAGTCCAATCCATCAAGTTGAAGACCTCGATCTGAATATGCCCTTCAGCAAGTGATCCATCTCCAATGTGGACCACATCACCTTAGCCTTAGTCATGGCTGATCAACGCGAGGCGTCAATGAGTTGGAGAAGTCTCCCTGGGAGAAGGAAGGAACTTCCAAACCGAGAACCTCCCCAGTCTCGTACCCCACATTGGATCTAGAAGCCAATCTCGTAGGGGGGAAAGAAAAGGTTTTGTTCTTGTTCCTTCCCTTGAGAATCCAATCGTTCAGAGTCGAAAAAGCCCTCTAGACCGATCTGGCTAACACTGTTTCCTGGAAAGAGAAGATTCCTGGGGTCGACCCTTCAAAAACTGCAAGGGTGGGCTCCGAGGTACAGCCTGCTGAAAAGTCCTCCGGATATAAGTCCTCCGGATTTATGTCCGCCAGAACTGCAAGTAATCTTTTAAGATCTGCTGTATGAAGTGTTTTCTGCGTTTCCTCCTCTGAGATCTCCTCTAAAAGGTTAGCATACTCCGATGTAGAACGAGTGGGAGAAAACACGCCTCGTCTTGCCTGCATGCGTCCAGCATGTTGCGAGGGGAACGTCATGCGTGCGACCAGTCTGCTATGAGGAAGCGTCATGCTTGCGTGTGTCCTGCATGCATCCCGCATGCTGCGAGGGAGCGTCATGCTTGTATGCGTTATGCATGCTGCGAGGGAGCGTCATGCTTGCGTGCGTTATGCATGCATCCAGCATGCTGTGAGGGAGCGTCATGCATGCATCCAGCATGCTGCGAGGGAGCGTCATGCATGCATCCAGCATGCTGCGAGGGAGCGTCATGCATGCATCCAGCATGCTGCGAGGGAGCGTCATGCATGCATCCAGCATGCTGCGAGGGAGCGTCATGCATGCGACCAGCATGCTGCGAGGGAGCGTCATGCATGCGACCAGCATGCTGCGAGGGGAGCGTCATGCATGCGTCCAGTCTGCTGCGAGGAAGCGCCATGCTTGCGTGCGTCCTGCATGCTGCAAGGGAGCGTCATGCTTGCGTGCGTCATGCATGCGTCCAGCATGCTGCGAGGGAGCGTCATGCTTGCGTGCGTCATGCATGCGTCCAGCATGCTGCAAGGGAGCGTCATGCTTGCGTGCGTCATGCATGCGTCCAGCATGCTGCGAGGGAGCGTCATGCATGTGTCCAGTCTGCTGCGAGGAATCGCCATGCTTGCGTGCATCCTGCATGCTGCAAGGGAGCGTCATGCTTGCGTGCGTCATGCATGCCTCCAGCATGCTGCGAAGGAGCGTTATGCACGCATCCAGCATACTGCTGCTGTTGCGAGCTTCCTCTGTTTGCGACTTGTTAACATCAACAGGGACGTAATGGACCGTTGAAGCTCTGACAGGCATGCTGCTTGCGGTGAGCCTGCTCTATGACGTTCGCGATCTTGATGCAGAGAAGCGTCCTGCTCGCGTGCGTCCAGCATGCTGTGAGGGAGCGTCAAGATCCTTGCCGCCTCCCGTAACGCGTCCAGATTGCTGAGAGGGAGCGTCCATGAGCGCTGCAGTTCACGTGTTTCCTTGCCATGAGACCGTGCTTGAAACTATGATGTTAGTGATCTTGACGCGGGGAAGAGTCCCACTCGCATGCGTCCAGTAAGCTGCATGCGTCCAGTAAGCTGCATGCGTCCAGTAAGCTGCATGCGTCCAGTAAGCTGCATGCGTCCAGTAAGCTGCATGCGTCCAGTAAGCTGCATGCGTCCAGTAAGCTGCATGCGTCCAGTAAGCTGCATGCGTCCAGCATGCTGTGAGGGAGCGTCAAGATCCTTGCCGCCTCCCGTAACGCGTCCAGATCGCTGCGAGGGAGCGTCCAAGAGCGCTGCAGCTCGTGTGAGTCCTTGCCGCGAGACCGCGCTCGGAACTATGACGATCATGATCTCGATGCTCTGTTCCATGACGAGTAACTCTCTTCTTGTCTAGCAGGAAGGGAAAAACGTAAAACACCAGCCTCGTCTGGGAGCTGCGTCAACTGACGGCGAGGATAACACTCTTACCTCGCCTTTCTAATGGCGAGGGCGAGCGACTTGGGAAGCGTCAACAGGTACGCTTGAGGGGATGACTGCTCGGGAGCTAACGCCTCACGCCTCTCGCCTCCCTTCGCCTGTCGACTTTCCTTCTCCCAGGGGTTGGGGAGCATGGAAGAGGTCTAAGACTAGGAGAACGAACAGATCCGAGTAGCCGTACCCTCCACTGCACTGCGTCATGTTTGCCTGCCACTGAACACTAGCACTTTTAACTACAGTATTTCACATCAGAACATAACTAGACCTGCCCGTTGCGAGAGATTATACTCTTTCGCCAAGGGCTAGAATGAAAATACACTAGGCTATACGATTAATATCAGTATCCTCAATTATAGAAATATTAAATAACGATACAAAGTATTGTGAAACTGTAAT
>NC_090763.1:52582042-52837042 GCF_036898095.1 Palaemon carinicauda
ATATTTGCCCTCCCATTGGCTAAGACCCGTGACGTCATTCTAAACGATCTCTCAGTATTCTTAAAACATTTAAAACTCGATTCCTGATGGTTTCTTAAACAAGCCGAGGGTTTAAAAATTGAGGACTGATTTCATGGAGAAATTCATTAGTAATAAAATAGACTTTGAACTTAACCTGGAATGACAACTATAATGGGCAAATTAGATTAAAATAATTTTTATGATTTTCACTTTCGCTCAACATATATTTATTAACTTTCCAAACCATATGGTTGACAGAATTCTAAAAAAAGTCACCGGGTATAAGTAAAAACCCAAAATAGAACATCCCTTAGCGGTGGAAAATTACTTACAAAAGAGAGAGAGAGAGAGAGAGAGAGAGAGAGAGAGAGAGAGAGAGAGAGAGAGAGAGAGAGAGAGAGAGAGAGAGAGAGAGAGTAATTACCGAACAACAAAAATTTCGTAGATCAAGATTACTGAAAGCAACAGTATTCATGATACAAGGACATAAGAAATGCTTCATGATTCAATTAGATTTGTGAATTTTGCCTTTATAAGCAAGGTGTTCGGACCTTTGAGGCCATTCAGAGCCAAGTGCAACTTTGCTACAACCAAAGTTAGAAAAGCTTGGAATCAAGAACATAGGTACAGTAGAAACCAAAGAAATCCTGTGAAATACTCTAATTATGCAAACAGTGAACCACTTGAGGTGCAATGAAGACGCTAACCACAATGTTCCTATTGTTTATGAACTACTGGATTCTCCTATTTAATCAAGAAATAAACAACACCAAAGACAAAAAATATATTTCTCCAAATTCATGAATACTTTATTTTTACAACTGGTTGTCTTACGTTTATACATTCCTGATCATTAAAGTGGTAGGAAATATTTCTTTTTGTCTATAAGCAAAGGGAACTTAAGGATTTTTTGGTGAAACCAACCCCAGTAACCCCCCCCCCCCAAAAAAAAAAAATTGAAATGCCTGCCCTCGTGAACTAGTGGAAAATGAATATGCATAAATTACACTCATAACCAGTTCTTGTTTGAAATAGGACTTTTTGTTTGCGGAAAACAACACGGTGTGACCCTTGGAGGAGAAATAGTGTTAATCCTCCTATTATTATTATTACTATCCAAGCTACAACCCTAGTTGGAAAAGCAAGATGCTATAAGCCCAGGGGCCCCAATAGGGAAAGATAGCCCAGTGAGTTAAGGTAATAAGGAAATAAATAAATGAAGAGAACAAATTAACAATAAATCATTCTAAAAAAGGCAACAACGTCAAAACAAATATGTCCTATATAAACTATAAAAAGATTCATGTCCGCCTGGTCAACAAAAAAGCATTTGCTCCAACTTTGAACTTTTGAAGTTCTACTAATTCAACTACCCGATTAGGAAGATCATTCCACAACTTGGCAACAGCTGGAATAAAACTTCTAGAGTACTGCGTAGTATTGAGCGGTGTAACCTAACCAAACACAACCTAATCTAGTACAGGGTGTGTTAGGTCCTCCATTACTTATATCCCTTACAGAGATATGGGATTATGGGGGTTTCTAATTTTGTCTGTTACCACCCTGGGTTATTCCAAATCATGACCCATGACATCATAAAGATTCTTAAACCTTAGATAAAATATAATGTAAACGCTACACACCTGGATGAAAATTCTTTAAAAAAAAAAAATGTAAACTGCGTTATTACCAGAATTGACTACTGCAACTCCTATTACAGTTTACCAAAAGTACAACTTATACTACAAAACATAATAAACAGAGGAACAAGACTGATAAAAGGTGTCCTACCTAGAGAAAGCATCACCCCTATACTAATTGATTTACACTGACTGCCGATTAAAGAGAATTTAATTTATAATATGTACAATAACACACCAAGATATCAGAACCGGTCGTCAAAATACTTAAGAGAATTGCTACATATTGCGCAGCCAACAAATCGTGTCGACACGAGAATAATTACAGATGGAATCAAACTATTGGAACCTAGATAAGTCTACAGTAGGCTCCAAAGCCTTTAAATATGTGGCCCCGATAATATAAAATAGGCTCCCACGAGACATTCGAATGATTGAAGACATTAAGGCCTTCAAGAAGAAACAGCAGACTTTCTTATTCCAAGAGATATATGACAGTGACAATTCAACAGTAAATGAAAAATACGTGATATGAAACGTTGAATACTCTCAACGAACAAGATATAACGACAGTGGTCCTGGTCCTGTAGAGTGGGGTTCCCCTGCTGTATGGGACCGGAAAAGCAGCCGTCAAAAAAAAAAAAAAAAAAAAAAAATTACTGAAGGCCTATATTCAAAATACTGACGATAAAGGCTTTCAAGAAGAAACTGAAGACTTGATTGTTTTATAAGGGCTTCGATAATTTGGATTTCACAATAAACACGGAATACGCTGCATGATACTCTAAATATAATTATGTATTTGACAAAGATCTTGGAGGTACTGTAGAGCACAGGGTTCCCCCGTGTGATAGGACTAGGGAAACTGCACCGAGTTTCGTCAAATGTCAACCTGCAATTCGTTACTTTTACTTTGATGGCTGCTTTTCCGGTGTAATGGTCTGTTTTTCCCCCCGTCCGAAATTCCCTCCTGGAGAAATATGGCCCAGGATATACTGTATATCACCCCGGGGGAACTTTGTCCCAGGATAATATTCCCCCCGCTGGGCCAAGATTCCCTCTTTGCTTGGTGGAGGTAACCATTATTTCGGACGGGGGGAAAAAACAGACCATTACACCGGGTCATGAAAGTAAGTCATTAATTTCTTTAAATTTAATGTTTTTAGTGTGCGCAGTTCAACATTACCTCTTGCCAGTACAAGTTTGTGACCTGGGAAAGGGGTACGGCGGCTTGCCCCCGGCTAGGGGTTGTGACCTGGGAAGGGAGTCTGGGGGCTTGCCCCCGCCTAGGGGTTGTGACCTGGGAAGGGAGTCTGGGGGCTTGGCCCCGCCTAGGGGTTGTGACCTGGGAAGGGAGTCCGGGGGCTTGGCCCCGCCTAGGGGTTGTGACCTGGGAACTTCTAGGTTAGGTTAGTTGGGTTTGTTAGGTTCTGTACCCTTTTGTACCTTTTTATATTTTGTGTAAAGGGTATATGGAAAAATGCTTTAAAATACACACGTTGATAATTACTATCGTAGCATTGCTAACGTTAGCAATGGCATCGTAACGTTGCGTAACATTGTATACATTATATATATATATATATAAATATATATATATATATATATATATATATATATATATATATATATATATCCTAATATTTTGTCAAACTTACTGTTGATAATTTAATTCATCAAAATAGTTTCTCTAAGGCCCCGTCCACACGAGCGATCTTTGCTCGGTAAACTTTGCCTCTTTGCGAGCTAAGCCTGTCGAACGCATTTAAGCTCTTGTCCAAACGACGGTGGTTGGATAGTGAAAGACTGGCAGTGAGTGACTGACACAGGGTCAAGTTGTGTGGGGCAGCATGGATCGCAGGATACGCAAAAAGAAAATCGCGCTGTCTATTGTTATAGCAATGTGTGCAAAGATAAAAGCAACAAAGCAGAAAAGGATGTGGTGTAAAGAGTGGTTACGAAGAAGAGAAGACATTGGAAGTCACATGACAATATTGCGGGAACTGAAACATGGTCATGAGGCAGATTTCATCAACTATATGAGAATGGACCCTAACACTTTTTATAAAATCTTATCGAAAGTGGAACCATATATAATGAAAGAAGATACCAACATGAGGCAAAGTATTTTAAATAATATAAAACTGAGAAAGATAATTTATTATTAAGATATATGTAATAATACAGTACACTGCATAAGTTGCAATTTAGAGCTTTTATTTAATTTCTTTGTTTATAAGATTTACCTTAATTAGGAGTATTGATAATTTATAAGCAGTGCATATATATATATATATATATATATATATATATATATATATATATATATATATATATATATATGTAAATATCACCCACGAAATGCATTTAATACCGAATTCTATCTTGGGAAATACATATCCACTTGGAATTCACTTTATGGTAACAGCTTCTGGTATTAAATGCATTTCGTGGGTGATATTTACATTAATTAAAATCACGTGTGCTTGTGATATATGTTCATATATATATATATATATATATATATATATAGATATATATATATATAGATATATATATATAGATATATATATATATATAGATATATATATATATATAGATATATATATATATATATATATATATATATATATATATATATATATATATATATGCAAAAGCAGATGTATATATTCGAAAGTGACGGTATGTCATTAGTGTGACAGCTTTATCCCTTTATTGGAAGACGAATTTCCGTCAGGGAAAACCCTTGCCAGGCAAAGCCTTGATACTTCGCTAAACATCAGGGAAGCCCTGTGCGAAGCTTTGCTCGCGGTTTCTCCATTTCTGACGTCACACCGAGCAAAGCTTACCAAGCAGTGCTCGCTCGTGTGGACGGGGCCTAAGGGAGGGTGGGGGAGAAATGGCCTGGGAGGGTGGGGGAGAAATGGCCTGGGAGGGTGGGGGAGAAATGGCCTGGGAGGGGGGGAAATATCTTAGGGCTGAATTCCCCCTGGGGGAATAACAGCCCGGGCTGGTTTTCCCACGGGGGGGGGGGGGGGGGGGGGGGAATCTATGCTAGGCTAACTTTCTCGGGGGGAATTTCAGTCAGGGGGGAAAATATCCTGCTATACCGGTCCCATACAGCAGGGGAACCACACTCTCTACAGGATCTCCACTGCCGTTATACCTTGTTCGTTCAGAGTATTTAACTTTTCATATAGAGAATTGTTCATTTACTGTTAAATCGTCACTGTCAAAAGACTCATGAAATAAGAAAGTCTTCAGTTTCCTCTTGAAAGCCTTAATGTCTTCAATCATTCGAATGTTTCGTGGGAGCCTAGAGTAGACATAAAAATATCGTTGCTTGAAAAGTTATCTCGCAGTCTACTGCATATCAATACTATGGGTTCTCATGAAAGATATTCCAGTATAAACTATACCAAAGAATGTCCTCATTAAAAACAATACAAATCAAATCTATGGGATAAATCTTAGTTACCGACAATACATAGGAATGGCTGTGACTGGTGAACACACTCGTATATAAATCGATAAACAAATTTATTATTACTTATAGCAAAGCTACAATCCTAATTGGAAAAGCAGAATGCTACGAAACCCAGGGCCCCTACCGATATAAATAAATAGAGAAATAAGGAATAAACTATGAGATATATTGGGAAAAAATAAAAATGTATAAAGTTCAAAAACATATATATATATATATATATATATATATATATATATATACATACACATATACACATATATACATATATATATATATATATATATATATATATATATATATATATATACATACACATATATATATATATATATATATATATATATATATATATATATATATATATATACATACACATATACACATATACACATATATACATATATATATATATATATATATATATATATATATATATATATACATACACATATACACATATATACATAATGTATATATATATATATATATATATATATATATATATATATATATATATATAATATATATATATATATATATATAAACAGGACAATAATCAAAGTAGCCTTTGAGAACCCACTCACGTGAGAGAAGGTTCTGCTATGTAAACTAAGGAAGGAAGGAAGGTAGTGACTGGCAAAATACCAACCAAATAACAACACATTCTGGTCAACTGTTACACACACAGTCATATGGCTCAGTATTCAAACCGTATTGTTACCATTTTCATTATTATAATCATTAGCCAAGCTACAACCCTAATTAGAAAATGAAAATCCTAAAATCCTAAGGGCTCCAACAGGGAAAGCAGCCTTTGTGTGAAGCAAAGAGAGAAGTAATATACTATACTCAAAAATGAAAAATGAATAACATTGATATCGGGAATGAAGTTTCAAATTAACAATCTTTTAACCACCACGCCTATCACCAATTGAATTTACAGTGTCATAACCACGAAGAATAATATACTTATCTATAAACCCTAATTCAAAATAACCACCTGGCACTCACTCCACACGTCAAAATATTGTATCACATAGAAACAATCTCCATTATGTCGTTTCGAATTGTGTTTTTAATTACCAAATCGCATCAGTAACAATAATAAACTGACACTGCAACATCAAAATCCTTACCGTTATCAACAAGATCTGGAAACACGTCCAGCTCACCAAGACTTTCACAGAGCAATTACAGAACTTAAAAAATTTAGGTTTGGAGTTAGCCAATCGGAAGCAAGCACTTGCTACCTGTTTCTATATCTGCCCTCCCATTGGCTAAGACCAATGACGTCATTCTAAACGATCTCACAGGATCCTTACGGTATTTAAAACTCGATTCCTGATGATTTCTTAAGCAAACCGAGGGTTTAAAACTTAAGAACTTATTTCGGGGATAAATATATCAGTAATAAAGAAGCTACAGACTTTGAATTTAACATGGAATAACTACCATAACAAAATGGATTAAAATTATATTAACGATGATAAATTTTTCTCTACATATTTCGATAGTTTACCAACTTTCCAGAGAGAGAGAGAGAGAGAGAGAGAGAGAGAGAGAGAGAGAGAGAGAGAGAGAGAGAGTTGAACAATAAGGGAATACTAGATAACGTAAAATGGTGTGGGGGCAGCGATGAGAAGTTATTAGGCTGTAGTAATTATAAAAAATTTCTAAAAACATTAACTTGGGTTTATACGTCCACTACATGGAAAAAAAAAAAACTTTCTGGCCATGTACTTAAAAGTGCAAGCAGTGAAGGCTCATTCAAGATACAAAAATCTCTTAATTGGGAAATGGATTATTCACCGAATTGGTGTCGATCACAAGAAAATGACGGGTAGTAGGAGGCAGGACGAATTCTGCTTGCTTGCTTGCTTGCTTGAGAGAGAGAGAGAGAGAGAGAGAGAGAGAGAGAGAGAGAGAGAGAGAGAGAGAGAGAGAGAGACGTGGTGGGTGTGAAGTGAATGTGAAATTATGTGCCATGAATGTGCGGAAAGGAACGTTTAATGAGATGATCTTAGAAGGGCAAGTGACACGAGAGTTCCATGAAATTTGGTGTAGGTTTTAACTCAGCGAATATGAACCCGCCAAATTCAGGGTAGATGGGTGAAGCTCGAGTTAGTAGTAGGAGGAAGAAATATTGACTCTGGAAGAGACGATATTAGTGTCATGACTGAGATGATGTGGGCTTGGGAGGAACCTGTTAAGGGGAGATGATCGAGAGGGAGGCAAAGAAATAGATGGTGAAATAAGATGTAGGGTAATATGGAGAGAGGAGGTTTGATGGAAGACGATGCCTGCCATAGAGGGCATTGGAGAGGCCGCATCAGGCAACCAACCCATTAAGGTGAGAACAACGAGCTTAAAAGTGAAGAGTGCCTTCAGGAAACTGAAAAGGACCGAAGTTGAAAATCTATACTAATATATACAGCATATATAATGAGAGAGAGAGAGAGAGAGAGAGAGAGAGAGAGAGAGAGAGATTTGAAAATCTATACTAATATATACAGCATATATAATGAGAGGGAGGGAGAGAGAGAGAGAGAGAGAGAGAGAGAGAGAGAGAGAGAGAGAGAGAGAGAGAGAGAGAGAGATATTTGAAAATCTATACTAATATATACAGCATATATAATGAGAGAGAGAGAGAGAGAGATTTGAAAATCTATACTAATATATACAGCATATATAATGAGAGAGAGAGAGAGAGAGAGAGAGAGAGAGAGAGAGAGAGAGAGAGAGAGAGAGAATTGAAAATCTATACTAATATATACAGCATTTATAATGAGAGAGAGAGAGAGAGAGAGAGAGAGAGAGATATTTGAAAATCTATACTAATATATACAGCATATATAATGAGAGAGAGAGAGAGAGAGAGAGAGATTTGAAAATCTATACTAATATATACAGCATATATAATGAGAGAAATCTATACTAATATATACAGCATATATAATGAGAGAGAGAGAGAGAGAGAGAGAGAGAGAGAGAGAGAGAGAGAGAGAGAGAGAGAGAGAGAATTTGAAAATTTATACTAATATATACAGCATATATAATGAGAGAAATCTATACTAATATCTACAGCATATATAATGAGAGAGAGAGAGAGAGAGAGAGAGAGAGAGAGAGAGAGAGAGAGAGAGAGAGAGATTTACATCCAGCTTCAAGGGAAAGTTACAATACACCATTTACAATAAGAATGTGATTACTAATTCTCTCTGGACATTATAAATCAAATTAAATATCTTGTATATTTAGTATAATTAAGGCTTTTAAATCTTACTTTTGCCAAAGCAAACATTGTCTCATTTCGAGAAATATCCCCAGACAAACTTAAAACTAAGCTTACATATAATCATGTTTATATGCATGTACAGTATGTATATGCTTGTGCACGCGCGCATGTACGTTCCAATCCCACTCAAAATAAAAAAAAAACTAATAGATTACGAACAAAACTAGATGAAAGTGGAATCTTATTAAGCATAAAAATATATTGCGATCTTTACCCAATATTTACCAGATTTAAGAGAATCCCCAACATAGCTAGGATATGAATTACAGGGAGTGCAAAAAAAAAAAAAAATTATTTGCGAGTGCACACAAGCAGGCACAAATACTTATACACGTAGTTGTATGTATATATATATATATATATATATATATATATATATATATATATATATATATATATATATATATATATATATATAGATGCTATAAGCCCAAGGGCTCCAACAGGGAAAATAGCCCAGTGAGGAAAGGAAACAAGAAAATAAATAAACGTTATGAGAAGTAATGAAAAATTAAAATGAAATATTTTAAAAATATAGCTAGATGCTATAAGCCCAAGGGCTCCAACAGGGAAAATAAGCTCAGTGAGGAAAGGAAACAAGAAAATAAATAAACGATATAAGTAATGAAAAATTGAAATAAAATATTTTAAAAAATATAGCTAGATGCTATAAGCCCAAGGACTCCAATAGGGAAAATAGCCCAGTGAGGAAAGGAAACAAGAAAATAAATAAACGATATGAGAAGTAATGAAAAATTAAAATATAATATTTTAAATACATTAACAACTGGATAACAGATATTTGATATATAAACTATAAAAGGACTCATGCAAGCCTGTTCAGCATAAAAACGTTTACTGTGAGTTTGAACTTTTGAAGTTCTACTGATTCAACTACCCGATTAGGAAGATCATTCCACAACTTGTTCACAGCTGGAATAAAACTTCTCGAGTACTCTGTAGTATTGAGCCTCATAATGGAGAAGGCCTGACTATTAGAATTAACTGCATACCCAGTATTACGAACAGGATGGAATTGTCGGGGAAGATCTGAATGCAAATGATGGACAGAATTATAAAAAATCTTAGGCAACATACATAATGAACTAATTGAACGATGGTGCCAGAGAATAATATCTAGATCAGGAATAAGAAATTTAATAGACTACAAGTTCCTGTCCAACAAATTAAGATGAGAATCAGAAGCTGAAGACCAGACAGGAGAACAATACTCGACACAAGGTAAAATGACAGAATTAACACACTTCTTCAGAATAGATTAATCATCAAAAATTTTGAAAGACTTTCTCAGTAAGCCAATCTTTTTGTGCAACTGAAGAAGACAGAGCACTAATGTGTTTCTCAAAAGTAAATTTGCTGTCAAGAATCACACCAAAAACTTTAAAAGAGTCATACAAAGTTAAAGAAACATTATCAGTGCTGAGATCAGGATGTTGAGGAGCCACTGTCCTTGACTTTCTTACAATCATACTTTGAGTTTTGTTAGGAGTCAACTTCATTCCCCATAATTTGCACCATGCACTAATTTTAGCTAGAACTCTATTAAGGGATTCAGCAACCCAAGATCTACATTCAGGAGATGGAATTGATACAAAGAGAGTAGCATCATCTGCATATACAAGAAGCTTGTTTTCTACACCAAACCATGTCATGTGTATTTGGTATTAAAAGTAATGGGCCAAGAACACTACCCAGAGGAAAACCAGATATCACATTCCTATACTCACTATGGTGCCCATCAACAACAACTCTTTGAGATCCATTACTTAAAAAATCAATAATAATGCTAAGACACGACCCACCCACTCCCAACTGTTTGAGTTTGAAAACAAGGGCCTCATGATTAACACAGTCAAAGGCAGCACTAAAATCAAGGCCAATCATACGAATATATTATTATGGGTGGTGAATTACATAAATTCCCGAGCTCCAAAATTCACCTGTTTTATTTTACATAAATCTGTTACACTTGAAAAATACCCGAGCTCTATGAACATTACGCAACTCCCAGACGGAAGCTCCGCCAGAAGTTGCAGCAGGCCCGGGAACCACTCAGTGTGATGTCATAGCAGAGCTATTAGAGTCATTGATAGATTCTTGCTTATTCTGAATTGGTTGAGGACTTTTCTCATCGGACAGAACGGGGGAAATGCGTACACATCTATGCTGTCCCACCGTTGTTGGAATGCATCTTGGTATAGAGCCTTGGGAGCAGTAAAGCGGGAGCCTAAAGTTCAGGGCCGTCGCAAACCGGTCCACAGTCGGGGAACCCCACAAAGTCAGGACTTTTTTGGCTGCTAGATGATTCAAAGAGCACTTGGACCCCACTATCTGAGTTGCTCTGCTCAGATTTTCTGCAAGCACATTTCTTTTGCCAGGAATGAAGCAAGCAGAGAGGGACATCGAGTTGTCTTCGGTCCATCTGAGTATCTCTACTGATAAATGGCATACAAGCTGCGAGAAGGTACTGCCTTGCTTGTTTAAGTAGCCTACTACCGTGGTGTTGTCACTCATCAAGACAACGGAGTGCCCCGCCAGGAACTGGTGGAACTGTTGGAGGACATGAAAGGCGGCCCTCATCTCTACGAGATTTATAGACTGGTACCTTTCTGATTTGGACCACAGACCGGAGATGGTGTGGTGCAGCTTGTCGGGCCCAAACCTTCTTCTGATGCATCTAAAAAAACCATCGGTTCCGGGGGAGGAACGAGAAGGTTGACCCCTTTGTGGAGGTTCTGGTCTACCAACCACCACCTGAGGTCCATCTGTACCTCTGACCCTACATGAACTAGGGTGTCCCAGGAATCAGTGGCCTGATTCCATTGTGACTTGAGGTGACACTAGCAGGATCTTATCCCGTGGCCACCATTGAGTACTAGTCAAACCAGAGATGATAGGTGGCCTAAGAGATGCAGCCAGCTCTGGGCTGGTAGCTCTTCTTGCCTGAGGAAGGGCCCCACTACCTTCCTCAGCCTTTGAAATCTTTCGTCGCATGGAAATGCTTTGTGTCTAGTATCATGAACAGGTACACCAGTCTTTGATAGGCCATTAGTTGCAACTTCTCAAGGTTTACTATGATCAATTCCCAGATCTTGGTAAGCTTCAGAAGATTTTTAACAGTGTAGAAGAAGAGTCGCCACTGAGTTTGCTAGAATATGCCAGTCGTCCAGATATCTTAGGAGGTGGATGCCGATTCTATGAGCCCAAGATAACAATATGGTGAACACCCGTAAAGACCCCAAGGTGCCATGGTAAGACCAAAACATAGCACCTTGAACTGGTATTGTTCCTGGTTGAACATGATTCTTGGATACTTTCTGGAAGACGGATGGACTGGGATCTAGAAGTACACAACCTTGAGACCCAGCGTACACATGAAGTCCTCTGGTCTTATTGCTTGTCTGACCGTATTGGCTATCTCCCCCTCGAACAAGGTTAGACTGACAAACCTGTTCAAGGCTAAGAGATCAATGACTGGTCACCAGCTTCCAGACGCCTTTTTCATTCTTTCGCGGACGAGAGAGATGTTGCAATAAATGATGGTTTGTGTGAAAAAAAGCTTTATTGTTTGGATTTTATGAAAAACACTTTATTTGTTGCATTTTTTTTTAGTCCTCAAGTGGGCCCCAATGAAGTGCCTTAATCTATTATTATTTCTTTTAACAGGTAATGACAGCAAGATCCTACACCCAGTAGGGAGACAAGTAGAAGTACGTGTGTGTGACTTTGCAATCAAGAGGGGACTCAGAAAATTATTATAATTAGTCTTGCCTTTTATCCCTTTTCATGGGTGTAGAATAACCATGACATACTGTGTATCACTGAGATTGTAATTTTTTTTTTTTGTCTTTCCAATATATAGTGAGAATGTGGTCAGGTCCAATGTCCAACCTTTATAATTCCTTTGATCTTTACCCAAGTTCGTTCAAATCCCATTTGAGTGTAGCCCAAATAGATATCCAGTTAGGTGTGCCTTTGTTTATACTTGTACAGCATATGGAACCCTTATGAGTGTCCAGCATGTGAATAGTTCTTGTTTTTTTTTCTTTTGTTATTCAAATAATTTTTTTGTCTTGTTAACTTTAAGAGGATTGATTCCTATGAGGCTCTGCCTGGATATACTGTATCTATGTCTCTGCTTATGTTCTTTTGAAGATCTGACTTTTCATACTACAGTTTTGTATTTTTTCCTCTTGGAAATGAAATGAAATTATTTTCCCTTTTTCTTAGAAACTAAATTTTTTCTTGCCCTGCAATGTCCCCTTCTCAGCCACTATTTTTTTTTAGTAACATATTTTTTGTTTCCTCAGTAAATATTGAACTTATATAACCTGAAATCTGCTTACCTCCGAATTATATTATGCAATTACATCATTAGCTGGGTCACCTTGCCCAGTATAGTCTAGGGGTGGTGCCTAGTGTTCCGTTCTCTTGACCTGTTACCTAGATTTTTGGGTATTCCACCATTTTACCTTTTTGTGTAGTGAACGTTGGAGTGTGGTCGGCATTCGGACACTAGGCAGTTTGGGTGCTACCTCTGGCCACAGTCCGCAAACCACTACAATGTCCTCCCGAAGAAGGAACTTGCCTTGAATTTTGCTTTCCCACCGCCACAGGGGGAGAAGCATAGTCCTCGGCGTTAGCCACAGGGGATCAAAATTCCAACTGATGGGAAGCAACACTAAAGTTGTCTAGTGCTGTGCCCACAGGCGAAAGCTCCACCTCCGAAGAAGTCGGAGAGTGCTTCCTCTCGACACCCAACTGAAGGAGTTCAAATAGAACTTCCTTTGAAGTGGGACCATTAACACCCAGCAAAGGCTAAAACTAAGAGATCAGTAAAAGTGCAAGCACTCCCTGGGGGAAAGGGGTGGGACCAAATAGCTATAGGAAATGGTACTGTCCTTCGAACCATAAGGTTGACCTGGAGTTAATAAGGCTGCGCTGGTACTCAGCCATTCCCAAGAGAGGACCGGTGGAGGAAAAGATTCGGGAAGAGATCGTGGAGTAAAAGAAGTTAATAATTTCTTCAACTTTGAGGAAGACACCAAAGTAGAAGAATCTCGCTTAGAATTCTTCATTTTCCTCCACCTTAACCTCTTCAACTGGGAGGCAGACCATTCCCGACACTCAGGACAAGTGTTGTCCCGATCTCACCAATGGCCCCGGTAAGGCAGACACAGCAGTTGGGGTTTCGTATCAAGGGTGGACATGAAGGTACCGCAGGCGCGACCTTCGAAACCAGTACAAGTATGCCTGACCAAAGAAGGAACAAAAACACCTTAAAAGAGAAAGCAATAAAATTATCCAAATGACAAGTTTCAATGGCAGGAGTGTGGCAATGTCCACTTTCTACTGAGCCAAAAAGCAAAGTAGCTGCTCAGCCCAAGTGTGTGAGTGACCGAGGTAGCTGGCTACCACCAAACCCTCCCACTAAATTGCAGTTGGGGTACTAATCCCTCGCTAAAATCTTACGGCTCATCTTTCAGCTTCACCGAAAGTAATATCCTCTATAAATAGAGGCCAAGGGTTTGTATAGAGTGACAGAACAAAACTACTTTAGTTTGTTTTTGTGTTACCCTAGTAGAATCACACCACACTTTCTAGCCAACGATAACACTCACCTCACCAATCGAAATACTTTTGATTCTAGTCGGTACTCACAATTACGTAAGGTTTATTTTAATGTATTTCTATGGTGGCATCACACAGACTTACTACGTAGAGTTCTTCAATTCTCTACCTCTGACTCCCACCAATAATGTAAGCAAAACACTTAATCAGTAATGCAAGTTGTTGATGCACAAGATTTTCTTTCTCGAGTATCATTTATACAAAATACAGTAATATAATCTTCATGCGTTATATACATATTAGTATTTTTCATTGCTTTCAGGAGTTACAGTTACCCTACTGTCTATTTCCATTTATTGCTATTCTACGCAGTATTCATGTTCTTACATGCGCAGTCACTATTTCCAAGCCCGTAAAACATCCAAAACAGGAATGATCCATGTCATAGTGACAGTCACACGGAAGGTGGAATGACAGACGAATGAGCAAACCTTGTGTCTCCTGTAATGAACTAAACTTTATAAGTCTCTCTCTCTCGGGGCCATAAATATGTTTCTTTTGCCATCAGTTTCTTGTATATAGTATACTTTATAGAATACTTCTCATATCAAAGAAAATAATATGGATATTTTCATTACATTTCTTTATAACGTTTAGTCCACTATTACTGACGAGTAGTTCTATGTCTTACGACGGCTATTAGAAAATACTTCTTGTGTCAAAGGAAATAAATGGATATTTTTATTACTGTACATTTCTGTACAACGTAAAGTGCATTATTACTGACAAGTAGTTTTATATCTTTCGACGGCTATTTATCGTGGAATTAATACAGAATAACAGACACTTCAATGACTAGTTTTTTTCTTAAACAAAATCAGTGTTTTACCATTATTTTAGATAATACTATATAAAACAAATTTCTGAGAAATTATTCTATATTCCCTTCACAATGCATGGGAAAAATATTCCAATTATTTAGAGTGAAATACAAACTTGAAAAAAAATTTCTGTAATTGAAAGTAAAGCAAATAAACATGGAAATGTAGGTTATTATAGAGTACAGTAAGTGAGCAACATAGTATATCTAATGGTGACAAATCTTGTACGGTATATAGTTTGAGTAGCAGATCCGTGGCCTCGTAGTGAAGGGGTTAACTGCAGAAACGGAGAAGTGTTTCTCCTTATTGAAGTAAAACAGAAAATCCGATGTCAGGGGTAGAGTTGCTTCGAGCGGATGGATATTCCTCCCATGGCACCCACTGCAGACAACAGCCCACTTGGACTGGTAGACTGACGCCGAGCATTTTTGGAGGTATCCAGACATTTGTCAGGCAGTTTCATGAGAAAAGCCTCTCTCAAAGAAATTCTGAATAGCCTCCAAGCGTGAACACGCAGGGAATGTACTGTGTTGTGGAAAATCCTGGCGTGAGGAGGGCCTGCTTCAGTAGATATACAAGGTACGGGAGTTCACAGGGATATTCCAATAGCAGTTGCATGTCTGGAAACCACTCTTCGTGGAGCCACATCAAGGCTACTAGGGTCAATGAGAGGTTAAGTGCTTCTATTACCCTGTTGAGAACACTTCTCTGTAGGCAGAAGGGCGAAAAACCGTAGCCTGTCCCATGGATGTTGAAAGGCATCTTCGAATGCTGCTACTGGGTCTGGGACTGGAAAGCAATATTCTGGAAGTTTTGTATCAAGTGAAGTGGCAAACAGATCGATGCTTGGTGAACCCCACACAGTCAAAACTCCTCTCACTATTTGAGGATGGATTGATTGATTGATTTAAAGTTTTCAGGCATCCTGACTCACTATTTGAGGACTCAAAGACCATTCTTCACCAATGATTCAAGTCCTCCTGCTCAGCTGATCTGATAACATGTTTCTTCTGCCCGGGATGAACCAGAAAGAGCAAGATCCCATTGTTCTTCGCGCACTGCAATCTCTACTGCCAGTTGGCACAGCTGATGGGAAACTATGCCTTCTTTCTTGCAGATGTAGAACACCACGGTGGAGTTATCGGTCATCAGCACTATACAGCGTTCTCAAAGTAGTTGTTGAAAATACTGCAAAGCCAACTTCACTGCTTTCATCTCCAGAAAATTGATATGCTCGAGACGATCTAGGTCTAACCACTCTCCTGACACTAACCAATGGTCAAGGTGTGTCCCCAACCCTCAGTGGAAGCTTCTGTGAAGAGTCTGAATTCCAGGGGGGCACACAATCAGCAGAGACCCTTGCTTGAGGTTGATTGGTCCAACCACCAGAGGAGGTCTTCCCTGGATCAACATCTGGGGAACATCCCAATGTTGAGATCAAGATGTTTCCAGGTCCCATTGCAGGTTCCTTGAACGAAGTTTGTCTGCTGGAACCAAGTGCTCCACCAAGGCCAGGTGTCCCAGCAACACCTACCATTGCCGAGCTGGAAGAGAAGGCTGTGTAAAAGGGAAGGCAGTGTGAAGTTAAGACTTTCCCAAGGCACAAATATATCTTCATTCCAAGGTAAACCAGTACCTAAGTAGGGGATAGGACAGACTTCTCTAGATTTATGATGATCCCCAGATCCTAACAAAACTTGAGAAACATTTCTCAGTGGTATAGAGGAACCTCTACCTAGTCTGCGAGGATTAACCAGTCGTCAAAGCACCATAGCAGATGAATCCCGTTGATATGGACCAAGGATGATACCAGTTCGAAGACCCTCATAATGACATGAGGGGCCACGACAGGCTGAAGCAGACGACCTTGAATTGGTACACTACCATATGCATAAACTTCCTGGACACTATGAATCTGAATCTGAAAGTAGGCATCTTTCAGATTGAAAGTGAACATGAATCTCCCAGTCTGACTGCTTGGATGACTGTAGATGCTGTCTCCTGATAAATAAGTTCAGAGCTAAGAGGTCGATGAAGCGTCACCAGCCTTCAGACACCTTCTCAACAAGAAAGAGTAGACTAAAGAAGCTGAGGCTCTCTTCAGCCTTCTGAAGAGCACGATGCTTCTCCTAGCCTTCTATGTAAGATAAAGATGTTATCGGAGGAAGAATTAGAGTAAAGGGAGAGCTCATGAGTGGGAGATGGTACCCATACCGCAGGTTGTAAATGGTCCGATCTTCCACACAGTACGACCACCACCTCCAATTCCTCTCTAGGGATCCCCAGACTAGTCTTGAGGTGGGAGAATTAGTGATCCTAATGGTGATTTCTTCCTTTTCCCTTCCTCTAGGGCAGCCTTGTCATTGCCTGGATTGAAAGGGATGAACAGGCTTCTCAAGGCTGGACATCTTCAGTAGTTTTAATGAGGACCTACTAGGAGTATAGCCATGAGGCAGTGGTCTGGTTGTGCCTGAAGTGAAGAGTTGAGACTTCTAAAAAAGACAGACATCTGTAACATGGAGTCCTGTCTCTCCTTCCACCGGTTCTCCGTAGAAAGGGATATATCCTGTAAAGGAAACAGAAACATGATCCACGGAAGCACTTCTCAAGGTCAACCGTTCTTGTTTCCCATTACATTTGTGGATCCTACAGGTGAACACAACCCAGCATTTTAGTAATTTTCCAACTGGGATGTCAGCAGAAACATTAGGTACCCCAAAGCCTTTGAACCTGAGATGATGATGCTCTTCAAGGCCTTCTTTTTCTTCTTGGGATTGGACATATCCTCTGTGCTGGCCAGGTATCCCACTGTACCTGCCCAGTTGTCAATCCAAGACGCTGCTTGAAGGGCATTCAAGACGGTTGACTCCATACCTAAAGGTTCTGATTGGCTGAAAGACACATGGATAAAGGAGAGAGTATCAGAGGAGCAGCCCAGCATTAACGAAGCTACCCCGGGGTTGAGAGGCAATGGTGAAGGGTGGGTGACCGATACTGCATAGAATTTGCGCTGTTTCGGCATCTGATTCGGAAGCAAGCGAGAGGAGCATGCAAATCTCAGCAACTCCTTTTCTTTGGAAACTTGTTCATCTATCTTCTTAAAAACATCCTCCATCAGTGTGGTCAACAGCAATTTCAAAGTGAGTTTGGTACCCAAATGAGAGCCGCACAACAAGTCAAAAACTGATCGTCTGCCTTTTGGTGATGGAAGTCAAGCCTCTCCAATCCCAGTGGCCAAGTTGATCGTCCGAAGTCAGGCCCATTGATGGAACATCACCCGGGGAAAACTCAGACCCCTTGTCTGCCTCGCCCTCTCATTGGTTGAAGTCGTCCACACAAGTCTTGACTTTACTGGGTCTTGGAAGACTATTGTGCAGGTGTTGATCTATTACTAGGATGAGTGATCCTAGAATCCTGCCTCTGATCATGGGGTGCAGGTTCGTTGCGAAAGGATGACTTGAGCTTCCCTTGAAGATCCTACTATCCCTACCTATGGGAACTGGTGCCAGAGAAGACGAAATAGGTCATATCCCCGGTTCTCGTGGTTTATCGGTGAGCGGAAGGGGAATCCACTGTTTACGAACTGGTTCTGGGTGCTCAGCTGAAAAAATAATAGGGATCAACCAGTAAGAATTAAAAAGGAAATCTCCCTTCGGGGAATCAAGCCTTTATGTGTGCGAGGCCTAGCATCCTACCGAAAGTGGAGTGGAAGGGACATGGTTTCTGCAACATTTCTTAGACCTACCTCTCTGGTTATCTGACTAATGTAGGGGGCAAGTCATAGCAGCAGGTCTGGATGGGCCTGTAGCGCCTATCTCCTGTAGTCGAATGGCGCCGTCCAACGCAAAGTTCTCGATAGCCAGTGAGGGTTGAATAAGCTGAAGTCGTTATGAAAAAACTGGAGTCGGGTTAGGGGGAAGCTAATGAAGGTGCTGATTTCCCCACACTGGCGCTTCAATGCCGGAGAAGGACTGTGAGGAGAAAGCTTGTCTGCGTGTCTTGCAGATGAAGTGCTGAATCTCGGCGAGACTATAAGTGTCACAAGAAAAGTGGTGAGCGTAGGATGCCCGGTGGTCGAACAATCACGAAGATAAGAGCAAGGGTGAGGTGCGGCAATAGCGAGGGGGTGAGGAGCACCTGGACCACGAGGGAGAGATTTGGTAACCCTTTGGGAGGAGAATACCATCAAGTGTTTCTAGTGCGAGGGCGGTACTTGTAAGTAGAGAAATCTCTTAGAGCAATTTAAGTGCATTGACTGAAGGAGAGCTCTGGCGAGGCAGACTGAATTCTACGACGGGGTTTAGTACTAAAGGGTTGTGACCTGGAGT
Organism: Palaemon carinicauda; assembly: GCF_036898095.1. Classification (NCBI taxonomy): domain Eukaryota; kingdom Metazoa; phylum Arthropoda; class Malacostraca; order Decapoda; family Palaemonidae; genus Palaemon; species Palaemon carinicauda. Next base: position 52,601,293 of record NC_090763.1, read on the forward strand.
GCCGTCGTCTACATGGTGAAGGTAAGGAGGTATCAGAAGAGGCCAACTCTATCTTCTTCAAAGCAGTTTCCCTAGCGCAGTGTGTGGGAAGGAACCGACAGGCAAGATCCTACGACCCGAAGGTCTGGCAGTCGAAGGGCAAGTATATGATGGGAATGATTGTTGAGTGTCTAGCGGTTGAGGAAGCCTTAGGTCTTGTAAAATACCGTAGTCTAGAAAAAGATCTTGAATCAGCCTCCAAGGAGATGATATCATGCGGAGAAAGCAAGTCAGCTTTATGAGAAGGCAGAGAAGAGCTGCGATGGTCTACCAAAGAGCGCTGAGGTGGGAGATAGGGGCTAACCAACAAAAACCTGAGAAGGAGCAAGTGCTGCCTGAAAGGAAGATGGCCTCTAGTCTGTGTTCTGACAATGTTTCCCTTCCAAAAAATGAAGTTTCTCCTCTGATGGCGAGCCTGAAATACCCAGCAAAGGCCACATCAGTTAAAGGGCAACCGCCTTCACTAAATAGAGAATATGAAGATTCGTGGAACTACTCTGAGAGGGAGGCAATGTTGCTTTGTTAGTGATGCGATGTAGCCTCCTTGCCCCAGTGCTTGACCACAAGTCTGATGACCATCACTCCTAACTAACCGTCTTCTGAAGGAAGATAACATGGAAAAGTAGGAAGGGAGAGTTCTGGGGAAGAAGCAGGCCTGGACTTCGAGGAAGATCCCGAAGGTGAAGAATCCTTTTTAGCCTCCTTCCTCCTGCCAAACAACACCCACTGGGAGGATGGCCACTCCTCTGCTTTCCTAACAAGTTGAGATTCACAGCAAACGCAGCCCCAGCATAACCTGTGAGGATCTACATCGATGATGCTCACATATGTCCTATAGGTCGTGGGTGGAATCCTTGTACAAGTCTGGTATTAAATTCAAAGCCAGAGGAACAAATTCTCTCTGTGACACCTGAAACTCTATTGAAGTTAGAGTGAGCTGGAAGGGTGGCAGTAGCCAATAGGGTAACTATCCTACCTGTTGTTTACAGTTTGTTAAAAATTTTACTACTGTATTCCAGCCTTTGATGTTTTTCTACTCCATATAAGTAAAGAATGAATGCTTTACATTTGTAAAACAATCATGAATTCCGGATGTAAATCACAGATACCAAACCTAGCAGTACTAGCACTATTAAATATAATGGTCAACAAACATTAGCAAACAAAGCACAATAGTAATATCAGGTGAGGGATGCCAATAAATCAAATTTACTGATAACACCAACAAGCAATGCACAATGCTCTAGACATTGGCAGAAGCAGGTGCTTTTTGATAAGGCTTCATTAGCACCACCTACCACTGGGGTAACCTTAAGGAGGCCATTTTGATTATTCCCTATTCTGTCAGTCTCAATTGTGGCTTTCAATAGTGTACTGTATGTTACATTACAAATATCAAGTAGGATTAACTTACCTAAGATGCTATAGATATTCTAACTTAACAGATGGCCTGACCTCTGAGTCATCGGGCAGGGTGAAGAGCTACTTTGTTAGTTTGTTGTAGCATCAAAGTGACCCCATCTGTATTGCTTTCTTTCTTTTGCTTTTTATTTGTTCTCCTTGGGGTTTTCCTCCATACAGCTCTATAATTTCTCTATACAGTACCTGTCTCATATGTCTTGAGCCGCGGTGAAAACGATGTGGGCCAAGTGTGTGTGCGTGGCCGTTGCAAAGCCACGACCACCCAAAACAATATACCCAGCTACTGGCATTCTGTCGTTTCCTCCACCCTTCTTCTGATAGGAGGCTGATGGCTAACGACAGAACCCAATACTCGGACACGAGTGGGCGCCGACGACGACGACGACCCAACTACAATTTTCAACTCCTTACGAGTATAAAAGAATAAAGCATTATGACTCTAGCTATTTGACTTGGTGGAGCACCTAAACTAATTCATAATATCCAGACTGAGCAATACAATCGTCCTTTTCTTACTTATTTTGAAAAGGGAAAAAAAAATACTGAAATAATTCAAATTTTAATTACCGTATTTAAAACTATAATACGAGTACCATACGGACAATTTTGTTAATAAATCAGTAAAATATAATCTATCTTATAGTACAAAACAAGGAATCATGTACAGTATTACACTGAAGATATCAAGGCCAAATTTGAGCTCAGAAAAATATAATTACTAAATTTATATAACAGACTGGGTTGCATAACTGAAAGCCCTATTATGTACTATAATACCCATTTGTACTTGTCAAAGACAGGCTTACAGACTGAGAAGACTTACTCAAACCCATTTTACAATGTACAAAAATAGTTCTCTTTACAGAATTGCCAAACTTTCAGAGTCAGGCAAGACTGAGCCTAAAATTTGAAATTGACAAGAATAATGACTGGTCCAAGTATTTATCACATGATCTGGTGAAGTACAGTACAGTATACTAAAAATAGAAGTAAGTACAGAAATGAAAAGTAGACCTACGCTATAAATTACTAAAGAGAAATATTTTATATTTTAGTTGCACATAAGGTGTCCCTTCATAAATGCTACAGCTACCTCCAAGTTAAAACTCAAAATTAGAATATTACACAGATTGAAATACTTAGCTTTCCCAAAGTAATTTTGGATGCGGAAAGTAACAGAATTTTCCTGAAAGATTAAAATCTTTATCTAATATGTCTAGAAAAAGAATAAAAACTAAATATTATATATATGTAACTGTACAATTAATCAGTACTTAATAGATTGTATATCAAAACTTAGCACTGGGATTAGAGTATTCGAGCAAACAAGCCGAATAAAACTGTAAAAAAGCATACACTTCTTAAAGTGTGCTTTGTGTCTAGTGTTAATACTTCAACAAGTAACAGCAGCTGGGAAATCAGAAGTGGGTGTATTGCTATTTGAAGAACTCTGAGCAAGACGTAAAACCTCTTCACACACACGCTTGTATATCCAGGCATCTCCTTTCAATCTTTTGCGACGGATACCAACAACATCCAACCTCGGTACCCGACACACTTCTAACTCAAAACTTAGCTTTGCACCTCCAACGTCATCACGAACCTTTCCACGCAAAGTATACCTGAAATAAATTAAATCAAATATTCATACTGCACTGTACAAATCTAAAAAACTGTCATCACTCCAAATACAGTACTGTACACCTAAAAAAATTCAAGATGCAATTTTAAATCTCAAAGATGTTTGGATTTTGATAAGTTCAAATAGCTGTAAGAATTCTTAATATGAAGGTTACTTCACTATTAGTAAGATCAGCAGACCAAAAGCAGTGGAGAAAAAGTCCTTTGGTAGTCTGTTGTTAAAATGCAATTAACCCTTTTACCCCCAGGCTCTTTGGAAATTTCCAACCCTTAACCCCCAGGGGGTTATTTTTTTCCAAGCACATTTTGCAGTATATTTTATTTAAATTGCTCTAATAGCCTTAATTTTTGTCATAGAGAGGTCAGGTTGGTCTCATTCTCTTGGAAAATGCCTGAATTTTTTCAAAAAATTATCAAAAATATGAAAAAAAAAAATTTTATAGCATTTTTTTGCAAGGACGTACGGGTACGTCCATGGGGGTAAAGGGATGGGTTTTGTGAAACGTACCAGTACATCCTTTGGGGGTAAAAGGGTTAAAATCAATATACGTACAGAATAAAGCATTGAATTTTAGAAAGCTTTCATACAAAAAGCAGTAGGAATCCTTATATAGGCTTGTTCACTAGCAGTAGCATGGGCAGCTGACTGTAAACAATATGATAAGGAGTTGAAGGGCCACGAGGTAGAAGCCCAGGTATACAGTGTTTGACATTCAACTTGCTAACTTTCCAGCATGTGATCCCACTCTTAAAATACATCTTGGGGACTTACTACAGTTAGTAACGCTTGCTAATTTTACGTGGGTCAAAAATGCAAGCCACTTTAGATTTTATTTTCCTTTTCTTTTTATTTCTTCAATACCTACAAAGGCACATGCATGTTACAGCCAACTATTTTTTTTGTATGTTAACCCTTTTACCCCCAGGCTATTTAGAAATTTCCAACCCTTAACCCCCAAGAAGTTGTTTTTTTCCCAGCACATTTTGCAGTATATTTTTTTTTAATTGCTCTAACAGCCTTAATTTTTGTCATAGAGAGGTCAGGTTGGTCTCATTCTCTTGGAAAATGCCTGAATTTTCTCAAAAAATTATCAAATATAAGAAAAAAAAAAATTTTATAGCATTTTTTTGCAAGGACATACCGGTACGTCCATGGGGGTAAAGGGATGGCTTTTGTGAAACGTACCAGTACGTCCTTTGGGGGTAAAAGGGTTAAAGGTTACAATATACTGTACATACAGTATAAATCATTTGGTTACGGGAGTCATATCTTAATGTATTAGTAGTTCTCCCTCTTCCAGCATATATGCTATATAGCAACATTTTTAGTCAATTTTCTAGAAGTTGGACTTGTTGGACTCCATTAGTTCAACTTAACTAGCACTTAACCCTTTTACCCCCAAAGGACGTACTGGTACGTTTCTCAAAAGCCATCCCTTTACCCCCATGTACGTACCGGTACGTCCTTGCAAAAAAAGGCTATAAAAATTTTTCTTTTCATATTTTTGATAATTTTTTGAGAAAATTCAGGCATTTTCCAAGAGAATGAGACCAACCTGACCTCTCTATGACAAAAATTAAGGCTGTTAGAGCAATTAAAAAAAAAATATACTGCAAAATGTGCTGGGAAAAAAATAACCCCCTGGGGGTTAAGGGTTGGAAATTTCCAAATAGCCTGGGGGTAAAAGGGTTAATGTATCTGGTAACAAAATTGTTACGAAACATATCATCATCAGCCGTAACTAGTCCACTGCATGACAAAAGCCTCAGATATGTCCTTCCACTCTCATCTGCTTATGGTCTTTCGATTTCAGTCCACACCATCAAAATTTCTTAGTTCGTCAATCCATTGTCTTCTCTTCCTTCCCAATGCTTCTTTTGCAACCTCTTGAGACCCTTTCTGTTATTCTTCATGTCCACCTATGATCTGCCATTCTCATTATATGCCCTGCCAATGTCCATTTCTTTTCCTTACATGTTATAATATCCTCTACTTTAGTTTGCTCTTGTATCCATGTTCCTATTTTTCTGTCTTGTTATTAACCATCATTATTCTTTTCATACCTCTTTGAGTTGTAACTAGCTTATATTCAAAGGCTTTAGTAAATAAGTCTTAGATGCTAAGTAATACAAAGCATTAATTTCAAAAACATGGTTAATAAATTACAGCATAGTACATAATATTATGTACAGTATATGTCATATGTAATGCAATAAACCATCAGTAAGAGCAGATATTACTAATTATTAATGGAATTAACGAAATATTTGGGGTCTTCATATATCGCGGCTATTTTCGAAATTTCCGGAAAATCCGCGATATATGTAAATACATGCGTTATGAAAAAAATCTGCGAAGTCGTGAATCCGCGATAGTCGAACCGCGAAGTAGCGAGGGCTCACTGTATCTTAAAAAAAAATCACGATTTTTGCTAATAAATCGAAATGTTTTTGATCAAGTGACTTGAAATTTTTATATGATAAAGGCATTATATATGTCTAAAACATATACTGTATAGATATTGTGTATTTTGAATAAAAAATAAAAAAAAAAAAATGGCATAGCGCACAGTCCCCTTAAGTCGCCTCTCCTGGAACCAATTACAGACGTAGGGTTAGGTATATCTGTACTAAGAGTTATGCATTCTTTCTGTAAAGTCATAGGACAATCAAATGGTAATCTTTATAAAGCAGATAAAAAAAGGTACTATCATAACCACTCACCCTTTCTGGTTACAAAGAATGCCCTTGTTTAACAAAGCTCGTCGTAAATCATTAAGAACTTGATCAGGATTCTTACTTCCAGTTGTGCTAACATTGTACATATTCTGAAAATATAAGAAAGATACGGTAAACGTAAAAAATCTGAAGCTTTCAAAATATAAAATTAACTACAAAATAACCAATCATGTATGGTTTTCAAACCATTACACAACTGTTTTCACTATTTTTTTTTTTGTACCAATATTCACATAAAATATATTGTGCTCAACTTGCTCATGTGTTAAAATTTCTACCTCAACTTCTAAGATAAGTACAGTTTATGTTCAAAATTAATCATTCACCCAACTTTTAGCACTAGGTAGAGTTTTACTGCATGCTCAATTATTTTGGTTCACTTTTGTTTTATAAGAATGTTGTCACATATGACAGCCATTACAATTCCAGCTCTCAGCCAGAATGGGAATTGAAGATGATAGATTATCACTATTTTTTTTCATACTATATTAGTTATAACCCAACTTTTAGATGTAAACACAAAGAAAATGGCACAATTAAAGGAACTTAATTTTAACGAGAAATTCACTTATGTTTGCTAACACATGTTTAGATTCAATAACCCTCCACCATATGAACTTTGAACTTACAAACTTCTGCCAATATGAACATGTGCAAAATAATAATCAAGAAATTAGAATGCAAAACAAAAATTAAAGGAGCTATGGGTTTGCATTCATGATGAGTCAGGTTACCAAATCCAGATAATGACATGGTAAATCCCTGTCGAGATAATCTTTTATGGATTCTCATCTTGACCCTACCTGTGTTTACAAACAGGCGTCTGACACACGGACGAGCTCCCTTTGTTTATCTGACATCTTGCCTCAATGCACTGCAAAAATAAAGCAACCATCGAAAGGGGTCAGGAGATACACGATGGAGAATCACCCTTCGGAGACTGAAAATTAGGGTTCACTCCTGGATTCTGGGCCTTGGCAACAAGCTCAGAGATGAAGTAGAGTGTTACTTGCGCTCCATCCCCTTGGCTGGGTTATTTAGTAGAAGAGACCATGTCCATCACTGACTCTCCTAGCAAAGGCCCAGACGAGAAGGAATAACTGACTTGAGAGTCAAGTCATGATCTAAAGACTGACAGGCGGTAAGAAAGATCTCCTTCCCGAGAGCATAGTACAGGAACTACACTCAGAGTAGGTGATCTGACTTCTGACTGAGATCCAATAACCTTGACATTGTATGAGGAAGGAAAATTCAATCTAAAGACAAGGCTCAAGGCTGTGTGGTAGCCTATCATGACTACGACTAAGCCGGGTCTTTTCTCTCCGAGATACAGAAAGAACTCCACAGTCAAGGGATAAGTGATATCGAGAGGTGCGAGACCTCTTTCCATTAAATCAACCATAGATGATAACCCACTTCACCTTTTAAGACGCCGAGACAAAGTACATGGGTATCCAGACATCTTTTTTGCTATTGTTTGTGAAAAGCCTCTCAGGAGAGATGAAGTTGTAGATAAGAGACAACTGTGGTGTACCTCTGTGAGGTTGGATGATGAGGTTACAAATGGAGTGAGAAGCCTTCTCGTTATCTCTGCAGGCAGGAGAAGGTCTGGGTACTATTCTGCTTGGTACCATAGTGGAGTTATCAGGGTCATCGACCGACCTTGCAATGCCCTTACTTTATCAATGAGTCAACTCATCAGACAGAAGGGGAGGAACGTATAGACATCCCAGTTGTCCCACAGATGTTGGAAGGCCTCTTGCAGAGGTACCTGGTTATCCCGTACTGGCTAACAGCACTCCAGAAACTTCCAGTTACGAGAAGTGGTAGACCGACATATTGTCTGTGATCGCCCAAGGATCAGGACTTTGATGGCTAACAGAGAGAACAAAGTACCCTTGAAGCCATCTACTTGAGTTTGCCAGGAAATTTTTCCGAGTTGGGATGAAAAGAGCGATTGAGTTGTCTTACGCAAGTCCAACTTAATACTTCTACAGCTAGTTGGTAAAGGAGCCATGAAAAGAGTACCATTTGTCTTTGACCGTGTTATCTGTTAACATTACTGTGAGTTTAGAAGGGAGTTGTTGGAAGTGATTAAGAGCAAGCAAAACTGCACTCAGTTTTAGGAAAATTGCGAGGCACTGCCTATTGAAGTCAGATCATGGTTTGATGGCCATGCATTGCCAAAGGTAAGAAACCCACCTTTCTTTTGATGCATCCAACAAGAGCATCAAATGCAGGGAAGGAGAGTTCTTATCCTGAGGTGGTTGGCAATTTCTACCTCTCAACTCAGGTCTCTCTTTTGCTCAGATCCTATTGGACATGGTAGCCCAAAGAATCTCTGCTAACACCAGAGGGTTTTGTGTTGCCACTAGAGAGGACTAATGCTGAGATGTTCGCCAGGGACCAGACATTCCAGAAAGGCCTAGTGCCCTAACAAGTGTAGCTGTCAGTGGTCAGTGCTGATTTTACGAGTCTCTTTTTCTTCCGGTTTGGACGTAGCAACTTTGTGTCTTTAGTGATTATTTGCCTTCCTAGATATGCTAGTTCTCATGAAGGCTGCAGGGAGGAATTCTAGCGGTTCATGTCAATCCCCAGATCGAGCCAAAAACTATAAGATTGTCTCGGTATGGGTCCCAGGAGAAGGATCTTCCCCAAGTCTAATAGAATCAACCACTCATCTAAGGAGCAAGGACGACTGATGTCATTGGCATTGACCCAGGCTGATACTAGAGGGGGTGAGGGTAAGTCGAAGCACAGCACCTCGTAGTGGCAAATCATGTTGCGAAGCATGACTCTAGGTACTTCCTTGGCATTTAACATCCAATGAAATGAAAGTCAGTTGGTCTGGTGTACCGCCTGACTACTACCAATCTAAGGGGGAGGATCTACACTGATCCCTTCACAAATGGATATGGCATCACTACACTCTGAGTCAATGGAGAGAGAGAAGAGAGAGAAAGAAGCAAGATGTGGTATACCACGTGGAGGATTGAGACTGTGAGAATCGGCCACAAAGGATTCTCATTTCTATCTCCTACTATCCAGGCATCCTCCCCTCTGGTAGATTGGGGAAGAGGAATGCTCCTCCTTAGCAGGAGCAATCCTGTCTTCCGCTCTGCCTTTAATGCTCTTCCATACCTCTGTGCAGGTGGCACCGTTGACTTTCCTCTCTGGAGCAGCGATCTGGGCATGCTAAAGCACATACCGTGGCTCAAGAAATTGAGAGAGTTTGCACCAGTAAAACTCTGGTGAAAACTAGTATTCCCCTCCAATGCCATCAGATACAGGGACAGACAACATTTCTCCCTGAAACTCCACAAGGGGCACCCTCGTGATAGAACATAAGAATGTTTCCAAGCTACCTGGAAAGTAATCTACTTGCTAGGACAGCAGATACCACCCAATGATTTGTCTGTTCAAAAATTCCAAAGAGTTGTAGGGTTCAATTAGAGAAACAACAGTTAACTTATCACTCGAGAAAAAGACTAACTTCCATCCAAGTGCTCGACGACACTGAGAGGTTGCTTAACAAGCAAACCTTCCTAATCGATCGTTCCCAAGTTATGCAATCAGTTACGAGCAACTGTTTCTAAAAAACAAGGATGAAACGTTGTCCCTAACTGCAGTTGCTAGGATGGAATTTGTTTGTTTATGTCTATCCATTAGAACGAACCTCCAAAATTGATTGCTACCAAGCAGGCAATTGGATGCAACTAACTACTACTACAAAAAAAGATTAGAATTTAAGTTTGAACTGCACTAATCATATATGACTACCACAGACCAATAAACAAAGACAGAACAGACCACTTCTGTAGAAGTTACAGTACTGTATTTGCTCTCAGACTTTGGAGAAATTGTACTTAGATAGTAACAGTAAGCTCTGATTATTGTTGTTGACCATTACCCAACTTATAGCATTAAATGAGCATAGAGAGACTGCAAGACTCCCACTCCTGGGAGAAGAATTGCCTGAGATGCAAGTGTTCAAGGACAGACCAAATCACCCTACGAAGCCAGTCTTAAAGAAGGGGCCCTGTCTCCTTTCGCTCCAAGGTGTCGGCCGCGAAGGAGACAAGAGAAGGTGTCCCTTTCTGAGGTGCTTCCTGTGGAGGCAAGGTCTGTGATGGATCCCACAGGGCATACAGATGATCTGGAAACGGATAGATGCTCGTAAACAAGACCTCCATCTGAGCCCTGAATGCTTGTCCATTACCTGGTGAAAGATACCTCTTAGATAAAAAGTGATCCTGTCTTGGATCTCTCCGTTTCCCAATCAGATTAACTGGTATAAGCTCCGGTTATTCCCCAAGGAAACACTTGCCTTGCAGTCTCGGATTCTGAGTACTTCTGATACAGTACTTGAGATGCATGATCCGGAGTCTATGGAGGAACTCTTGGGGATGAAAGAGGAGCCCACTTCGGGGCAGGCCTCCTATGCTTGGGTTTTATAGGGAGGTACGGACTCCTTTCAGAACCTGACTACCCCACACTAAGAGATATGACCATCAACTGATGGGTAGGAAGAGCGTTAAAAATTTCCCAATTCACAGCTTCAATTGGCTGAACACAAATGTATCCTTCGCGAATAAAGGGATGTTAGAAGCCCCCTTATGGAGTGACAACGTGCACTGCTACTCTTTATGAGCATGCATGTGCCCACAAGGTAGCAAAAACAGGTGGTGAAGCAATTAGAACTTTGTTGGCTGTAGGAGAGGCGGTCGAAATAAACGTGTGTGTCGACACGCAACTTCCTGCCCAAAAAGGAAGTGATCTTTCATAAGCTGTACCATTGTGGTTATGTATACAAACACTTGCTAAAGAACTTACAGAAGGTTTGTGAGTGAATATGAGAAGACAAATGACCTTGTTTATGAACGATTACGAGAAAAAAAAAAATCCGGCACTTCTCCTGAAGACGCCCGAAACGAGGGTTACCAGAGGGTTCTCCTCACGAGTCTCGCAGAGATTCGTTGAGGCTGTGATTATAATCAGTAGCCACCATCACAAGTGCTCCAAAGAGGTATGGTCTGAAGGGCTGAGATGAGGTCCTAACGAATCAGGTACCTACCTTTGAGATACTAGAGGAATCCCCCTAACCTTGGTGAGAAGGGCGACCTGTCCGAGCGAGGATGAATAAAGTTTCTCCTGTCATGAAAGACTCGGCATGCTGCAGTCTAGCAAGGACTCTGAGAAGAACCTGCCCGCAATCCTTGCAAGAGCAAAGGAGCTTCCGCAACGGGCACAAGAGGGTCAGAGGGAAGGCAGAGGGAAGGCCGAGGGAAGGCCGAGGGAAGGCCGAGGCTAGGCCGCTGAGGAGGCAGGATGAGGAAAAAGTTTCTCCTGGTGAGCAGGCACAACACATTCAGCACACCAAGCTTGCTCAGTCGGCCTGTTCACCCTGGAGGGATAGTGAACTTGGCAGGGACTCCAAGAAGAACTTGCTAGCAAGTCCTCAATAGGGGAGACGTTTGCACAGGTGCCTCCGCAAGGGGGATTGAGACCTTCTGGAGGGACACCACTCCAGAGGTACGGGGCAAAGGCTGAGGTCAGGCCCATGTGGAAGCAGGATGGAGAAACAAAGTTCCTCCTGCTGAGAAAGCTCAGTCGTGCTGACTGAACTTCCTCAGGAGGAGGTATTGTGGGCCTGATAGGGATGCCAAGAGCCTTCTGGCAACCCCTCAGGAGGAGAGGAGATACGGAGGATGCTTCTGCTAAGGGCACGAGACATTCCGGAGGGACTTCCTTCAGAAGCTCTAGGGATAGGAGAGGCAATTTACACTCCCTCTGTGCCCTACGCTGCAGCACCTTCAAGCCAAACCTTAGACGGGGTGATCCGAAAGCCCCAGAGAAGGCAAGAGTTGATGCAAGTGTCAAAAGAAGAGACTTCCATGCAGCCGCAGATGCCGACACTTTGCAAGGGGAAGATGACGGCCCCTCCAAAACCAAGATTTATCCAGGGATCAATGATCAACACTTGCTTGTTTGTCCTCCAAAGACAGAACAAGCATTGGCTTTGGGGAGGGAATGCGGCGGCGGAGAAAGGAGTTGGGAGTTCTTCGCCTTTGGGGAAACCCTGAGGGAGACTTGGACCTTTCTATTGCCTCCCGACCTATTCGCCTGACAATAATTTTGTTTACAGTCAAGTTTCATTCTTAGCAGTAGAGAGAGGTGTGTCTGCCCTCCACTCAGCTAAAACAAAAGTGGATCAATATACTCGGTGAGAGTGTGAGAGAGGGAGACAGCTACCAATGCTCCTCCCCTATCTAGGGTGGGTTGTTTACCTTGCGTAAAAAAGTTTATGGCTAGTTTCTAACTACAACACAATAATGTATCCATGGTAAAGAGCGAATGGTTTGTAATTGTGTAGGAACAAATATGAATTGAAAGGGAAACAAAAATCACAGAAGAAAACTACTGTACAGAAAATGAAACATGATCTGCTGGCCTTCATGTGCCATTGAATTACTTGGCAAATGCTGATCAATTGGAATAGGCTCTGACTGCATTAATTCCTACAGTATCCATTGCAGCCAAAAATAACAAATATTGCATAGGAGAGTAGCATTTCATAAACGATGAAGCCATTAGAAAGCTTCATGAATGAAGACCTTGCACATTATCATACATATGGTTCTTGGGCAAAGCATTGCATTACACCATCAACCTGCATCAAAAGAACCAGAAAAAGTTGATAAGAAAACTTTGGTCTAATTAATTCTTTGAAAGACCACTTCAACAAGCTAATATTTATACTATGGATAGTAATTACAAATCACATAAGCTAGGAATTACATGTATTGAACCTTACCTTGCTCTCGACTACAGAAGGTCCTTGGTTAGATGCTAATCTTCTTCTTGGTGTCAACATATTTCTCATTTTATCCAAACTTTTTTCTATGCTACCAAACACTTTACGAGAAGATCTAGGAGTTCGTTCCGGTGTATTACTCCATTCTTCTGAAGGGATCAAGTACCTGAAAATAATACAAAAAAAGTCAAGAAAGCACAAGATTTTCATTACGAACAGATGATTTATCACTACTACTGTATATTCTTAACAAGAAGCAGTTTGATTCTTTTAATAAACATACATAACTAAAACAGGTAGCAAGAACACAGTACCATGAAATAGCCTAATCATTTGAGTGAACAATAGCCTACAATAGCTTTACACTGGCCAGAGTGTGAGGTTTGTAATTTCATATGTACAGTAAACATGTACTAAACGAACAAGGAGAAAAAATACATGTTAACTTAAAGGACATATGAAAGAAGCATTCTGAAATGTTAGAAACTCCAATTAGTCTACAAGCGCATGACACAGTCTAATGGCTGTTGTATATTAGGCACAAGGTCATGAATTCTAAAGGTCAAAGATATCCGGTTCTTATAAGAACTATTAGGAGAGGGAGGGAATGCTAAAAATACCTTTCTCTTTATAGAACTGAATAAAGCACCAGATGATCTATAAAATCACAAAATATACTATTAGCAATAAGGAAAAACTAAAATGAAAGTACCGTATATTTCCGCATATAAGGCAACCTTTATATAGGCCGAGGTACAAAATTGGTAATGCTAGGGTTCCACAACCCACCCTCTCATGTTATCCACCACAACGAAGCTTCATATGCCGAATCCCCTACTGCTGCTACCATAGCAGTCCCCATGGCGACCAGAGAAAGCAGCAGGGACCATTGGAACCGTGTCACAATAGCTCGCCATTCACTCCTATTTCTGGCATGCTCTTTTGCCTTTCTCACATCTATCCTCTTTTCACCCAAAGCTTTCTTCATCCCTCCACCCAAACCTCAACCTTACTCTTGTACTTCTCCCATCAACTCTTGCATTCATCACCTTCTTCAGCAGACACCCATTTTCTATTCTCTTTACATGGCCAATCCACCTCAACACATTCATATCCACTCTAGCGGCTAATTCATTTCTTACACCCGTTCTCACCATCACTACTTCATTCCTAACCCTATCTAATCAAGATACACCAGCCATACTCCTCAGACATTTCATCTTGAACATATTCAATTTCTGTCTCGCCATCATTTCATCCCCACAACTCAGATCCATACATCACAGGTGGTACAATCACTCTCATACAAAACTCTTAGATTCTCTCCTAATCCTCTACTCTTTATCACTCCCTTCACAGTCTCCTACACTTCACATCCCTCATTCACACTTTGTGTACATCTGCTTCCACTCCACCATTTGCTACAACAATAGACCTCAAGTACTTGAATTGATTTACTAAGCAACTCTCCATTCAACATGACATTCAATCTAGCACCATCCTCTCTTTTCATGCATCTCAAAACTTACTCTTACCCATTTACTCTCATCTCCCTTCTGCCACACACCCTTCCAAACTCATGTCACTAATTGACCCAGCTTCTCCTCTGAGTCTGCAACCAATACAGTATCATCTACAAACAATTGATTCACCTCTCACCTATGATCCTTCTCATGTTTGTTTCAATCCTCAACCAAGCACTCAAGCATTCACCTCTTTTACAACTCCCTCAATAAACAAATTGAACAACCATGGCAACACCACACAACCCTGTCTCAGCCCCACTCTCACTGGAAACTACTCGCTCCTTCATTTCCTATCCTAGCACACGCTTTACTGTCTATGTATAAACTCTTCACTGCTTCCAACAACCTTCCACCAATTCCATATATCATCACCCCATTCTTCATTGCTTCCCTATCAACTCTATCATAAGCGCTCTCCAGATCTGTAAATGCAACATATACCTCCTTACCTTTTACTAAATATTTCTCACATATCTGCCTAACTGTAAAAATCTCATCTATATATCCCTTACCTCTCCTAAAACCACCTACACTTTTAAGATTGCATCCTCTGTTTTATCTGTAATCCTAATAATTGACCCTCTTCCATACACTTTTACAACCAAACTCAACAAACTAATACCCCTATAATTACAACTCTGATGCACATCTCCCTTACCTTTGTATAGCAGAACAATATATGCACACCACCGAATCCACTGGACCACTGACAGCATAAAACAATCTCCTCATACATTCAAGTACTGTCACAACACCTTCCTTTAACATCTCAGCCCTCACACCATCTATACCAGGTGCTTTTCCTGCTCTTATTTCATCTAGTGCTCTCTTCACTTCCGCTCTTGTAATCTCTCTCATTCTTATTTCCCATCACTGCCTCAATATTTAGCAACCTTTCAAAATATTCAGCCCACTTTTTCCTTGCCTCATCTTCTTTCAGCAACTTTCCATTTTCACCTTTCACAATCTTTTCATTTCTCTATCCAGCCTTCCTTGCTCTCTTCAATTCCAACCAAAACATTTTATTCTCTTCATATGAACGACCCAATCCCTAACCACACCTCCATTCAGCCGCCCACTTTGCCTAAGCTACCTTACATCTCTTTACATCTTTCATACTTCTTTACACCACTACTCTGCAGCCATTTTTCAAATGCCCACTTTTCTCTCCAACTTCCATCTTCACTTCTTTATTCCACCCTTCACTACCATTCCTCATGCAGCCTCCAACAATCCTCTTGCAACACATACAGTAGGGTCCCGAATTAAGCGTGTTCGAATTACACGATTCCCCTTTTCCGCGATCGCTATTTTTCAAAAATAAATTTTTTGTATCTGCGAGGCTGTTCAAAGTTCGCGAGTCAAGCACTACAAAATGTATCAAATCTATTGTCTTTTTAAGTATATTGGTAGCCCTAAATACGGTGATTTATAATAAATGTTACAAAACAATATTAACATTACATTTCATTAACATAATTTCATAATGAATAGCCTATTTAAGGATAAAATTCCACATCAACAATGAAATCAACTGTTAACTGTGCGAGTCCAGCTGACAAAATGTAAACAGAAATGTGGTTACGTTCTCGGCAATCTTTATCTTTCTCCAACCTTACGATAATTGTAATGGTAGTGTTAATGATGGTATATTAAAGCATTATTTTTGTTTAGTACAGTATATTTAAAAGCCTTATTTTTCCCTCTGGGCGTTCAAGGTTTTCACGAGTAGAGTGGGTTCGTTTATCGGCAGTGAATAGCCTAAACTTCGGTAACGAGTCGTCAATATTTTGTCATATTTTAAACAGTATACATTTGATTTGCAAACATTGGTTTTGTAGAGTAGACGGTAAAATAAAATCTAGAGAGAGAGAGAGAGAGAGAGATTTGATGGCAGAAATCTCTCTCTCTCTCTCTCTCTCTCTCTCTCTCCCCGTAAGAAATAAAACCATAGTTCACATATGGCAACTTGAGTTTAAGAATGAAATTAACATGAATATTGTTAGTTGTGGCGATCAATTCCTCGCTTCAGGGGGTACACGAAACAAAAACACGACATTCAATTACAACAGCTGATTCTCTCTCTCTCTCTCTCTCTCTCTCTCTCTCTCTCTCTCTCTCTCTCTCTCTCTCTCTCTCTCTCTCTCTCTCTCGTTATACAATACTTACAAATAGATGAAGAAACCAAAATCGGTTTTCTTGAAGTGTCAATTAAATACAAAACGAAAAAATTATACCGTGTATACATCCATTTCAATCATAGCTTAAAATACGGTAACCGATTTCGTCCGTAAACCACTATTTTTTAGGAAACACCATTCTATTCCAGAAAATTTTTACTCTTTGAATGTCAATTGCGCTATAATAAAACATGTATGTACAGTACTTATGTTGTTAAATTTCGGGTGTGTTTTAAAAATCGAGTATTGCTAACTTATTTTTGTTTTACTTTTGGCTGTGATCACATCAGCTGATGTCTAGCTTCCGCGCGAATACAATAACAAAGAATTGTTTACACCATTTCTTAACTTATTCAAACCATCTATACAGTTAATATTACATAAACACCAATGTGTTATAACCTATCATATTTATTGTTTAGTACTTTAAAACCATCCCCCCCCTCTCTCTCTCTCTCTCTCTCTCACATCGAACGTTATAGCGGTAACCTAATTGTTCGGTGACTTTAAAAATAGGCCTAGTAATTTCTTCTTTTACCTTTTTTGCATATGAATCCATAATTGAGGTGGGTACAAGTTGACTTATAACTGAAGTTAGGAAAAGTATTTTGGATATGGAAAGGACAATTATCTTTCGTAACAGTTTAGAATTATCGTAAGTTATCACTCTGTCATTAGCGGTAGTTTGCTATTGTGGATTAAACGCATAAGGAAAAAAAAATTTCCAGCTTTGCTACGAATTTAGGAATTTATATGGATACGGTACGTAAAATATTTGTAATAACATAATGTTTACTAAATGTTTGTAATATCATTAGTTATGACTTAGATCATGTGTGTTTAATGCATTCGTTTGTTTATTATGATCGAAGATGGAGCGTAAACAAATGGAAGGTTTCCGTTTCAGGCGGCATCATAAAGAAAAACATTTCATAAATGGCATTCATTTAATTTATTTGAAAGTTCTAATAAAAAATAATTAGAACATTGGTAATAACAAATTCAACATATAATCTATACTTGGTAAAATTGCTGTCAATTCAAAAACACAGATGTATAAATGCGTCTGTTTCTTCGTTGTGATCAGAGATAAACGTAAACAAAACATTGGTTGTCGTTTTCTATTGTGCTTTTTAGCGTGTTTAGGAAACGCATGATATAAAATCGCCTTTATTTTGATAATTCTGGATTTTCAATCATACAACAAGCTAGTCTATAGAGTGATGGTTTTGCTATTCACCAGTTGTATTATACAATAGATATGACAAACATTAAAATTTATCTGTATTTTGGGTTGTGTTATAACGGGAAATATATGGTGTTTACACCTATCCTGGTTGAAATTTTAACCATTTTTCAAGTTATTAGAACTTTAAAGTATATTAAATGTTTTATTTATTTACAAGAACAATTTGATATTATAAAGAAATACAGTATAGTACAAATAAAGTATTGGAAATGGGTAGTAAACACATTTGAATAGGCAAATTGCTGTTTGCCATGGCCGCAATGGAATTATTTCTGTTAGTTGTGTGTTTCGAAATTCGCGATTTTCCATTTACACGAGGTCATTAATCGACCAAATTCTCGCATAATTCGGGACCCTACTGTATCACTTTTCTTTTACTAACTTTTAATGCTCTAGATCACCAGTTCCTCTTACTTTCACCTTGTCATATACCACTTCCAACCATTCTTGATATTCACTTTTTACCATTTTTTTTTACCTTCGCTACCTCCCTTATACACCCCCCTATTCTATTTCCCCACGGTAAGGTTCTGCCTTTGAAAAATTTATGTTGCAAAACAAAATTCGAAGATTTTTTCCGCCTCATTAAAAAAAAAATGATTCATGCTACGAAACGAGGTACGGTGCGAGAGCCCAGCCGCCGCCAAGCCTGATTCTAAAATTCACTTGCTGCCAGCCGTAAACTCGCCACCATCCTCCCGCGCTCCCATTAGTTCCCTCCCTACTCTAATGCTAGATACCGCCATATGATCCTGCTCTCCCATTGGTCATAATGTATCCCATCATGCATCTACGAATCGGCGTCCCTTGATCATTTCATTTCGGCTGTGCTATTGTTCACATTGAATTCGTGTTGGTTATTTCTCTTTTGTGCTTTTAGTTCTGAACTGTAACGTGTAACACAGGTCATGCTCGAGTACATGAATAACGTTTTCCGGAGTCATTTCAGGAACATTTCAAGAAGCAGGCAGAAACAAGCTTCTATTAAAGAGTCCTTTGACAATAGAAGGCCAATAAGAAGCTGAAAGTGATAAAAAAGTGGAAGAGATGAAGAAAACTATAAAATTTAAAAAATACAATACTTAAAGTAAAAAAAAAAAATATGAAATTACAAAATGACAAAAAAAAAATTAATTCTAAGTTTATCTTAAGTATAAATATTTTCTTAATGTGTTTCATAAAGTTAAGTGTTCATATTTTCTGCTACTTGTCAATGTTTTCTGCCGTTTGTTATTCTCCTCTGCCGCCTCGCAACTTTGCTTTCAGGCACCGGTTCACTCCAATGGTAAGGTTCAACATTTTTGTTACTGCATTTTTCATTTACGTATTATTACATTACTGTACTGTCTGTTCTAATTATAAATTTTATTTACAGGTTATTAATGGTTATGTTATGTATTGAATGATCCAAAATTGCTATATTTCATTGTATTTAGTACAATTTAGCCTTATAATAAAATTTAATGTGGTGTTTTCGAAGGGCTTGGAACGAATTACGTTATTTATATGTAAAATGTGACTTACGCGAAAAAATCACGGTATGAAAGCCACTCCAGAACCAATTAATTTCGTATTGTGAAGCATTACTGTAATTTTCTTTCAACCAAAAAGTTATCAGACATACCGTTAGCCATACACCTAAACACATGCACATCTTTAAATCTTCGAAACTTTGTTCTTGTTGACACAATCCATTAATGCCCTTTCTACCATTCTTCCACTTGCCACTTCAACCCATTTATACTCATTAATATTTCTTTTTGAAAGAACTACAACTTCTCACCAGCTTTTGTTCAACACACACATCTAGCAACCTCTCACCACTCTCATTTTCACCTGGTACATCATACCTCGGACTTTGGCACCCCTCCGCAGGCTGAGCGAACTCGGAACAAGGGGGAGTGTAGGTTGAGCGAACTCAGAGCAAGGGAGAGCGCAGTCTTCAGCAGCAGGCGAAGTTGATGAAACCAGGTCTGCCAACATAGCGCTGGCAGCAGAAGTAGGGAATTCCTCCAGCACGAAGCCTTCAGAGGAGGATCCGACTCCACTTCTGAAGTAGCTGAAGAGCAGTTCCTTTCTGTTCCTAACTGCAACAACTCAATAAAACCTTCCTTCGAAGGAGGGCCAGCGACACCAAAAGAAAGTCAAAGCTATAATAAATTATAAAAAGGAAAGCATTCCCTTCGGAAGCAGCAGCATCCTTTGAACCTAAGAGTTGTCTTAAGAGTTTAATGGTCAACACTCCTACTCGATTGATCCCCTGGGAAGACCAAGCGAGAAGGAACTTCAAGGAGGGGGGATCAAGGGGTTGAAGAAATCTGAGGTTTCTTCGACTTCCAGGATGACCCCGAAGGAGTAGAATCCCTTTTAGACTTCCTCTTATGCCGCTGTCCAAATCTCTCTCATTGGGAAGAAGACCACTCTTGAAACTAATCATAAAAGTCATTCAGCGCATAAGGTCGTCCAAATAACTATCAGTGGGTAGTTACACCTCGCTAAAAGTCTTATGGCTAATCTTCCAGCTTTGCAGAAAGTATATACCCTAATAAAGAGCGAAAGTGTTTGTATCTAGTGTCGGAACAATTAATCATTTACATACATACATACATATACCAAAGGCACTTCCCCCATTTTGGGGAGTAGCCGACATCAACAAGAAACAAAACAAAAACAAAAAAGGGGACCTCTACTCTCTACGTTCCTCCAGCCTAACCAGGGACTCAGCCGAGTTCAGCTGGTACTGCTAGGGTGCCACAGCCCAACCTCCCACATTTCCACCACAGATGAAGCTTCATACTGCTGAGTCCCCTACTGCTGCTACCTCCGCGGTCATCTAAGGCACCGGAGGAAGCAGCAGGGCCTACCGGAACTGCGTCACAATCGCTCGCCATTCATTCCTATTTCTAGCACGCTCTCTTGCCTCTCTCACATCTATCCTCCTATCACCCAGAGCTTTCTTCACACCATCCATCCACCCAAACCTTGGCCTTCCTCTTGTACTTCTCCCATCAACTCTTGCATTCATCACCTTCTTTAGCAGACAGCCATTTTCCATTCTCTCAACATGGCCAAACCACCTCAACACATTCATATCCACTCTAGCCGCTAACTCATTTCTTACACCCGTTCTCACCCTCACCACTTCGTTCCTAACCCTATCTACTCGAGATACACCAGCCATACTCCTCAGACACTTCATCTCAAACACATTCAATTTCTGTCTCTCCATCACTTTCATTCCCCACAACTCCGATCCATACATCACAGTTGGTACAATCACTTTCTCATATAGAACTCTCTTTTCATTCATGCCCAACCCTCTATTTTTTACTACTCCCTTAACTGCCCCCAACACTTTGCAACCTTCATTGACTCTCTGACGTACATCTGCTTCCACTCCACCATTTGCTGCAACAACAGACCCCAAGTACTTAAACTGATCCACCTCCTCTAGTAACTCTCCATTCAACACGACATTCAACCTTGCACCACCTTCCCTTCTCGTACATCTCATAACCTTACTCTTACCCACATTAACTCTCAACTTCCTTCTCTCACACACCCTTCCAAATTCTGTCACTAGTCGGTCAAGCTTCTCTTCTGTGTCTGCTACCAGTACAGTATCATCCGCAAACAACAACTGATTTACCTCCCATTCATGATCATTCTCGCCTACCAGTTTTAATCCTCGTCCAAGCACTCGAGCATTCACCTCTCTCACCACTCCATCAACATACAAGTTAAACAACCACGGCGACATCACACATCCCTGTCTCAGCCCCACTCTCACCGGAAACCAATCGCTCACTTCATTTCCTATTCTAACACATGCTTTACTACCTTTGTAGAAACTTTTCACTGCTTGCAACAACCTTCCACCAACTCCATATAACCTCATCACATTCCACATTGCTTCCCTATCAACTCTATCATATGCTTTCTCCAGATCCATAAACGCAACATACACCTCCTTACCTTTTGCTAAATATTTCTCGCATATCTGCCTAACTGTAAAAATCTGATTCATACAACCCCTACCTCTTCTAAAACCACCCTGTACTTCCAAGATTGCATTCTCTGTTTTATCCTTAATTCTATTAATCAGTACTCTACCATACACTTTTCCAACTACACTCAACAAACTAATACCTCTTGCCAGAAATCAATTTAAAAACACATGTTGGCTTGAAAGGAAGGAAAGCTAGGAAAAATTTAAAGAAGGCAAAGTCAGAGAAAACAAGGCATCTTTTTGTGAGTTTTTCAAGGTATAATCCAGAATGAAGGATAACCAGACTGTACGATAAAATCACAAAAGGATTCTTTACAATGATAAAAAATTCTTATACAGGTTGTTTGATCATGTAGGTGTGACAAAGTACTGAACCACTAATTACAAAAAGCTAAACATAGAAAAAATAATACCAAAACCTATCCAAGTTACTAAATACTGTATAGAAAAAATAACACATAATTAAACTTGACCATTTCCCACTTACCTATTTCGGGAAGGGGAATAAAATTCACAATTTAGACCGCTGTCAACAGATCTGGACGGAGATAATTTGCTGGGCACTGAAAAGTATTTTAAGGGGTAAATAAAATAATTTATACATGTAACAATATGAGAGAGAGAGAGAGAGAGAGAGAGAGAGAGAGAGAGAGAGAGAGAGAGAGAGAGAGAGAGAGAGAGAGAGAGAGAGAGAGAGAGAGAGAGAGAGAGAGAGATGAGAGAGAGAGAGAGAGAGAGAGAGAGAGAGAGAGAGAGAGAGAGAGAGAGAGAGAGAGAGAGAGAGAGAGAGAGAGAGAGAGAGAGAGAGAGAGAGAGAGAGAGAGAGAGAGAGAGAGAGAGAGAGAGAGAGAGAGAGAGAGAGAGAGAGAGAGTTATTATGCGAGTCGTTAAAAAATTGACAATATGATAAAATCAAATCATTGCTGAATAAAATTACTGAGTAAAATGAGAGGTGATGGTTTAAAAGGAATTAATAGACTAAATGAGGTCTAAGAATTTCTGCATAACCTTAACAATATTGGATATACTGTACACATTTAAAGGCATTATTCTAAATTGAGACTCATAGGATCTGAATAGCTTGGGTGAAGAAAGGAACTTATGACAAGGAAACATAAAAATCAGGTTTAACCTTAAAAGCACATACAACAGAAAAATTTAATTTTTATCATACAACAATATATGAGTAGGATATGAAGACAAAATTAGACACTATTTAACCCTTTTACCCCCAGGCTCTTTGGAAATTTCCAACCATTAACCCCCAAGGGGTTATTTTTTCCCCAGCACGTTTTGCTGTATATTTTTTTTAAATTGCTCTAACAGCCTTAATTTTTGTCATAGAGAGGTCAGGTTGGTCTCATTCTCTTGGAAAATGCCTGAATTTTTTTTCAAAAAAAAGTATCAAAAATATGAAAAAAAAAAAATGTTATAACAATTTTTTGCAAGGACGTACCGGTACGTCCATGGGGGTAAAGGGATGAGTTTTGTGAAACGTACCAGTACGTCCTTTGGGGGTAAAAGGGTTAAGTTCTTCTTTTCTACTGTCATCCCTTCACCAAGGGACCGGCTGCCTTATGCTGAAAGGGGACGCCCTAGTCGCATCCATATTTAAAAAATCTCTCAGTAGTTTATAATTTGGTGGAGGGTTTTTACCATCGCATGCCCCTATCATCAACCAAAGTTATTGATGGTGGGGCTAACCTTTGACTAATTACTCCAACCACAAGGCAGAAGTTTCCAGTTATTGATAGCGAGCCTAGCCTTTCGCTAAATAGCAAGACTGCAAGTCAGCAGCTGTACTTTTAGTTTCTTTCTACAATATGCAGGATGTACAGTGGTAGTAATCTTACACCTCTAACAGAAGGGGTAGCACTAAAACTTGAAGTTTTGAGGTCTCTATTCCTCTGTTCCAAAATAATAATGATCTAGTGAGAGGGGGAATAAAGACCTACACAGAAAAAGTGGTGCCAATCATAGTATTATGTCTAATCTGGCTAACAGTCAAGCTAATAAACAAAAACCATCCAAAAACAAATGTATAAAACTTAGAAAAAGTTCTTACATCTTTCTTTCATTTAATTTACATTTCAATGGGATCAAGTCATGTGTACCACTTTGTAAGAGTTTAATTTGGAATAATTTCATTGTTACTGGCTACAGTATTGTTTCTTTTATACATGTTTGTTGTGTACCATCTTGAATTGAAATAGTGTACCTTTACAGCTTATGGAAATTGTTTTATTTTTATGAACCTCCCCTGATGTTTATATTGCATTTTTCTTTGTCGTCACTGCTTAAATAAGACGTGCTTCAGATTGTTTAAAAATTACTGTGCTGCGTATCAAGATGTCTTCCTTAGGATTTATTAGCAATTATTTCATGGAGAGTTCAAGGGAATTGTTTCTGGGCAATCATGACCTACATTTTCTGTGTACCAGGCCAGGGGCAATACAGGGATTCATATAACCATTGTGAAGAATGCATTTGCCTCATGGTCCCTCTGACGGGAAAGTACGTTTCGATGATTGCTGATCAAGTTAAAAGTTCATAGATCAAAAGGAAATTTGCTTTTAGTTCAGGGAGAAATCCAGGGAAGACTTGGCTAGTTGATTAAGTATAGCGGGGATGACAACAATAAAGACACACCAGAACACTTAGCTAATTCACTTAACCAACCCAGTTTTGATAGTGATGAGCTTCAAAAGCTCCAGACGTCTCTTGCTTCCTTTGTTAAATATTGGAAGTCCAGTGAGTCCTCTCTTAAACAGTAATTCTGTCAACTCTAACAATTTCTCAAGTCAAGTGTATTGGTATTACTTTTGTTCAGTAAGGGTTCTGATATTTTGTTGTGCAGTACAGATTAGAAATCCTCTCACACAGCCTCAAATTCCTCGATTACTTTAGATCCTTTTGCTTCTGAACCTTCGCATTCCCACATTTCTAGTCGCTCAGTTAGACTAGATTGTGAAGCTGAAGGCATTTAGTAGTCTGGATCATAATATCACTCTACTTGCTAAAATATACACTCTTAAACATACTTTATAACATATGTCCATTGCGCAGCAATCGAATGATTTCCTTAGATTTTAACGGGGTGAACTATTTTTCAAACAAAGTCGATTGTTTTCAACATGTTTCGGATGACAGTGTATGCCATTCGCTTGTTAGCTTGGACACTATAGTCCATTTCTTTTAGCGATGCATATTTGCACCGACTCGCGGCGGTGCCCTTTTAGCTCGGGAAAGTTTCCTGATCGCTGATTGGTTAGAATTATCTTGTCCAACCAATCAGCGATCCGGAAACTTTTCCGAGCTAAAAGGGCACCGCCGCGAGTCGGTGCAAATATGCATCGCTAAAAGAAATGGACTATAGTTCATCACAGGTTAACTGTAGCGAGTCAATTGAAGTCGATCGTTTTCAACATGCTTAGGATGACAGTGTATGCTGTTTGCTTGTAAGCTTGGACACTAGCTCATCACAGGTTAACTGTAGCGTGTTAATGCAAGTAATAGTGCCAAAACAAGTCTTTTAAGGATGTGTAGCAGGCCCCATATCCAGTAGTAAACAAGCCAGGAAACCAAATTATTTTCCCCTGGTTCCTCCTGTTGTACAGGAAAATGAGGAGAAAGAAAACAAGGAGGCAGATCTCAAATGTGAGGAAGTATTTCCTTTCCAAACCTTATTACTGAGAAATATTCGAATGTTGATTACGGTAAGTATAGAAGCAGCTTTATTAAATATTTGGCAACAGCTATTTTCCAGACTGTTCATGCCCCTTAGTCCCTCAACATCAGGCGAGTACTGTATAGAAATAAATTTATCATAAAAAATTTTGTTTTTGTTAAAACTTTTTTACATGAGTTTTGTTACTTTGTTTATTATAGTACAGTATTTATTTTATTGATTCCTCAATATGATTGCACTTATGTTTCTGAAATAGTTTACAGTAGTCTTCAGTGATCCACTTCTTTTCCATACACTGCTGTTTTCCTTAGCTTGTAGTTAAGGTTGCAATTTGCAACTAGGCTTATGACAATAATACAAAACAGGTGTTATTCATTTGATGGGAATGATGAGTATTACTCATTAAGGCACAACTATTGACAGCAAATTTTCTAAATACTATACTGTACTGTGCCATAACGAAACACTTTATATTAACCCTTTTACCCCCAAAGGACGTACTGGTACGTTTCACAAAACTCATCCCTTTACCACCATGGACGTACCGGTACGTCCTTGCAAAAAAATGCTATTTAAAATTTTCTTTGCATATTTTTGTCAATTTTTTGAGAAAATTCAGGCATTTTCCAAGAGAATGAGACCAACCTGATCTCTCTATGACAAAAATTAAGGCTTTTAGAACAATTTTAAAAAAATATACTGCTAAATGTGCTTGAAAAAAAATAACCCTTGGGGGTTGAGGGTTGGAAAATGTTATTTTCATTAGTAAAATAAATTTTTGAATATACTTACCCGGTGATCATATAGCTGTCAGCTCTGCTGCCCGACAGAAAAACCTAAGGACAAAATACGCCAGCGATCGCTATACAGGTGGGGGTGTACATCAACTGCGCCATCTGTCGAGCAGGTACTCAAGTACTCCATGTCAACACAGAACCAATTTTCTCCTCGGCCCACTGGGTCTCTATTGGGGAGGAAGGGAGGGTCCTTTAATATATGATCACTGGGTAAGTATATTCAAAAATTTATTTTACTAATGAAAATAACATTTTTCAATATTAAACTTAGCTGGTGATCATATAGCTGATTCACACCCAGGGGGGTGGGTAGAGACCAGCATTACATGTTGACATTATTATGAGCTAAGTATTTTGTATTTCATTTTAGCAGTTATTCAAAATAACAAACATAAAATAAATAAGTACCTGGTAAGGAAGTCGACTTGAACAATTACTCTGCCTTTTTAAGTACGTCTTCCTTACTGAGCCTCGCGATCCTCATAGGATGCTGAGCGACTCCTAGGAGCTGAAGTATGAAGGGTTGCAACCCATACTAAAGGACCTCATCAAAACCTCTAATCTAGGCGCTTCTCAAGAAATGACTTTGACCACCTGCCAAATCAACTAGGATGCGAAAGGCTTCTTAGCCTTCCGGACAACCCAAAAACAATAATAAAACATTTCAAGAGAAAGATTAAAAAAGGTTATGGAATTAGGGAATTGTAGTGGTTGAGCCCTCACCCACTACTGCAATCGTTGCTACGAATGGTCCCAGAGTGTAGCAGTTCTCGTAAAGAGACTGGACATTCTTAAGATAAAAAGACGCGAACACTGATTTGCTTTTCCAATAGGTTGCGTCGATTATACTTTGCAGAGATCTATTTTGTTTAAAGGCCACGGAAGTTGCGACAGCTCTAACTTCGTGTGTCCTTACCTTCAGCAAAGCTTGGTCTTCCTCACTCAGATGGGAATGAGCTTCTCGTAATAACAATCTGAAAAAATAGGATAAAGCATTCTTTGACATAGGCAAAGATGGATTCTTAACTGAACACCATAAAGCTTCAGACGGGCCTCGTAAAGGTTTTTAAATAGAACTTAAGAGCTCTTACAGGACATAAGACTCTTTCTAGTTCATTTCCGACCATACGATAAGTTTGGAATATCGAACGATATTGGTCAAGGCCGAGAAGGCAGCTCGTGTTTGGCTAGAAAACTAAGTTGTAGAACATGTAGCCGTTTCGGATGAGAATCCGATGTTCTTGCTGAAGGCATGAATCTCACTGACTCTTTTAGCTGTGGCTAAGCATATCAGGAAAAGAGTCTTAAAGGTGAGATCTTTCAGGGAGGCTGATTGTAGCGGTTCGAACCTGTCTGACATAAGGAATCTTAGTACCACGTCTAAATTCCAACCAGGTGTAACCAAACGACGCTCCTTCGTGGTCTCAAAAGACTTAAGGAGGTCCTGTAGATCTTTATTGTTGGAAAGATCTAAGCCTCTGTGACGGAAGACTGATGCCAACATGCTTCTGTAACCCTTGATAGTGGGAGCTGAAAGAGATCGTTCTTTCCTCAGATATAAGAGAAAGTCAGCTATTTGAGTTACAGAGGTACTGGTCGAGGATACGGATACTGACTTGCACCAGTTTCGGAAGATTTCCCACTTCGATTGGTAGACTCTAAGGGTGGATGTTCTCCTTGCTCTAGCAATCGCTCTGGTTGCCTCCTTCGAAACGCCTCTAGCTCTCGAGAGTCTTTCGATAGTCTGAAGGCAGTCAGACGAAGAGCGTGGAGGCCTTGGTGTACCTTCTTTACGCGTGGCTGACGTAGAAGGTCCACCCTTAGGGGAAGAGTTCTGGGAACGTCTACTAGCCATCGAAGTACCTCGGTGAGCCATTCTCTCGCGGGCCAGAGGGAAGCAACTAGCGTCAACCTTGTCCCTTCGTGAGAGGCGAACTTCTGCAGTACCTTGTTGACAATCTTGAACGGAGGGAATGCATATAGATCTAGATGTGACCAATCTAGTAGAAAGGCATCTATATGAACTGCTGCTGGGTCCGGGATTGGTGAGCAAAATATTGGGAGCCTCTTGGTCATCGAGGTTGCGAAGAGATCTATGGTTGGCTGGCCCCAGGTGGCCCAAAGTCTCTTGCATACATCCTTGTGGAGGGTCCATTCTGTTGGAATTATTTGTCCCTTCCGACTGAGACAATCTGCCATGACATTCAAGTTGCCTTGGATGAACCTCGTTACTAGTGAAATGTCTAGACCTTTTGACCAGGTGAGGAGGTCCCTTGCGATCTCGTACCATGTCAGAGAGTAGGTCCCTCCTTGCTTGGAGATGTACGCCAAAGCCGTGGTGTTGTCCGAGTTCACCTCCACCACTTTGCCTTGAAGGAGAGACCTGAAGCTTTTCCAGGTCAGACGTACTGCCAGTAGCTTCTTGCAGTTGAAATGCATTGTCCTTTGACTCGAGTTCCATAATCCCGAGCATTCCCTACCGTCTAATGTCGCACCCCAGCCTACGTCCGATGCGTCCGAGAAGAGAACGTGGTTGGGAGTCTGAACAGTCAGGGGAAGACCCTCTCTAAGGTTGATATAGTCCTTTCACCAAGTCAGACCAGACTTTATCTTTCCGGAAACCGGGATCGAGACCGCTTCTAGCGTCTTGTCCTTTTTCCAGTGAAAAGCTAGATGGTATAGAAGAGGACGGAGATGTAGTCTTCCTAGTGACACAAATTGATCCACGGATGACAGAGTCCCTACCAGACTCATCCACAGCCTGACTGGGCAGCGTTCCTTCTTCTGGATGGATAGCAGGGCTGGGGGTTGATCGTCTTGTTCAGCAACGTCCTCATCAGAGGGTTCCTCATCCGAAACTGATGAGGAAACGGCAACGGAGAGGGCAACGTCTGACTCGCTGAATCCGGTCGCACTGGTGGATGCGTGACGGAGCCGGACGCAATATCATGGCACTGCTGCACAGTCTGTGAACTGTCAACAACCATGGGTGCGCGAGGCAGTACAGCGTCAACCCGAAACTGTCTAGACTGTCTGGGTTGTGCAGTCAACACCCTACCGGGTTGCTGAGGTTGACGCACTGCGTCACAACAAGTCACCTCTGCTGGTTGTTGAACGTCTTCCTAGTGACACACTGAACGTCAACAACCACCTCCGAGCGTCGCTTAACGTCAACGTGCGACTGGCAACCCACACTGGGTCGCATCGGTGGAGGAACCACCTCAACTGGCAGACGCGAGTAGGATACCTCAGCGTCAACAGGGCGCACAACCAACCGGTTGGAAGGTTGTTGGCCAGAGGTTCTTCTCCGTATTAAAGTCCTCTATCAAGGACACAAGCTTGGACTGCATGTCTTGCAGCAAAGCCCATTTAGGGTCTACGGGAGCAGGTGTGGCAACAGACGGGGTTAGCGACTGAGGCGGAACCATTTACCATCCCTGGAAGCCTTGTTATGTGTGACATAATAGTACAGCAAAACTTCAAAGGCTCGACAAAAGTTGAGAAGTTGACCTGTAAACAACTTGGAGCGTCTCCTGGCTAGGCGCCAGGGCAAGTCTACCAGAATTGAGAAGTCTATCTGGGCAGAGGCATGAACTTCCAAGCCGAGAACTTCTCTCGTGTCCTAACAGACTCTCGCTCTATAAGCCAGTTTAAAAGAAGGGAAATCAAAGGCTGTATCCCTAAAACTCCTCCTGGTGCAAAAACCAGTCGCCTAGCCAACGTAACGCTCTCTAGGAGAGTGAGAGAGCACTAGCTTAACAACAACGGCTTTGAAGTAGTTAGGCCTAGTGTAAGTTCTGACGTTAGGCGAACGAGGAGCAGCAATTACAAGATCCGGACGAAGATCCTTCAAAAATCATCATGATTTAATTAAAGTCCATAGGAGGCTAAGCAGCTTAAGGCTCCTCTCCAAATGACAGAGTCCTCAAAGGAATATCAGTAGGAGGGAGAACAGCACTTTCTCATCTACAGGAACCTTGTCAGATAAAAGCTAGGTTATCTCAGTGAGGGTCTCACTGGTGCATTAGCAGCAGACCAGAAGGCAACGTTATGTAACTGCTTGACAGTCTGTGAACTGTCAAAAACTGAACTGTCAACCACAACAGGTGCGTGAGGACATACAGCACTGGTGCATTAGTAGCAGACCAGAAGGCAACGTCATGTAACTGCTTGACAGTCTGTGAGCTGGCAACAACCATAGCTGTGTGGGGAAGCAAAGCCTCTACTCCTGACTGACTAGTCTGCTGCGGGTGAGTAGCGGTAACCACAGTGGGTTGCGGAGGTTGACGCACAGCGTCAAAACAAAGCAACTTAACTCCACCCTCCTGTTGTTGTGGTAACTCGCGAACGTCAACGGAGGGTAGCGTGCGTCTGTGAACGTCAACGTGCGGCTGGCAGGGTACACTGCGCATGGGTGGTGGAACTCTCACAGGCGGAGTGCGGGAGCAGGTAGCGTCAGCGTCTACTGTACGCACAACCGTGGTTGGTTGTAGGCTAACGGGTGCAGCGTCAACCTTCTCCGCACAATACTCCTGCATAAAAGATGCTAACTGTGTCTGCATAGACTGTAGCAAAAACCACTTAGGGTCTACAGCAGCAGGTGCGGCAACAGACGGTGTTACTGCCTGTTGCGGTACCACTTTGCCTCTCTTAGGAGGTGTGCAGTCATCGGAAGACTGCAGCGAGTCCGAACTGACCCAGTGGCTACACCTGGGCCGTTGGACTTGCGCTTAATAAGCTGCGAGACCTTGGTCCAAGGTTTCTTACGAGAAACCTCTTCCGCAGACGAGAAGTAAATGGGCTCTCTCGTCTTTGTGTGGGTGGGGCGATCTTGGGTAGATACGCCCGAAACCACGGAGGGAAAAACGTCTGTTCGTTGAACAAGGCCTGACGAACCCATAAGTCGTTCGACATTACTTCTCCCCTGGGCTTGGGAGCTTGCAAGAGGTCCCGGACTAGGTGAACGACAGGCACGAACAGACGAACCCTCGGACGCAACACTGTAACACTTTGCGCATATCACTTTATCACTTCGATTTTCTGTTTTGCACTTATTTCACTGAAATCGAAACTTTACTGATTTCTACCTGAAACACGCAATTCTACCCTTCATTAAAAGGTAGTAATTGGGAAAACAGTCGTATAATGCAGCTCATTAATACTAGCAAAAACAGAAAACATATATAAAGATAAAGAATTCAGTGGCTGGGAAAGAGACTAAACACTAGTTCAAATAAACTACGTTTACAATCTCTCACCACACATAGCCTGGGGACAAGAATAAAACCCTAGAAACGTTTTACCTTCTTCCCCGTACAGCGACTAGGGAGGAGAGTAACACGAGAACAACGTTACCCGCTTGAACGGAACGTTTTTTCTCCTCTCTCTCCCTCCGTCTCTATCTCTCTCTCTGTTTCTCTCTTGATTTCGCACCTGAGAGAAGAGCCCAATTATATATCGTCAAAACATGTTATTTGGCTAAAGGAAAAAAACTGAAAGGTTTTCCAAATAAAAAGTTCCTTTAATTTAGAATTTAAACCATTTAAGCTAAGAAAGAATGAACGAAACGTCAGAATCGATTTACTCTTACTGCAAAGTGAAACCGTGATACACTCTCTCTCTATCGTAACGATAGAGCGCATGTTGAACGTCCTGAACGTCAACAACTGCGTAGTCTAAAAAACTAAACGTTAGTTCATCTTTGAAAACAGTACGAGACTATCAAAGAAATTCTTTCATAAAACATTAAATTTAAAAAGTTTTAAATTCTTTAAAGGCTAAATACGATATAACGGGCTCAACGTTGATTAACTTAGGTTCCAAGTTAGGACCGCCTACTATCAGGAAAGGTCGCATATAAACAAAACATAAAAATTTATTTTTATATGTTTATAAAAATGGAAAGTTAATCGAAGAGGCCTAATAAAGGCGGAGAGATATAAAATATATAGATCTATAACGTGTTAAGCAAAAATACTAAAAACCTAAACACACTTCCGTCTAAGGGAAGGGTCGGCCATTTAAAAGTGAAAGAGAGTCCATACTCTCTTTGTCACCATAATTAAATCTATCCAAAACGAGTTCAAGTTTTGAGATGAAGATAAAACCCCTGCATAGCGAAAGCTCAAAACTAGAATAGTGTACTTCACCAAATAGTTGTGAAAACAAATCCAGTTAGTAACAGCGTATTTAGTAGGTCTTGCCAGTGGCACGACAGAGAGAAAATTGGTTCTGTGTTGACATGGAGTACTTGAGTACCTGCTCGACAGATGGCGCAGTTGATGTACACCCCCACCTGTATAGCGATCGCTGGCGTATTTTGTCCTTAGGTTTTTCTGTCGGGCAGCAGAGCTGACAGCTATATGATCACCGGCTAAGTTTAATATTGAAAATTTCCAAATACCCTGGGGTTAAAGGGTTGATGAATGATTTACAATATGCAAGACCCAATAGCACTTACAAGGTGTTGATGGAGTAGACTTCTTTCGAGGTTTGTACCCTGGGGTAGGTACACGAGGCTGTGCAAAATTTTCCTTATCATCATCACTATTCGAAGAAGGTCGTCGTTTCTTAGGAGATACAAGAGGTGTCAGTTCTAATTCGGGATTTAAAATTTCAACCTTACAAGGAGTCAAGCAGCCTGAAAGTAAAACATATAATTATCAATATTTACTTACATTTGAAACTTTTCTTTTGTTTTTAAGACTTGAATCTCTTCTCCCTCACCATGACCACAAAAAGCTATAAGAATCCCAAAAGAGAGAAGCTAAAACTGAGATGAAGGTTGAAGATCCCAAGACAATGAAGCCTGTTACTAAACTGTCAATCAAAGTAGATCTTAAGTGGTAGATTTTGGGGTAATATGTCTTTTAAGAAGACTACCAAAGATGGTTATTTTATGGGATTGTAAGGTTAAATATTGAAATTTTATAAGAAAACACTTTATAGTAATGTAGTGAAATGAAAACCAGTTTTAACAGCATAAACTAATATTTACTTTATTCCTTCTTGTTGACTAGTAAAGCATGCTGAGAACTATTGGAGGGAGGGGTCCTGGTTGTGAATAATCACAATCTTTTGGAGCTAGAGTATATGTCTAAATTGTTATAATTTAGTAAATACAGAAAAAGCTAATTCATACATACATACATACATACATACATACATATACCAAGGCACTTCCCCCAATTTTGGGGGGTAGCCGACATCAACAATGAAACAAAACAAAAAAGGGGACCTCTACTCTCTACGTTCCTCCAGCCTGACAAGGGACTCAACCGAGTTCAGCTGGTACTGCTAGGGTGCCACAGCCCACCCTCCCACATTATCCACCACAGATGAAGCTTTATAATGCTGAATCCCCTACTGCTGCTATACAGAAAAAGCTAATTCATACACACCTAAATTAAATGTTTACAATTATGCAATTATATACAATTATCTGGACTAACTTATTATCCAGACATGGCACTAAAGATTGATGACAAATTATTTCCTTTTGATTTTATTGTGTAATCTCCAATCTCATGACCCTAAAGACTATACAATCTACTGTACAGTATTATGAATAAAAGAAAAGGACACAATTTGCTAGAAGGAAAGGTTTCTTTCAAGCTCTTCCTTCCTGTAATAGTGCTTATTAGTTCTCCATATGACAGATTCTTGTTTATATTCATATAACTTTGTTTTTTACAAAATT
The DNA here is from genome assembly GCF_036898095.1 of Palaemon carinicauda. Classification (NCBI taxonomy): domain Eukaryota; kingdom Metazoa; phylum Arthropoda; class Malacostraca; order Decapoda; family Palaemonidae; genus Palaemon; species Palaemon carinicauda. Next base: position 52,635,096 of record NC_090763.1, read on the forward strand.
AATCACTCCAATGCTTACCATGAATTCATCATGCTTACCTATTTGAAAGCATTGCTTGGTTGACAATATCTGTTGAAATTTAAGAAAAATAAGAAAATCTGCCTTTACTATCATTTAACTACTCCCTAGATCTGGTTGATGTTTGAAATTTAATATCAAAATCATCACTGAAGTTGGAAGGAGGAGAGAATCCTAGTGCTAAAAATATCTAGCATATTTTACCTAGTATCCCATGGATACCAGCTGAACTCGGTTGAGTCCCTTGTTAGGCTGGAGGAACGTAGAGAGTAGAGGTCCCCTTTTTTGTTTTGTTTCTTTTGTTGATGTTGGCTACCCCCAAAAATTGGGGGAAGTGCCTTGGTATATGTATGTATGTACAGTACCATTAAAATTAAAATATAAATACTATTGTAAAAATTACTAGCTAAGACTATCTAATTCTGTATCTATACTATCAATCTGTCGAAAATACTACAAAGGGTCTAAGTGACATTCAAACTATTTGCGGATGATACACATTTTTACTCCGCCATAAACGATATAGACGACACTACTGAAACTCTAAACCGAATTCTTGCCAGCGTTAGGGAATAGATGACAATCAAACATCTAAAATTAAATAAAAATAAAACTAACTTTATGGTGGTTGGAAAGAAAACCGCCTAAGAAACTTGGGTGATACCGTTTCCAAAAAAACATAAATAACTATGTACTGCCCTGATATCTAGTGAAGTTCGCGACCTAAGAGTATCTCTTAACCCTTTTACCCCCAAAGGACGTACTGGTACGTTTCACAAAACTCATCCCTTTACCCCCATGGACGTACCGGTACGTCCTTGCAAAAAAATGCTATAAAAATTTTTTTTTTTCATATTTTTGATAATTTTTGGAGAAAATTCAGGCATTTTCCAAGAGAATGAGACCAACCTGACCTCTCTATGACAAAAATTAAGGCTGTTAGAGCAATTTAAAAAAAATATACTGCAAAATGTGCTGGGAAAAAAATAACCCCTTGGGGGTTAAGGGTTGGAAATTTCCAAAGAGCCTGGGGGTAAAAGGGTTAACTGTAACTTGTCTTGCAATGCCTGAATACATAATGTAGTAAAAACTGCTGGCTATCATCTCAGATACATTGCTTTTATAAAGAAGTACCTAGATTCTCTGAAGAAACTTGTGATAAGCTGTGTTATTACCAGGATTGACTACTGTAACTCCATTTATTACAATTTACCAAAAGTGCAACTCAAGAAATTACAAAACATGATAAAACAAGACTGATAAAAAGTGTCCCACCCCAAGAAAGGATCACTCTTACACTAATTGATTTACACTGGCTGCCTTTTAAAGCAAGAATCAAGTTTAAAATATGTGAAATAACCCATCACGCTATCAGAACTGGACTGCCTAAATATCTAAGAGAATTGCTTCATATTGTGCAACCTACAAATCGTGTTCACACAAGAACAGTTACGGATGGTTTCAAATTATTCAAAACTAGATATAAGTCCACCATAGTCTCTAGAGCCTTTAGATACAATAAGCTCCCACTAGACCTACGAAAGACTGAAGATATTAACGCTTTCAAGAGGAAACTGAAGACTCTCTTGTTCTTCAAGTGCTTTGGTAATATGGATCTGACATTAAACGAACCATATGCGGTGTGAATAGCCGAATGCCTTAAAATGTATACAAAAACATGAATGTGAAGGTACTTTAGAGAGTAGGGTTCCCCTGCTGTATGGGACCAGAAAAGCAGATCTTAAAGTAAAGTAAGTATAAGTCTCAAAGGAAAGCAGCCATCATACGTCAATTGCACATTTTTTAAATAATAACAAAGCAAATAATAAATTACACTATCAAAGTGCTGTTAAGATAGCTTTCTTTGATAAGGTCTGATGAAATTAAGGGGGAGGGGGGGTAACCAGCCTTATAATATCACAAGACCTTATTTTAAATGGCTTGAGAGATGCCTCATTTCCCTGACTTATGTGCATCAATGATGAGGGTTCTCATGAAAAATAAAAGCATTTTTGGACAGAGAATATGTTGATGTCCATAATTCACAGAACATTTTCTTAGCCCATTAAAAGAGCAGATTACTTTACACACATATACTTCTACACCCCTTGGTGGATATAAAGTACGGGTGGTCGTCAACTCATGACCAAGATATGGACCAAGAGACATATATCAAACTTAAAAAGTAAAGTTTCGGTGGCTTTCGTATGCTGTGTCATGATACAATAATTATCTAAGTCCTATTTTATGTATATTTCCTTACTGTTTATCATTATTTAATTTTCTTGGTTCACAGGATATTATACGCTTTGTTAACCCTTTTACCACCAGGCTATTTGGAAATTTCCAACCCTTAACCCCCAGGGGGTTATTTTTTTCTCAGCACATTTTGCAGTATATTTTTTTTAAATTGCTCTAACAGCCTTAATTTTTGTCATAGAGAGGTCAGGTTGGTCTCATTCTCTTGGAAAATGCCTGAATTTTCTCAAAAAATTATCAAAAATATGAGAAAAAAAATTTTTTATAGCATTTTTTTTGCGAGGACGTACCAGTACGTCCATGGGGGTAAAGGGATGGCTTTTGTGAAACGTAACAGTACGTCCTTTGGGGGTAAAAGGGTTAAAGCATTTTTGTACTTTATTTCTAAATTTTGGAAGCCTTTTAACAATCCACAAACACTGACCTTTTTTTTTTTGTTTTACCTTTGGTTGTGATCAGGTGTCCATCCATATACCAAGGCACTTCCCCCAATTTTGGGGGGTAGCCGACACCAACAATGAAACAAAACAAAAAGGGGACCTCTACTCTCTATGTTCCTTCAGCCTAATCAGGGACTCAACCGAGTTCAGCTGGTACTGCTAGGGTGCCACAGCCCAACCTCCCACATTTCCACCACAGATGAAGCTTCATAATGCTGACTCCCCTACTGCTGCTACCTCCGCGGTCATCTAAGGCACCGGAGGAAGCAGCAGAGCCTACCGGAACTGCGTCACAATCGCTCGCCATTCATTCCTATTTCTAGCACGCTCTCTTGCCTCTCTCACATCTATCCTCCTATCACCCAGAGCTTTCTTCACACCATCCATCCACCCAAACCTTGGCCTTCCTCTTGTACTTCTCCCATCAACTCTTGCATTCATCACCTTCTTTGGCAGACAACCATTTTCCATTCTCTCAACATGACCAAACCACCTCAACACATTCATATCCACTCTAGCCGCTAACTCATTTCTTACACCCGTTCTCTCCCTCACCACTTCGTTCCTAACCCTATCTACTCGAGATACACCAGCCATAAACTCCTTAGACACTTCATCTCAAACACATTCAATTTCTGTCTTTCCATCACTTTCATTCCCCACAACTCCGATCCATACATCACAGTTGGTACAATCACTTTCTCATATAGAACTCTCTTTACATTCATGCCCAACCCTCTATTTTTTACTACTCCATATCGAGAGAATGCGCACATATGTTTAATTGTGATTTATTAAAGCATATTTGTATTCTATTTTCAATAACCAACAATTAAGTTTGATTTACTTTTGGGAGTCATCAGCTGATCTTAAGGTTACACTTCTGTACTGTACAGTATTGTAATTATGCACATATACGAATAAAAAGGAGTACCTTCTATATAATTTCTTCAGTTATTCAAAATATCTCCACACACACACTCACGCAATGTTTTGATAATGGGAATCCATCCATCCATATACCAAGGCACTTCCCCCAATTTTGGGGGGTAGCCGACACCAACAATGAAACAAAACAAAAAGGGGACCTCTACTCTCTATGTTCCTTCAGCCTAATCAGGGACTCAACCGAGTTCAGCTGGTACTGCTAGGGTGCCACAGCCCAACCTCCCACATTTCCACCACAGATGAAGCTTCATAATGCTTAATCCCCTACTGCTGCTACCTCCGCGGTCATCTAAGGCACCGGAGGAAGCAGCAGGGCCTACTGGAACTGTGTCACAATCGCTCGCCATTCATTCCTATTTCTAGCACGCTCTCTTGCCTCTCTCACATCTATCCTCCTATCACCCAGAGCTTTCTTCACACCATCCATCCACCAAAACCTTGGCCTTCCTCTTGTACTTCTCCCATCAACTCTTGCATTCATCACCTTCTTTAGCAGACAACCATTTTCCATTCTCTCAACATGGCCAAACCACCTCAACACATTCATATCCACTCTAGCCGCTAACTCATTTCTTACACCCGTTCTCTCCCTCACCACTTCGTTCCTAACCCTATCTACTCGAGATACACCAGCCATACTCCTTAGACACTTCATCTCAAACACATTCAATTTCTGTCTCTCCATCACTTTCATTCCCCACAACTCCGATCCATACATCACAGTTGGTACAATCACTTTCTCATATAGAACTCTCTTTACATTCATGCCCAACGCTCTATTTTTTACTACTCCCTTAACTGCCCCCAACACTTTGCAACCTTCATTCACTCACCGACGTACATCTGCTTCCACTCCACCATTTGCTGCAACAATAGACCCCAAGTACTTAAACTGATCCACCTCCTCAAGTAACTCTCCATTCAACATGACATTCAACCTTGCACCACCTTCCCTTCTCGTACATCTCATAACCTTACTCTTACCCACATTAACTCTCAACTTCCTTCTCTCACACACCTTTCCAAATTCTGTCACTAGTCGGTCAAGCTTCTCTTCTGTGTCTGCTACCAGTACAGTATCATCCGCAAACAACAACTGATTTACCTCCCATTCATGGTCATTCTCGCCTACCAGTTTTAATCCTCGTCCAAGCACTCGAGCATTCACCTCTCTCACCACTCCATCAACATACAAGTTAAACAACCACGGCGACATCACACATCCCTGTCTCAGCCCCACTCTCACCGGAAACCAATCACTCACTTCATTTCCTATTCTAACACATGCTTTACTACCTTTGTAGAAACTTTTCACTGCTTGCAACCTTCCACCAACTCCATATAACCTCATCACATTCCACATTGCTTCCCTATCAACTCTATCATATGCTTTCTCCAGATCCATAAACGCAACATACACCTCCTTACCTTTTGCTAAATATTTCTCGCATATCTGCCTAACTGTAAAAATCTGATTCATACAACCCCTACCTCTTCTAAAACCACCCTGTACTTCCAAGATTGCATTCTCTGTTTTATCCTTAATCCTATTAATCAATACTCTACCATACACTTTTCCAACTACACTCAAAGTAATACCTCTTGAATTACAACACTCATGCACATCTCCCTTACCCTTATATAGTGGTACAATACATGCACAAACCCAATCTACTGGTACCATTGACAACACAAAACACATATTAAACAATCTCACCAACCATTCAAGTACAGTCACACCCCCTTCCTTCAACATCTCAGCTTTCACACCATCCATACCAGATGCTTTTCTTACTCTTGTTTCATCTAGTGCTCTCCTCACTTCATCTATTGTAATCTCTCTCTCATTCTCATCTCCCATCACTGGCACCTCAACACCTGGAACAGCAATTATATCTGCCTCCCTATTATCCTCAACATTCAGCAAACTTTCAAAATATTCCGCCCACCTTTTCCTTGCCTCCTCTCCTTTTAACAACCTTCCATTTCCATCTTTTACTGTCTCTTCAATTCTTGCGCCAGCCTTCCTTACTCTCTTCACTTCTTTCCAAAACTTCTTCTTATTCTCTTCATATGACTGACCCAATCCCTGACCCCACCTCAGGTCAGCTGCCCTCTTTGCCTCACGTACCTTGCGCTTTACTTCCACATTTTTCTCTCTATATTTTTCATACTTCTCTATACTATTACTCTGCAGCCATTCTTCAAAAGCCCTCTTTTTCTCTTCCACTTTTATTATTAGTCAGTGCACACATACACACACATTTTCTCTCTCTCTCTCTCTCTCTCTCTCTCTCTTTAGACATTATTAGATTTACTTGGTATTATCATGCAATGTTTCAATAATGGGAATACTAATTACTCAGTAAAGTATCAAACGGAAATCACTCGATACCTCGGCTCAATTTCCGCCAGAAATATGATATCTCCAGACATACAGTACTTCTTTTATTAAATTCATGGTAAATAGCACTGAAGGCTACTCATACCAACTGTTACGGACCACTGAAATACTTGGTATTGTTACTCAATGTTTCGATGATGGGAATAGTAAGATTACTCAGTAACGGATCAATAGGATATCACTCAATTTGCCCACTCGATTGTTACTCAATGTTTCGATGATGGGAATAATAAGATTACTCAGTAACGGATCAATAGGATATCACTCAATTTGCCCACTCGTTTTCCAGTCATGTGATAAAGTATGAACTCAACAGATCCTAAAACTTTTCTTAACATATTTTCTATTTAAAATGGATACTGTATATAATCAATAAAATAAAATACTAACTTACCAAATTAAATTAATTTCAATACAAGAAAATAGATTATTTCTAAGGAAATAAATTAGTGTACTATTTCCAGACTTGTGACATCATCACAGTGAAAATGTGGTTGTAAAGTCGAACAGTCGTAAGTCGACAACTACCATTACTACCACCCTTATCAAAACCAACATAAATACTCAAGAGAAAGAATTTTGAAATGTAAGACACTTCACTTTTAGTAATCTTTAGTTCTAAATTTCAGCTGTAAGGAAACCCCTTTCTCATTTCGCTTAAACCCTAAACAAGCTGAGAGTATTTGTACAGTAATTCATTAATCCTTTTCACTGAAGCGAGTTTAAGCAGTTAAAAGTTTTTACTGTCTACAGTATTCTTTGAAATGCTGACAGTTAACTGGCTTGCAAAGAAGCTTCAGGATATAAGGTTCAAACCAATTGGTTTTGATTTAGTATGTTTTTTATATCAAAAGACCTAATCACACCTTGATAACTGAACTGTCTACTAGGTCCATACCTAGGTATTTAAGGACTGAATTGTTAGTAAATCTATAAAAACTGGGAGTGATGCTGAACTTGGAGCAGAATCACATAAACTGATAAATAATCTTTCCCAACATAAACCTAGAGATGCTCCCTAGAATCTGAGGGAATTAACCTATGGAACCATCTTATCTTCTCCACTATTAGTTGGGATAGAGAGATTCCCATCACGAACTTGATTACTGGTAGGAAATCCCAGTTAAAAGAAATCCAATACATGTTCCCCCAACTATCCCAATGCTTTAATGACCAAAATGGGATAGTTTTGAAAACCTGGAAGAGGGCAAGACACTTCTCGTAACCCCTCTTTTACCAATAGGTACAAAATCTCAAACTATAGAGCTGACAACTTCACTGGGAATCATTCCGATAGAAATGATAGACCTTACTTCTAATGCCAAGCAGAAGTATTCAGGAGCACTATTTAACCTTTTTACCCCCAAAGGACGTACTGGTACGTTTCACAAAACTCATCCCTTTACCCCCATGGACGTACCGGTGCGTCCTTGCATAAAAATGCTATTTAAATTTTTTTTTGCATATTTTTGATAATTTTTTGAGAAACTTCAGGCATTTTCCAAGAGAATGAGACCAACCTGACCTCTCTATGTCAAAAATTAAGGCTGTTAGAGCAATTTAAAAAAAAATATACTGCAAAATGTGCTTGAAAAAAAATAACCCCATGGGGGTTAAGGGTTGGAAATTTCCAAATAGCCTGGGGGTAAAAGGGTTAACACAGCAATGAACGCACACCAAACGGGGCAAAAACACTTTGGGCAGACTAAAGATACATTCAACTGACAAAATATATCAACTTGATAATAATCAGCGCTGACATTGTAAAATTTTTTGCAGACTCCAGCATTCACCCTACAACCTTAGCTAACTCACATTTTCCACTAGATATCTACACAATTATAGGGAAATCAGGGCAGCTTTTAATTTTCTTTTATCTTCATATCAATTGTTGACAAAGCTATACCTTCAAATAGGAAAACGTCATAAATTCGAGGTAGGATTCCTTAGACAAATTTGTACAAATATGCTTACTTATGTCTCTGGGTGATAGGAGGATAGATGTGAGCGAGGCAAGAGAGCGTGCTAGAAATAGGAATGAATGGCGAGCGATTGTGATTCAGTTCCGGTAGGCCCTGCTGCTGCCTCCGATGCCTTAGATGACCGCGGAGGTAGCAGCAGTAGGGGATTCTGCATTATGAAGCTTCATCTGTGGTGGATAATGTGGGAGGGTGGGCTGTGACACCCTAGCAGTACCAGCTGAACTCGGTTGAGTCCCTTGTTAGGCTGGGAGGAACGTAGAGAGTAGAGGTCCCCTTTTTGTTTTTGTTTCTTTGTTGATGTCGGCTACCCCCCAAAATTGGGGGAAGTGCCATGGTATATGTATGTATGTATGTATGTCTCAAGTTTTGATGCTTGGATGGACACTAGGCAGTTATTCATAGTTTAGTTGTTACTTCCAAATTTTGTACTTTTAAACAATTAGTAATCTACTTCACTTTATAAAGCATAGTTCATAAATGAAAGTATTCATTCAAATCATCATAACATATAATACCATTCATTAGATATACCCAGGAAAGAACCAAGTAAAAAAACATATGCTAGTGCCATATGACTCCACCCATCTGTCTTGGAATGACTTTTGAAAAGGATTTGCTACTTGGGATACCATGAAGAGTTTTAAAAAATAGTCTTTTATTTTCCCTCTATAGAACAATATATACATACATACATATACCAAGGCACTTCCCCCAATTTTGGGGGATAGCCGACATCAACAAATGAAACAAAACAAAAAAGGGGACCTCTACTCTCTACGTTCCTCCCAGCCTAACAAGGGACTCAACCGAGTTCAGCTGGTACTGCTAGGGTGCCACAGCCCAACCTCCTACATTATCCACCACAGATGAAGCTTCATAATGCTGAATCCCCTACTGCTGCTACCTCCGCAGTCATCTAAGGCATCAGAGGAAGCAGCAGGGCCTACCGGAACTGCGTCACAATCGCTCGCCATTCATTCCTATTTCTAGCACATTCTCTTGCCTCTCTCACATCTATCCTCCTATCACCCAGAGCTTTCTTCACTCAATCCATCCATCCAAACCTTGGCCTTCCTCTTGTACTTCTCCCATCAACTCTTGCATTCATCACCTTCTTTAGCAGACAGCCATTTTCCATTCTCTCAACATGGCCAAACCACCTCAACACATTCATATCCACTATAGGTTAATCAAAAACACACTTTAGACTTTTTCGAGTACTGTACCTCAAAACTTGCCCCATAATAACTTCATACTTCGATTAATTACTTTTCCAGATACCGGTCACCATGTTACCAAATTTATGGCAGATTTTCCATGCATAGGTACTCAACAAATACTGTCAACAATATGACTCAAGATACATCCTAGGAGTATTAATTACCCAAGAGGAAATTTACGGAACACATACCTTCAGGTCTGTCCGTGGAGTGGTCGACCAGAGTGGGCTTACATATTGCCAACAAGTCAATATCATCTAATCCTCCCTCCAGAGAAGTGTGTAAACCCCTAGGAGAATTACCTAAAGCAGTTACCAAACCATTATCTGACGATTCTACCGATTTCTCTCTGTTAAGTTGCTCCATTAAACATCTAGCTGGTGTACGATGTGCCTGAAAAAAGTACCATTGTAAATACCTGGAACAGTTACATCATTGCATAGATAAAAATAAAGAAAAGTAGCTTGATTGGGATGAAAATTAGTAAGATGAAAATGACGAATGAATGCTAGAAATGAGAAGATGAATGAACGAAAAATAAAGAGAATCATAAGCATTGAAATGATACACTGTAGATGCGTGTGGGAGAGCAAAGTAAACGTACTAAAGGGATTTAGGAAGGAATTGGGAAAAGGATTAAGGGATTTTGACGTAGGAAAAATCTATTTCTGGGCGGAAGACCCGTGCCGCCCAGTGAAATGCTCCTTAAGCACCATTTCTAGGGTATATAACTGCTATATATTACCAGAGAAAAAATTGCATGGGAATGCCAGGTTGAACCCAGCTCGCTCACCTGTATAAGGTGTCGATATAATACTGGGGCGTGATAAATCACAACCAGAGGCCTCGCACCATTTAGATATCTCCTGTCAAAATCTCTGAACAGCGAGGTGCCGTTCAACATCGTACTACTACTAGGAATTGGGAAAAGGATTAAGGATATAATAATAAGTGAAGGACAATAATAATGTGAAGGAGATATCATACTAATATGCACGATAGGTTATATCAGTGAGGTAATTCTGTGAAAGTGAATGGCCATATCAGTGGGATGATATCGTGAAAGTGAAAGGTCATATCAGTGGGACGATATCGTGAAAGTGAAAGGTCATATCAGTGGGACGATATCGTGAAAGTGAAAGGTCATATCAGTGGGACGATATCGTGAAAGTGAAAGGTCATATCAGTGGGACGATATCGTGAAAGTGAAAGGTCATATCAGTGGGACGATATCGTGAAAGTGAAAGGTCATATCAGTGGGACGATATCGTGAAAGTGAAAGGTCATATCAGTGGGACGATATCGTGAAAGTGAAAGGTCATATCAGTGGGACGATATCGTGAAAGTGAAAGGTCATATCAGTGGGACGATATCGTGAAAGTGAATATAGGTTGACAACGGACTATGCAGATTTGATCTGCTCATTTGAATGTAAATAATGGATTAGATTATAATTTCTCTGTTTTTAATTATAAACACGATACTAAAATGTGATTATTACATGCATTATTATTGGGTACAGTTAAGTGAAACGCCAGTTTAATCAAAATCCGGTTTATTTCAAATATAGCAGTACCCTGTAATTTTTTACCACCGTAAATGGATACACACTGTAGGGAGAGCGCTAGGACCAGCTAGGTATAGAGATAGGTAGTGGCACACGGCACACCCAGTGTAAAGGAGTGCAGGCTATTTGAATCATTGCCCAATTTGAATTTTATCGCAATTTTTATGAGAAATTTTATTTAATACAGTAGTTATTGCATTGTTCTTGGCCATCCCAATACTGTTGCCAATTATTAGAAATAAAATTCTTAATGTGAGGTAAACAATCATCAGAAAGCAGTTTATTTGTGAATGTGGTTCGCTCTAAGATAAAATAAAATAGAAAGATTTTGTAAGGTTAACTAACAAATTAAGTTGTTATAATTATTTTGCAATAGTATGAAATAAACTTAGTTATAACATTTATTAATATTTACATTCAACATTGAGTCCCTTGTTAGGCTGGGAGGAACATAAGAGAGTAGAGGTCCCCTTTTTGTTTTTGTTTCTTTGTTGATGTCGGCTACCCCCCAAAATTGGGGGAAGTGCCTGGGTATATGTATGTATGTATGTACAATCAACATCTTTTAAAATTACATGGCGTAGCCTACGTAGATGGCTGAGGATAGTCCCGCCAACAGCTGATTCGCCTGTTGTTGGTGATGTTGTTGAATGCGCATTTTAATAAACTGCTCGAGAGTTCGTTGAACTGTGCTCCTCTTTTCTTCAAGTATTACGTGACGTTGAAAACAGCCGACAAAAAAAAGAAATAAAAAATCGGTAATTGCTATTGTTAAAATACATCTTTAATTAATAATAGAAAAGCACAAAATTTATTGAACGAAGTTCAGATACCATCAAAATCCAGGATTATTGCTTATTGTAGACATCTTTCAGTAAATAAACGTTAGGCCCCCAATTCTAGGTCTACCATTGCACGATGATAGCTACAAATGGTGCCATTCTCTCAAGCAGATCAAACGAAGTCTCGCTGGATGAGCGAGTAGCAAGAGTTCACAGCCCGGGTAGGAAGAGTAATAGAGGTTACCAAAGCTCCTCCATCAACTAGGAAACAGAATGAGTACAGGGACATACACTCCAGTCCTGCCCAGCCATCAGGGTAGCCGGGGAGACCCAAGCTGTGAAGTATGTGACATGGAGCTGTAACTCTAGCCTTCAGGGTCGGAAGCCACATGGATGCCATCCACTGTCCCTGAAAGAGAGGTGGTGTCAAAAGGAGCCATTTCCTTATGGCTACAGCTGGCCTTCCTGGATATCTTCGACCTCTTTCACTTTCTCTCCTTCTCAGAATCAGAATTGGAGTCAGAGGACAAAAAGCAATGCACATGCTTCCTCTTGACACTCAGCTCAGGCTCTGCAAGCAGGAGTCAAAATCTGAGCAACCAACCACGCCGATGCTTCCCCCGAGGGGAAGAACCACAAAACAGGAGCATGCCTTTCACCACTGGCATTACCACAGAAGACACTGGCACTGGGGAACAGGGACGAGAAGTAACCTTAGCTACCAGCTCCCTCGACAATGTCATAGGTCTACATGAAAGACCTAAGGATGCCCAAGATTTCCTTAGGTCTGCACAGAGACATGTGAAGAGCTTCCACTTCCGAAGGGGTGAGACGAACACTGGGGGAACTCTATACACCACCAGAACTTGAAAAGCCTGCAGATACAGATCCGATGGGTTCTTACTCCTGACGTATACTCCCAGAATAACAAACCTGGGGCATATGCACAAAGGTTACAGCAGCAGATGCACCTACTGAAGAGAGGGAAGAAGCGAGACTTCGGTGTCTTCTTGGGCATTGCCAAGAAAGACACCAGGGAAGGCACAGCTTTTCTTCCCAGTCAAGGCGTACACCTGCAACTACATAGATAGTCACAACAGGCATTCAATACACAGATAACTGCGAACAATCATGCAGTGTGTGGGGGTTCACCCTTTCACCTGGCAAGTACGTATCTCTTCACATCCATGACCACTAAAACCCAACATTCACTCCCTGAAAGAAAAAGAAAGTGAAAATGTTTGTTCAGAGAACATGCAGTATATTTGTATTTGTTTGCAGCCAAAAGCAAAATGGGGCTAGTCCTGCTCATGGGCAGCAGGGCTTCTAATGACTTCCACCTCGCACTAAAAACATCTCCCTATTCAAGGACAATGTTTGTACTTTGCGCAGGAGCAAATAAAATGAACTATTAAATGAACAACGAAATGGATGAAAGCATGATTAAATGAAGGCAATTCTCTGAAAATAATCAACAAATCAAGAAATCTCCATGAGCTATGAACAAATCAGCAGGTACACAATAAGTGAGGTAGTTATAAGCTAGATACCTGAAAAACCATTAGTGCATGTTCTGGTTTTGTGGCTATTACCAAACAAAACAAAACAAAATTATAACAAAGCCTTACATTAAATTTATGAAGTATATATCTAAAAAGCTCCAGAAATAAAATAGCTACACTTTTAATCATGTATATAAAACTGGCCACTTCAATTTATAATTGAACTGGATTGGGTTTATGAAATTGGGCTAAATATCCAAGCATTGGTGGCTGTGAGTTACAAGTTAAAAGAGGTTTGCAGCAAAAAGGGAGAAAGGAAGGAGGAACAGTGGTAAAGGAGGAGGATACAAAGCAAGTGCAGCTAAGGGTCGAAGGAACACTGCAGAGATCCTCAAGTAATGCCTACAGTGAACGGCAACACAAGAGGCGCACTGATGACACTTCCCACAATGGGGAAATGGCTTAGAAACTTGAACTTACAGCAACTACAATACTTACTTGTATTTCACCAAGAGATGTTATTTTAGATATCAATCTAATAGGTCTTCCTTTCATTTTCTGACAAAGCAGTAAATAATATGTGGCCGTAAGGTAATCATAAGACCATTTAAAAACTGCTTGTCTTACAGCAACTCGAGATTTCCCTTGGTGAACAGCAATTTCTGTAATGACATCTTCGTCGACACTGTTCACCTGCAAAAAAAGAAAATAATTAATCAATGATAATGCCAATTTACTAAAAGTTTGATAGTTAATTTATAAACTTTTCTCGAAGACCAATTGTAAGACTGGCCAGCATGACTGTATTTTGCAGAAAAAGCTATTTTTTCACGAGGGAAAAAAAATAATTAGGTAAATGAACATTACAGTGTGTCCATTTATGTCTTGGAAAACCTAAAACTGAACTTGGCTAAATCATATGATCCCTATTCAAAAAAGGGATTTTGACGAAGGAAAAATCTATTTCTGGGCTCCTCCTGTGCCGCCCAGTGAAATGCTCCTTTAGCACCATTTCTAATGTATATAACTGCTATATATTACCAGAGAAAAAATTGCAAAGGAATGCCAGGTTGAACCCAGCTCACTCGCCTATATAAGGTGTCGGTATAATATACTGGGGCGTGATAATTCACAACCAGAGGCCTCGCACCATTTAGATATCTCCTCTTCAAAACCCCCGCCACAGCGAGGTGCCGTTCAACACTACTACCACCAACCCAACCCACGCCAGTGACGTCACTCCTAATTTAGCACCGCTTTCGTTCACTTGTGAATTTTGTTTACAGTGTTTTGGTGAATTTTCTCATTTCTTTGTGCAGATGTCGGATTCCCTGGTCTCCCCATCTAAGTTAAGTACCAGATCTATGAGTTTTCAGCTTTTGGGGGTAGCATTGCCATTACTTTTAATTTTATTCGAGGTTTTTATTTTCCTCTTGTCGGACCGCTCGCGGCTCCCTTGCAGGCTTGCTACCTCCTTCGCTCGTTCTTAACGTATTACAATTGGTCTTCCATACTGATTGTTTTTCGTTTCGAACCTTATTTTGGAGTTTTTCTCACCAATTACACCTCATATGAACATTACATAGTGTCCATTTATGTCTTGGAAAACCTAAAACAGAACTTGGCTAAATCATATGATCCCCATTCAAAAATGTAAATTATACAGTTATAGATGAAGAAAGAACTATGTAAAATGACAACTTTGGAAGTAATTTGAATTTTTCCTAAAGATACAAACCTGATAGACGAGCCACTGGACTTTTAGTGAGGGTTAACCACCCACCTGCTAGTTAGCAGGGGGTGGGGGCAGTAGTTACCCAGCTCAGTCATACACACCTGGGCTGTAAACCCCACTTTGCAAGGGGTACTGGTGCTGCCGGGCCAATTTCTATACATAGCTAGAGGTTTGTATCGTTAGGAAAATGCAAATTAGTTCCAAATTTGTCATTTGTTCCATCATTAATACAAACCAATACTATCTATAGGAGATGACTTACCCTTTATGAGGGTGGAAGTCCGTGCCAACTGGCTTTTTCATTTTGACCCGGGGTTTTCACCTTTGTGTGTTTTGCACATAATTGGTGAAACCCTACACCTCGCTAGAACTGTGCTATGCATGGTCCGTGGCCTACACAAGCGGTGTGCTTGTGATACTAGCACTGTGATTAGTCCAGATAAGAGCTCTCCAAGTCATCAGTGTCTTCCGAAGGTACCGTGGACATTACCCAATCCCACCTCGCCAGGAGGTATGGGGACGTAATGAGTATATCTATCTACAGCAGGTTACACAAGGGAAATGGTTTTACCTGCACACAGTGAAGGTCAGCTTTGTAGAGTACCATAGGTGCTGCTAATTCCATTGGGTGGAAGATGAAAGAAAGAGAGTCACTCTCTGTCATTCATCACAGACTTAACCATGGTTAAACTCTACCTTCCCACATCTGCTACTTGTCCATCAAGGAGCCTGAGGTATTAACACCATTTATTTTGTAGCCACCAAAGTATCCATGGAGAACGTCTCTTATGTTCCTGTGGGCCACGTCTTGCCAGGAGTGGGCGGTGATGGTCATTTGATGCTTCTACACGCCCGCTAACAAGGCCTGTATCACAGAGTAGTCTTATAAACGTTAAGAGCGTATTCCTGCCCCCAACGTTATAAATTCTTGGTCTCTCCTATGGGGAAAAGGGTAAGGATTCAATGCTTGGTCTATGACCTTGCAAATCCTTGTGATCCTTTTCTTGATTTTCGCTGCGCTGACGAAGAGTGCCGACACTCGGGGACGCGCTCTTATAGTTTCCTTGAGGTAGGGCCTCCAGTTTCTCTTTGGCATAGTAACCGTTGATGTGGATCATTGGTCATGCTGCGAAGGAATCCAGACAAAAGGGTTCAGATTCTGGGATCTGAGCTGCCAGAAACGAGGTTAAGCATTATTTGGCCCATCGTCGTGAGAGCCATTAAGGACGTCCCATGGGGTTCAAGACTCACTTGGCCGCCAACACGAGGGGTAGACCTGTCATTGAGGCCAAGTGTACGTCAGCTGCTTAGAGTCCTGGAGGTTGAGCATTATTTGGCCCATCGTCGTAAGAGCCATTAAGGGCGTCTCTTGGGGTTCACAACTCTCTTGGCCGAAGCCAACACGAGGGGGAGACCTGTCATTGAGGTCAAGTGTACGTCAGCTGCTTGGAGTCCTGGATCGAGTCTCCTTTCTGACTAAGGGTCTGTAGGAAGTGTATGAGAAGGGGCAATGCTTATGTGGAGGAAAGGTTAATTTCTTTCAGTCTGAAGGTGAGGCTCAAGGACTAGCAGTGACCTTTCACTGCCGAGACCGAGAGAAGCTTTCCTCCCGAAAAAAACCTATAAACTCTCCTAAAGCTGGCATAGTGGTATCGAGGGGAGGGATACACCTTCCATGATACCAACTTACAGTCCACTTAGCCTGGATGGCCGAAGCCGAAGATCTACACAGGTATCCAGACAGCCTCTTCGCAACCTGTAGCGGATGAGACACAGAGGGGAGGACCTGGATAATCTCCAGGCGTATTTCGCAATGAAGATACGGCTTTCTGAAAGATGTTCACATATGGCAGTTACAGTCGCTGAAGGGGTTTTTTCGGGATCTCCATAGTGAGTTGCAGATGAGTCAACTGGGCGGGACGAGTCTGATTGCCTGTTTCCAAAGATCAAGGTCAAGGGATTAGGATCTCTAAGGATCTACGTCACTAGGGGAAACGAGTCTTCTAACGAGAAAAGACTGCTGGAACAGTGAGAAGGAAGAAGGGGGTTAAAAACCCCATGAGGTTATGACTCCTGATGCAGGTAAGAAAGGCTGAGAAGAGGATCCATGGAATTGGCCTAAGAACTATGAAAGAGATCCAACAAATTCTTGAACTTGTGGAGAAAGGGGAAACAAAAAACCCCAAAGGATTACGTTTACAAGATTCATTCCGAGTCATCAGTGAGGAGGCAGAGGCGATTGGTCGGAAGACATCTATTGCGGCAACTGCTGAGTTGAACTGTGTTCTACCTGCCTTGTGATGGCGTATAGGAGGGGGCATGTGCAAATAAGGAACCTCGTTCATTCAATGAAGATGCCAACTTGTAAAGTAACCATGTACCAAAAGGAAGAGACAGGGAGCAGAAGAGGCGACCTAGTCTCTACTACTAGCCCACTAGTAATAGTAGAAGTGATAACAGTCAAGATCATGGTGCGATGAATGTTTGAGGGTGCAGACAAGAACTGGCGAGCCCATGGATGCCTCAAGAAACCAATAGCATGGTACTTGGGTGAACAAAAAGTTCTCAGTGGCAAGAAAGGTATTAAGCATTTGTGCTTTACCTGTCTTAACGAAGGTGAGAGCTGGATTAGGTTCCAGGAGGGGAATGTGTGCTAAACTCCTTCAACTGCAAGCCATGGTAAGCGCTACTCGAGAAGTGCAACTTGCAGAAAAATGAAGGTTCCCTGGGTCCCCTATTGAAGATCTGTGTCACCTACAAGAGAAGTATCGCTTAGAAACTTTATGAGTGATCAAGGAAGCCATAGCAGTAGAACGCTTTGCGTAAGACGCAGAGAGCAAGAGAGTCTCGCTAGGAAGAGCAGAGTACAGTACATGCTTGAAGTGAGGATCACAGCCATAAGAGATCTGCGATTCTTCCCAGAGACGATCTCCGAAGAAAGAAGTAGGAGAAAATCTCCCCCCCCCAAGGGATAAGGCATCCAAGATTTTCCGCTGGACGTCGATGATTCTACCCGCTACCAGGAAGCTATCGGAGGTTGCTGGAACCCAGGAACCTGGAAGGTAACTGAATGGCGGTCGCACGTTAACAGGAGATGGCAAACTGACGGGCAACGAGGTGATAGTGAATGCCAAGGAACTGACAAATGACGGGCAGCTGGAGATCGTCGAGAAGGCGGCGAAACGCCGAGCAGCTGGTAAAGCGCCAAGCAGCAAACGAACGACAAGCCGCTGGCGAACGAAGAGCTACTGGCAAACAACGAGCCGCTGGCGGACGAGCAGCTGACGGACAACGAGAAGCTGATGGTCAACAAGCAGTTGGTTGCCAACAGTATCTGGTATTCCCAGGCGGTCACCCATCCAGGTACTGATCGGAGAATGACGAGCAGCTGATGAACCATGAACAGCTGGCAAGTGACGAGCAGTCGGAGAGTGAAGAGTGAGTGGTGAATGTAGCAAAGCTGGCGAACAGGAAGTCAAAGGAGAGTCCAAATAACCAGGCGAGTGTCAAGAAACACTTAGGCTGTCGATGATGATCTCACAATGGCGAGAGAACGAGGCGAGTCACAAAGTGAATAGAGAAGCTCTCTAAAAGGACAATCTAGGCAAGGGTTGAGACGAGAGGAGAAAGTCACGGTGACGAGTGACAAACAAGCGAAGCAGGATAAGACAATGACCTGAAGGCGAACCGTGAGCAGCTAATGAGTGACAAGCACGAGCCTGACAGAAGTGAGATAAATACTGGCGATCTCACGAGGTGTGAAGGTCACGAGACGATGAGTGACGATCGTCCGAGACGAATGACGAGCAGGTGGCGAGAGACTAACAGCTGACTAGTGACCAGAGCCCGAAGGAGCGGCACAACAGTCCTTGACAGGGTTGAAGAGACACCTCATTACCGTGGGGGGGGGGACATCTAGGGTGGCAAGGAGTAATAAATTCCGAAGTCTGACAAAACCCCGGAAGGGAACGTCTGTGCAGTACCTCCAGAGACTGAACCTGTCCGACTGAGTCAGAAGAGAAAAACATAGGTTTCTCGAAGAATGGTCTCTAGGGGGGTTCTCACTCGCGAGCGAGTGAGGAGACCACCCGCAGAAGAGACTCGCCTCGGAATTTGCTCCATCCCCAACAGATGGGTCGGCTCAGCATGGGGGAGAGCATAGTCTTTGGCGACAAAACTTCAACTGATGCGATAAGATGTAGCAGTCAGCAATTCTCCCCGAAAGCAGAAAGGTTGCTAGACAGAAGCTGATGAAGGGAGGTTCTCCCTTGGAAGAGAGAGCAGCCCAACACCCGGGGAGGTTACTTCTCCCTCAGAAGGGAAAGTTGTCCAACCCATGAAGGCAAACCTACAGGCAGCACTATCTAATTCCCGTCAACAAGCATTGTTCAAGTTGAAGGTCTGCATCGAGCGCTACCCGTGAAACATAGCCGAAGCTGGTTTCTGGGTTCACCCCAAAGTGATCACCGGACTAGAACACCGGAAGGAGCCCAGAATGCTACTGCTTTCGTTCCTACGCCCTCTTGCAAGGGACCTCATCTTCATAAAAGAAAGGTCAAAGTCAGCGAGCTGATCTGGAGCTGCCACAAGCGCATTTAAACAGGACTGTGACGGCATAGGGGACAAAGATTCCACAACAATGAACGGCTCTCCTCTTCTATGTCGGCTGTCTTAGCCGAACAAAGAAGTACAGCATTGCTAGCTGAGGATTATAAAAAAATTATGAAAGAATAACTCACTCAGGAGGAGCACCTAATCCGCAGATAGGAGAGGAGTCTCCCAAGAGAACAGAAACATATTAAAGACTGCGCACTCCCTTCGCCTGCTGAGATTGTTGGGGGAAGGAGAGCAGCAGCGTTAAAAAAATAAAATCTATAATTAATCAATTCCGCCGACAAAACTTAATATTTGCGAGAACCACTCAACTCTCCGGAGGAAAGGGGGTTCCTAGAGGGTGAGCGGACAAGATTAAAGGTTATGCACTCCCTCCGCCAGCTAAGAATGGCCGTTGGCCCATTGCCGCAAGAAGAGTGTGCCATTGAGAGCTGAAAATATTAAATTACAAACAGTAATTATTTCAGCTTAATTACTGAAGAAAACCATTCCGGAAAACAACCTAACCCGCGAACAGGGAAGGTGTTCCCTCGCAGAGGATCTGCCGGCCGCCCATGAAACGAGGGAAAGCAACGATGTCAACGAGAAAGAGCAAGACCGAAGTCAAGCTCTGTGAAGGCCACAAGCAGTTTTCCTACAAGAATTCGTAGGGAGGAGAGCAACATTAAAACCCGAACAGAGAAGGAGCAACAAAATGATGACAACTCCCATGCAGCAAAGGCCGAGTCACTCGAAAGGCTACCAGCCTAGGAGTTATCTGTTGTCCAAGGGGGGAAGATCGCAAGAGAAGGTTCTCCGCCCTTGAGAAGCTGCCGTACTATGCTGTCACACAAACAGCAACACTCACTGTAAAGAAAGGCCTAAAGTATATATATAAACATTACAAGATAGCTTGCCCTGCTAGGTGCTAGTCCCAAGCCCGGATAAATAGGGAGGGTTAACGTCAGGAGGGGCATCTGGTTCTGAAAATCTCAACCAAAACTCATGAAATGGAAGCCGTTGTAGATGAACTGATGACCGCTAGGGAGTACCCCGTAGGTGACGCGCAGATACATCGCCCTAACTCTGCGAGAAATAGGCAAGGGCTACTAAAAGTGGGCGAATGCAGTTACAGAAGCGAGCCCCAAATTCTATTAGAAGTTACCGATATGGTGGAGAAGTGGAGAAGCGGAAAGTCCAGATTTTGTGTGCAGGAGACAAGATGGAAGGGAAATAAAACCAGAGATTGGAGCAGGGTATGAATTTTTTTATAGTGGATGTAGAACGTGATCGTAAGATTCGTCCTCGTGAAGAGGAACGCCCCAAGGAGAGCGTTGAGACCTGCGGTCTCGTGACCGTGGGTGCCTTCTAGAAGAAGAGCACTTGGATCATGATGACCTGCGATCCATAAGATCTTCCGATCGTCGCGAATGGCAATCAGGGGAAGAAAGGCCAGAAGGGCGAGACGATGGTGATCCTTGTCCTTTCGCGCTGGTCCCCGGAAGATTTACACTTGCAACCTGCGGGTTCCTTTGTGGAGAAGTAAAGGGTGGAGGGTTAGGGAACAACAAGGTCTCAGGATGGAGAGAGGGTTCGTCGTTAGCAGGGGGCCGTTGGAGAGGCGAACCCACGCGATCACCTCGTCCACGCGTGGAAGGGCCAGGAGAAGGCAACAGATGGACCTCGCAAAGTTCCACAGCGTGAGATGTCAACGGTTCCGGAGAAGGGTCTTTCCTGGCACCATACTGAAGAAGGCGCAGCAGCTCCTCCTTCGAAAGGGGTCCCGAAATCCCTAAGGACGACCACACCTGCAGCAAATCTGAAAGGGAGAATGGCCCTCCAGCAGCAGGAGGAGAAGTTGCTCCTCTGGAGGAAGCAACAACCCTCTCAGTACCCCCGGGTTGCCAAGGAGTTAATCGATCTGTACTCCTACTCGATCGTCCCTTGTGAGAGCGAGAGCGAGGAACTTTTGAGGGAGATTTGGGGGTGCGAGAAAAACGCGCTCTACTCGCCCGAGGGAGAACGGTCATGCTTCTTCGTCTTCTTCCTAAGCAGACCACTCCCTACACACTGCGCAAGGCAAACCCTGCTCCCATCGATGCCCTTGGCAAGCCAGACACAAAGAGTACGGGTCGTCCTCCGACGTCATGAAGGTCCCGCACGCAGCACCCTCACACCCTGGACAAGTTTGCATGATGAAGGCGATCGCAAGAAAAGACAAGCACACCGGAAAAGGAGAAGCAGAATTGAAAAAGTCCAATGACAATCAAGAGGAGATCGGACACGTCCGATCTGTACCGAGTTAAAAGAAAAAATGATGTCTCTCACTGCTGTAAGAGTATACAGTATATAGAGGCGGCTGGGTACCCCTCAGCCAACCCGCACAAGCGGTTAGGCAAGGTTGCCATCTCCCAATTAAAGTCTAATGGCTACCTTTAGCTGCCGGTGAAAGATAATCCATATAAATAACGGAAGGTTCGTTAGTATGGGAACAAATAAAAGGCAACAATTATTACAAATAAATGTAAAAAAAAGATCCCTCAGTTGCGAGAGCAGTGCAACAATATGTCTGTACCCACTGCACCCCTAGAAAAGTGATTATTCTGTGACATGCGGGTGTGCAGGGATTTTCCCCCACACCAGTAGTCATTAACTAACTATCTTGTTAGTCATTAACTAACTATCTTGTTACCAATTCAATAGCCACTAAAGTCACATCCCTATTCTAGAGAAAAAAAAAAAAGCCTTATAGGAGCAAAAAAAGAGAGAGAGAGAGAGAGAGAGAGAGAGAGAGAGAGAGAGAGAGAGAGAGAGAGAGAGAGAGAGAGAGAGAGAGTGTGTGTGTGTGTGTACTATATCCAATAAGGAGGGCTTAAATTTTTCTTTAAATTCAGGGGTAAAATAAGTTCCTTCCTTGGGAAGGGCAAAAAATTAATTTAGAACAGAAAAAATTGCCTTTGCATGGGAAGACAAAAACTTTTTGTCATTCTATGAATTTCATCTAAATTGGTTTATTTTCGCCTTTGATAGTGGCAGTGTAACAAACAAGTACTCATGATGAAGATCTCTTACCACGTCCGAATCACCTGATCACCAAATATGAGACGCAAATGAATGAAAGGCAGTAAATAAGACTATCACATTTAACAAACATGCGTGAGGAGATGGCCACTACCTAACCCCCATTTCACACTTAAGAAATTTAAATTTTTTCCCACTTTCAACAGAATTACAGGACTTTTGTTCTTTCATTAGACATTTTTATTCAATTGACTAGATGAATGTCTTGCAAATGACTCCCTTTTTCATTTTTTTATGTATATATATTTATAAATTTGATTTTCTGTTAAAACATAAAAAATTTTCACTGAATAATTATAATTAATCTACCAAAATTTTGTTTATGAAAACACTTACTTATGCAAATGAGGACATACAGTAGTAAGTGTGTGCCCCATAACTTGAAACCTTAAACCACTAAAATATCAAGTTCATACCTTATACCTCGAAGTGGGATCAATACCATGAGGCTGTCCTTGCATAATCCATGGGTGGTTTAAAAGATCAGTTACTAATATTCTCCGTTTAGGGTCAACCTGAAGCATTAACGAAAGAAGGTTGCGACTTCCGCTACTTAACCATTCGGGCTTTTCATAAATACCAGCCTAAAAAAAAAGAAAAGTTACAGGTATAAAACATCAAAATTTGTGACTACTGGTGCAAACTGTCACTGTATGTATTGCCGAAATTGTGTGCATTTTTTCTTATTTTGAGTCAGACATTTCATTTAGTATGCTGTGTAAATGTTTTGTTGTTATTCCCTTTTTTAAAATGGAGTTTTTATGATAAAACAAAGTTTTATGAATACTTACCTGGCAGTTATATATATATATAGCTGAGTCTCTGACTGCGGCAGAATTAAATCGAAAATCGCGGCAACCGCCTTGTGGTGGTTGTGTGGTTAGATGGTTAACAACCCTTACAGGGTGGTACTTGGAATCATTCCCATTTTCTGTTCCTCAGATTATCTTTGCCCGACCTGTCTCCTGAGGGGAGGTGGGTGGGCTTTAAAATATATATATAACTGCCAGGTAAGTATTCATAAAACTTTGTTTTATCATAAAAACTCCATTTTTATGAATAGAACTTACCTGGCAGTTATATATATATAGCTGATTCACACATTTGGAGGAGGGAAACAGACAGAAAAAACATAGTTGGGGAAACAACAAAAGAGTTGTAGGAGAACAAACACCTTGATTCCTTACCTGCTAAGGTAGCTGACTTCAAAGGTAACTGCCTCTAGAGTCGCTTTCCCTTAGGAGTGTTCAGCCAGGAGTAGACCCGCTACGCTGCAAACAACTCAATCGAGTCTGTCAAAGGGGTAGGACCAACAACTTGACTAGACTTCAGAAAACTACCTTCCCATATAAAAAACCTGCAACCTTACTAAAGCTAACCATCTAACCTTGCAGAAATAGATATAAACTATCTATCTGGACTGAGGGAACCGTACCACAGGACGAGGACCTCAGACAACCAAAAAAAAAACACAAACCCATATACAAGTACATAAACTAAGGTTGAGTGGGGGTAGTAACTCCTTTGCCTAATACAGAAGCCGCAGCTACGTATGGGCCCAAGGTATAACACTTATCATAGTCCACTCTTACCTCTCTGAGGTAATGAGAAGCGAAGACAGAGTTGCTCCTCCAGAACGTTGCGTCCATGATCTGCTTAACTGACATATTTTTCCGATATGCCAGCGAAGCAGCAATGGCCCTTACTTCGTGAGCCCGTACTTTTAACAGGGCGAAGTTTTCTTCCTCACAAAAGAGGTGGGCTTCCCTAATAGTTTCCCTCAGGAAAAAGGACAAAGCGTTCTTTGACAGGGGTTTTTGAGGATCCTTCACTGAACACCATAAGGAGTTGGAAGCACCCCTCACGCTCTTAGTGTGAGCCAAATACGCCTTGAGAGCCCTAACCGGGCAGAGGAGGCTTTCCTGTTCCTGACCTACTAGATCCGTGAGGTTAGGGACTTCAAAAGTCCTAGGCCAGGGTTTCGAAGGGTTCTCATTCTTGGCGAGAAAGTCGAACCTCAAGGAACAAACCGCTCCATTTAGGGTGAAGCCTACACGCTTCTCGATTGCCTGGACCTCGCTGATCCTCCTGGCAGTCGCTAGAGACAAAAGGAAGAGGGTTTTCTTAGTTACATCTCGCAGAGAAGCTTGCGAGATAGGCTCAAACTTCTTGGAGCACAGAAACTTAAGCACCACATCCAGGTTCCAAGAAGGGGGCCTTAAGTGCACCTGCTTCGTTGTCTCAAAAGACCTAATGAGGTCCTGCAAGTCCTTATTCTGAGATAACCCTAAGCCTCTATGCCTAAAGACGGTTGAGAGCATGCTCCTGTATCCTTTAATGGTAGATACAGCCAGCTTAGCATCCTGCCTGAGGTACAAAAGAAAGTCTGCAATCTGGCTCAGAGAGGTAGAGGACGAGGAAACCTTGCGCCTCCTGCACCAAGCTCTAAAGGTCTCCCACTTTGACTGGTAGACTCTTTGTGAAGAGATCCTCCTTGCCCTGGCAATAGCTTTCGCCGCTTGTGCCGAAAAGCCTCGAGATCTAACGAGCTTCTCGACAGTCTGAAGGCAGTCAGATTGAGAGCGAGGGGGTTTTGGTGAAATCTCTCGAAGTGGGGTTGTCTGAGAAGATCTGGACTTGCCGGGAGTCTTCTTGGAAAGTCCATCAGTAACCCTACCACTTCGGTGAACCATTCCCTCGCAGGCCAGAATGGAGCCACTAGGGTCATTCGTCCCGAATCGAAGAGAGCGAACTTCCTGACAACCAGATTGATGATCTTGAACGGGGGAAAGGCATACATGTCCAGCTCCGTCCAATCCATCAAGAAGGCGTCCACTGCAACAGCTTCCTCGTCCGGTACTAGGGAGCAGTAGTTCGGGATCCTCTTGTTTAGACCGGAGGCGAAAAGGTCTATTACTGGTCTGCCCCACAACTTCCAGAGGCTCCGACAGACATGCGGATTGAGAGTCCACTCTGTAGGAAGGACCTGTCCCCTCCTGCTGAGCATGTCTGCCCTGATGTTTCTCTGCCCTTGAACAAACCTTGTCAACAGCTGGGTCTCGTTCTCGTTCGCCCAGAGGAGAAGCTCTCTCGCAGTTGAGAACAGAGAGAGGGAGTGAGTTCCCCCTTGCTTCCTTATGTACGCGAGAGCTGTGGTGTTGTCGGAATTGATCTCCACAGTCTTTCCCGAGACCGAGGTTTTGAAGGCCTTGAGCCCTAACAAAATGGCCATCAACTCCTTCCTGTTGATATGCCAACTGACCTGACTCCCTTCCCAAATACCTGAGACCTCTTTGTTCCCTAGTGTTGCTCCCCAGCCTGACTCGGACGCGTCTGAGAATAACACTAGGTCGGGGTTCTTCTTGAACAAGGAGATCCCTCTTCCCAACAGAGCTGGGTCCAGCCACCACATTAAAAGATCCTTGATCTCTGTCGGGATCGGAAAAGAAAAAGTGTCCTCCTGGATCTTTCTGTTCCAAACCTTTGCGAGGAAGTGTTGCAGAGGCCTTAGGTGCAGTCTCCCCAAAGGGACAAACTGCTCCAGGGAGGATAGAGTTCCCAGCAGACTCATCCACTCCTTCGCTGAGCATTCCTGCTTCCTCAAAAAGTCTTTGACTTTGTCCAGGCACCTGGTCTGCCTCTCCTGGGAGGGAGAAGCCTGAAAAAGAACTGAATTCAGAACTATCCCCAAATAGAGAATACTGTAGTCTGATTCGGCTCGGTCTGAGACTTCCCCCAGTTGACGATGAGTCCCAGGTCCTGAGTGATCGTATAAGTCTTCATTAGGTCCTCCAGACATTTCTCTTTCGACTGCGACCGGATCAGCCAGTCGTCTAGATAGGAGACCCTTATCCCCTCCTGGTGTAACCAGCCTGCCACATTCGCCATAAGTCTGGTGAAGACTTGGGGAGCTGTGCTGAGACCGAAGCAAAGTGCCCTGAACTGGAAGCACTTGCCCTGGAACACAAACCTCAGATATCTCCTCGAAGACGGATGAATGGGGACGTGAAAATAAGCGTCCTGTAGGTCGAGAGAAACCATCCAGTCTCCTGGACGAACTGCAGCCAGCACTGACTGAGTCGTCTCCATGGAGAACTTTGTTTTCTCCACGAAGGCGTTCAGAGAGCTGACATCTAGGACTGGTCTCCATCCACCCGAGTTCTTGGGAACCAGAAACAGGCGATTGTAAAAGCCTGGTGAGGCGAGGTCTTGAACTGGCTCTATTGCTCCCTTGACCAACATCTGGTCGACTAGCTCCAGAAGAGCCTCTCGTTTCCCCGCGTCGGTGTACTGAGCCTTTAAGGCCAGGGGAGAGTTTGAGAAAGGTGGTTTCTTTAAAAAGGGGATCTTGTAACCTTCCTTGACGACTGAGAGGGACCAGGTGTCCGCCCCTCTCCTTCCCCAAGACTGCCAAAAACGAGACAGTCTTGCCCCTACTGGTGTCTGGAGGACTTCCATCTCATTTTTTGGACCGAGGCCTAAACGCACCCCTGCTGGTCCTTGGCCCTGACTCTTGTCTTCTCCCCCTAAAATCCGCTCTCGAGAAGATCATGCCCCGAAAGGGCTGTTGAAACTTCTTCTCCTCCTTCTTCAGAGGAGCAAGAGCAACAGGTAAAGTCTTTCTAGCCGACCGAGACAAAAGGTCCTGAGTAGCCTTCTGAGCCAGAGAAAGTGAGATATCTCTGACCAGAGCTTCAGGAAAAAGATGACGAGAAAAAGGGGCGTAAAGCAGCTCCGACTTCTGGGCAACAGTCACAGATCTAGAGGTGAAGGAGCACAAAAGGGCCCTCTTCTTTAAGACCCCTGCAGAGAAAAGGGAAGCCAATTCATTAGCTCCATCCCTTAGAGCTTTGTCCATGCAGGACATGATACTCGTCAGGTCCTTCTTGTCCTCCAGGAGTTCAGACTTCCTGGCCAGAGTCTCGAGAGACCAGTCCAGGAAGCTGAAAACCTCGAAAACCCTGAAAATTCCCTTGACGAGGTGATCAAGCTCCGACATGGACCACATCACCTTGGCAGAGTTTAAAGCATGCCTTCTTGCCGAGTCCACAAGAGCCGAGAAGTCACCTTGGGAGGAGGAAGGCACTTCTAACCCCAAAGGTTCCCCTGTCTCATACCACATACCGGCCTTGGAAGCGAGCCGGGACGGTGGAAAAGAAAAGGTGGTCTTAACAGCTTGTCTCCGTTCCTCCATCCAATCACCCACTTTAGCGAGAGCTTTCCTGGCCAAAATTGAAAGTTTCATTTTGATGAAGGCCGAAGTCTTAGTAGCTTTCTTCTTGGTAAATTGAGACTGAGGAGAACGAGGGGCCGAAGGTTGAAATGCCTCCCCATAAAGTTCCAAAAGAGAGCGAGAAAGAACCTTGTAATCGCTAGAAGAGTCGGCAGGTTTTTCTTCCTCTTCCGAAATATCTTCGAGGTCCTGCTCAAAGATAACATCCCGAAGAGTTGGGCTGCCAGCAGTCTGGCAGCGAGAGCTGTTTGAATCCTGGCGCCGAGCGCCGCTAACATCCAGTCGGCGAGAGGCGGTATCGTCACGATGACGAGCAGCGGTATCGTCACAATGACGAGAGGCAGTATCGTCACGATGACGAGAAACGGAAGCGTCCTGAAGATGCAGGCTGCCGCAGCCTTGAAAATGCAGACTGCATTCATCCTGTTTCCTAAGAAACGAGGCAGTAACGTCCAGGTGTTTCGAAAGGGAAACGGAATCGTCACGGCGCCGAGAACGAGAGGCAGTATCGTCCTGGCGGCGGGAGGGGGGGGAAGGAAATTCCTGGCAGCGTGCCGATGAAGAGGGTGCACGTTGTCGTACGGCCGACGAAGTGCGCAGAGGTTTCTTGGGAGAGATACTAAAATCTCTCTTAGAAGAAGATCTCTTAACAGGCAAAGAGACGTCCTTACGTCTGACGGACTGAGAAGGGTGGCTGAAAGCTTTAACTAACGATGAAAGTTGTTCCTGCATAACAACCATGAAAGCTTTAGCATCCTCCGCTGGCTCTCGCGGTGCCGAAGACGGCAGTTGTCGTACGGCTTGACTGGGAGCGCTGGCAGAAGAAGCAGGGAGTCTAGCAGGATTAACTGGGCTAAGGACTCTCTGTTTCGCCCTTTTAACAGGAACATCGAAATCGTCTTCCGAAGGATCATGGTCTCTGCTACTCGAACCGGGAGAGGGAGAACGAGACTGCACGTCCCGGTTCCACCCTCTCTTCATAGGTCTTGATTCGTAACGCCAATTACGTCTGGGAGAACGATCAGGCGAAGACACAAACGTATCCGACACGCCTTTCCTACGGCGGTCAAGAGCAGCCTGGGAGATCGCAACAGGACTGTCTGAGGCGACGACTGACCGAGGATAAGCACCTCTCACCCCCTTTCGGCTTTCGACGTACCTTCTCCCTTGGTCCTGGGAGCTTGGTAGAGGTCTAGACCTAGGGGTATGACAGATTCGATCAGTCGCCACCTCCACTGCACTTTCACAAGCACTAATTTCACCAACACCCTTACCTTTAAAGGCCTCCAACTGTGCTTTAATGGCCTCCAATTCAGCAGCTAATTTAGCATACCCAGGGTCATCCGTAGGCACAGGTCCTGTAGAAGGGGCAGGAGCCACTACATATGGGGAAGGAATACCTTCCAAAGGGGTTACAAGCAAAGGGTCAATAGATAAATCTAAGCTAGGCTCACTAGCAGACTTTGACTTTGATTTAGCTCTTCTAACTCTATCAATCTCGAGTTTGCGCACATAGCGCTGCATAGCTAACCAATCATTATCACTTAAAACCTCGCATTCCTTGCATTTATTATCTAAAGCACATTCAAATCCCCTGCAACCCATACAGATAGTGTGAGGGTCAACCGAAAGTTTCGGCAACCTCACCTTGCAAATATCATTCGAACAAACACGATAATGAATTTTCTCACTCATGATAATAAAGGAAAAAAGACAAAAAACAAAAACAACACGATTGCCAAATCCCAACACAGTGTACTTCACCAAAAACGAAGTCCAAAAAGGCGATGAA
Source organism: Palaemon carinicauda (assembly GCF_036898095.1). NCBI lineage: Eukaryota > Metazoa > Arthropoda > Malacostraca > Decapoda > Palaemonidae > Palaemon > Palaemon carinicauda. Next base: position 52,664,652 of record NC_090763.1, read on the forward strand.
GGGAAAGCGATCCGAAAAACTCTGAAAGGCGGACCAACGATGTTGTCGATCCGGCCGGCAGAGATAATCTGAGGAACAGAAAATGGGAATGATTCCAAGTACCACCCTGTAAGGGTTGTTAACCATCTAACCACACAACCACCACAAGGCGGTTGCCGCGATTTTCGATTTAATTCTGCCGCAGTCAGAGACTCAGCTATATATATATATAACTGCCAGGTAAGTTCTATTCATAAAATAATTATTTTTGCAATAAAATTGTTAAAGTGTAGCTGTATTTTGTTGATTCCTGGAAGGGTTTGGGAGTCTTACCTCTTCAAGGTCTTGCTATCCGCCCTTAACATCGGGCTTAGAACTTAATATATATTTGTCGAAGTGAAATTCACGACAGTATGATTGAGATAACTAATTGTTTAAAGCTGATTGATCAGATATGCAATTATAAGTTACTAGTGGGGATACATTCTAACTACTCAAAAATTATACAAAAGTATTTTAAAGTTTTTACATACATAGGGGAATTTATTTGCAATAAGTGTGCATATAAATTTTATACATTATTATGCGCTTGCTAAGGTTCTTCCATCAACTCTTCAGATTAATTACTTATTAGCCATTAGTAGGCTAAAGTACCTACTTTAAATAAAAAAATTATATGATAAAAGTGAAGTGTAAAAAACTAAGAAAATCATCACATGTGATAAGAGCTATACAATTATATAGAGTATTGTATTCATATGATCAAAAGTTATAAACACCACTTACATGATATTTTCTTTATATACCATATGCATTAAACTTTTGGCATACTTAAGAAAAAAGTTGCAAGCATAAAGCGGTCAACAAATGATCGAATAAAACTTTGGGGAGGGAAACTTTTTGTCTGGATAGGACAATGAAATAGTAATGAATGGCGAGCGATTGTGACGCAGTTCCGGTAGGCCCTGCTACTGCCTCCGATGCCTTAGATGACCGCGGAGGTAGCAGCAGTAGGGGATTCAGCATTATGAAGCTTCATCTGTGGTGGATAATGTGGGAGGGTGGGCTGTGACACCCTAGCAGTACCAGCTGAACTCGGTTGAGTCCCTTGTTAGGCTGGGAGGAACGTAGAGAGTAGAGGTCCCCTTTTTGTTTTTGTTTCTTTGTTGATGTCGGCTACCCTCCAAAATTGGGGGAAGGGCCTTGGTATATGTATGTATGTATGTAGGACAATGATCATAAAGTGATAGTACCAATAACAATATAATATATAATGCCAAATTTCATTACCTTTATTTTCAAAATAAAATGTTCATGAGTATGCTTTATGGTCAGTACGATTAAACACAAGCTTTTAATTTGTTACTGCAAGTGAGTTAAAATTAATTAGTGACACATTCCAGTCTCACAAGGAATGGAGAGGAAACCCAAACCACCTTACTGTATTAGCAAAAAAATTAAAATTTATAGAGTAAAGCAAATTATGGTTAACTAATTATATCAGCAATGATACACTAATTATTCTACACCAACGTTAAACCTTTCACAAACAAGGTTGAACAATTCACAAAATCATGCAGAACTAAACCTTACCCAATAAATCCACTCAAAATATCAGTCAGCTTTGTAAAAAAGATAAGAAAGTAGGAATAGAGTAACAACAAGGCTAATGATGAAATATTTATGGTAAAAATAACAGGATTTTTTCAAATAAAATTATTTCAATACTTACCTTCAAATCATAATTCACAACCTTGGAATACAAACATAAGAAACAAAAATACTACCCTTCACATCATCTTGGCCCTCCAGTTACAGCCATTGCACTAAGACCCCTGTAGAAAAGTGCATGAACTTGCCCCATCAGTTCAGTTTTCCTATAATTCTTATACCAGCGTTAATTAAAGCTCTGAGTTGATATTAAATTAATGACCATCAAAAAAGAGTAGGACGGTCAGCTGATAAGAACTGAATGCATTATAAATATTATAGCAGCAGTAGGGGATTCAGCATTATGAAGATTCATCTGTGGTGGATAATGTGGGAGGGTGGGCTGTGACACCCTAGCAGTACCAGCTGAACTCGGTTGAGTCCCTTGTTAGGCTGGGAGGAACGTAGAGAGTAGAGGTCCCCTTTTTGTTTTTGTTTCTTTGTTGATGTCGGCTACCCCCCAAAATTGGGGGAAGTGCCATGGTATATGTATGTATGCATAGTTGATTTTACAACGAAAATCTTGTTCATCTCCATGAAGCCTACTTTTATATCAGGAGGTGAATCGCCAATTCCCCAGAAGGTGGAAAAGTGTAATCAATATACTAAATGCCAACCAATGCAGCATACAAATATTCATACCTAACATTACATTAACCCTTTTACCCCCAGGCTCTTTGGAAATTTCCAACCCTTAATCCCCAAGGGGTTATTTTTTCCCCAGTACATTTTGCAGTATATTTCTTTTAAATTGCTCTAACAGCCTTAATTTTTGTCATAGAGAGGTCAGGTTGGTCTCATTCTCTTGGAAAATGCCTGCATTTTTCTCAAAAAATTATCCAAAATATGATAAAAAAAATTTTTATAGCATTTTTTTGCAAGGACGTACCAGTACATCCATGGGGGTAAAGGGATGAGTTTTGTGAAACGTACCAGTACGTCCTTTGGGGGTAAAAGGGTTAAACATACACACAATCTCGTTTCAACATTTAAAAACATCCTAGCAAAGACAGGCATAGAATAAGTTTCAGTCAAGTCAACAACAAAATTACACAAAATCTCTCACTTTCTCACAAGAGAATTTCCTAACCCCGTTGAAGGAACTGTAAATGAATACGTACAGAACTATAAACTAGGCTCTACCTCAGCAACTGATTGAACAGCAGCAATCTAAAGCTATAATAAAGAAACTGAACCTTTGCAACTTTACAAACAAAATTGAGAAATACCTCATCTTACATAAACCTAAAATAACTTAACTAGAAATAATGTCAGAGGATAATTAAGCAAGACCAAGCCCTCTTTTGAAGCTATAGGACCTTTTGCATAAATCTTCCTATGTTCTTAAAAGGCTTCTTACAAGGGACATTCAGCAAAACTATATTTGAATAATGATCTGCAGCCTCCACCATACCTAAAAATGTATCACCAAGTTAAGAAATTAAATTATGGAAAATATCTTGAATATCATGCGCTTTGATTCTCAAAAAGGAAAAATATGACTCTTGTAACCTAGGAAGAACTTGATAAAAAATCTGGTAAAAATGCTGAAAGCCTATGACAAACTATAGAACCTGGGTTCGTAGAAAAAAATGGATGTAATTATACTTAAGTAAAGCTTTGCATCAAATATCAAAGATAACCTTATTCCTTTGGAGGATGACTATGTGCTTGCCCTTAGAAATTATAAGAGATGGAGGCTTTAGCACAGTCCTAATTTTACAGAGCAGCCTCACTTTTCTCTTTTGGCTGGTCGAGATCGGACGTGTCCGCTCTCCGCCTCTTCCCAAGGCTCGCCATTAGACATACAACCATTGCTTTACGCGCTTCCTTTCTCTTTTCATGTGCGAGTGTGCTCCTCCTCCTATCGCTCCTATGCATACCTGTCCTGGTCGTGAAGGTCGCCCTTGCGGCACTTTCATGACCACCATGGACACAGACTCCCATCGGTAGTTTCCTGCCGGCCGGAGGAGGGCCGTGGGTCACTGCGATCAGGCTTCACCCTGTGAGGAGTGGTCTGCCTCCTAGTGAGAGAAGTTTGGGAAGAAGAAAGCCAAGAGATCTCTCTCCTCCTGGAGTCTGCCTCCGCAGGGAAAAGAGCTCGGGAGTCTTCTTCCCAAACCACTGGATTGCTCCCCAAAGCTCCTCCTTGCCCACCTTCTGCTGGGAGTCGGTCGAGTAGGAGCATAAATCTTCTAGACACCCTCGATCTAGGGCACACCACTCAAGATCAAGAGCTTCACGCTCAAGCGTAAGTTCCACTTCGCACTCCTCTAGAGACACACGATCACGATCATAGGCATCACGCTTGCGATTACAATCACAGGCTTCGCTCTCATCTCATGATCACGAGCTTTGCGCTCAGTCTTACGCTAAGCACTCGCAATCAAGACGATCATGATCGAAAGACCGTCACTCTCTAGACGATTACGATCTAAGCATTCCAAACACTCTAGATCGAGGAGACTATCTACAAGAGGACATCGCAGACGTGCGCGCTCTACATCCGCGCACGGCACTGGATCTCCTGACCCTCATTTCGATCAAAGTTCTGTTCCTTCAGTGTTCAGATCAACACCACCTTGACCTAACACCAATGGGATACAGGGCACTGACACTGACCCACCTACCGGACCTCTCCCTTTAACACCGGTCAAGTCAGGTGACAGGATGACGGCCAAGCAGAGGAGGATGAAGCATGTAACACCACCACACGCAGCATCTATCTACGTACTAACAGCGACATTGGTTCTCCTCGGGAGATTACCATCCATCCCTTTGACCCAAAACCCATTGAAGTTGTTCTTCCGGATCAACGCCTTGTATCTCTCCCCCTCGAGGAGGAAGATATCACATCTCCCGAACCACAGAAGCCTAAGGAACCACAAGTTTCTTTGGAAACTATGACCCTGAAGAAAGGCTTTCCTCCTAAGAAGGAATCTAAAGATTCCAAATCTGTTCCAAAGAATTTCAAGGCGAGGGAAGCTCAGAGACAGGAACAAGCGACGGGGTTTCCCGAGGCAGGACCATCTCAGGTTCCAGATGACGACACTGACCTACCCCAGGCTTTCTCAGACAAAAGTCCGGAGGTAGATGAATTCCAGGACGCGGACAAAGAATGCCTCCCTAAAGCGGCGAGTCCAAAATTCCACTCTGAAGTCGAGAGTAAAGAGTCGGAACATGCCTTCTGGCAAGTCCTTGCGTGCATGAGGACCTTCAACAAGTTATCAGATCCCTGCTTTGCACCATAAGAAGGCAAGGACATGGTTCTGGATCAGATCCTTGGATCTCAGAAGCCACCCAAGACCAGTGCTGCTTTTCCTTGGTCAAAAGGTCTTAAAGCAGCCAGAGGAAAAGTTATCTCTCAGATAGCAGGCGCCTCTAGCTATCTTAGAGCAGGATCTCCCACTTGATCTTTGCCACTTCCTTATGTACTCCACAGGAAGTATTACAAGATTCAGGACGATTCTCGTCCTACCCTGACTCTAGACCTGTCGGTGGAATCTCTCACACCGAACGTTCCACTGCAGAGACCAGCCTCCTTAGGAGCCTCCCTTTCTACCTCTGAGCTACTCAACATAATGCAAGGCGCGAGGTATGCCATGCAGGCTGCTTCGTGGCTCAATCTATGGTTCGGGTCTCTGGGCCACATTGTTCGCTCTGAGGATCTTTCCAAGGAGACAATCAGGCGGTCCTTGGAATCTTTCATGTCCAGTACCCGTACCTTGGAATTCATTCACCATCACACGGTCAACTTGTAGGCGAATGTGATTCTGAAGCGAAGGGATACAGTGATAGGAAGCTTCCACAGCCAGGTACCGAACCTTCAGAACTCAAACCTCGAGGGACTTTCCCTCTTCAATCTTAAAGTGCTTTAAAGAGCAGCTGACAGGTGGAGAAAAGCCTCCAAGGATTCTCTCCTCAACAGCCATGACTCAAGGTCATCAGTCTCGACTTTTTGGGAGGGCTCCTCGACACCCCCAGAGACCAGACCAGAAAGGTGGGAAATCCTTCAGAGGAAGGAAAGGTGGTAGAGGAAGCAGCCAAGGTGGGCCCTCCTGCTAGGGAGGGCAATCCTCTCATAACACCACCACTGGAAGGATGCCTGCAATGCCTCTGGCTGATGTGGCAGCACCACGGGATTGATCCCTGGACGATCGCAGTGGTCAGTTCAGGATATCACATCCCTTTCATACAATCTCCCCCTCCTCTGACTCGAAATCCAATTCCTCCAAGTCCTATGCAAAGGGATCAGCTAAGAAGCTGGCCCAAAGTCCAGACCATGCTGCAGAAGAGCGCTCTCCAAGAGGTCTCCAGGCTTCTACAGCCAACTTTTTCTGGTGTAAAAGGCGACTGGAGGATGGAGACCAGTCACAGATCTCTCACCCCTGAAAAAGTTTGTTCTTCAAACTTCATTTAGTATGGAGATGGCAGTCAAGATCATTCAAGCAATAAGAACAATGGACTTCATGTGCATATTGGACCTCCAGGACGCATACTTCCAGATCCCAGTCCATCCATCTTCAAGGAAATATCTAAGGTTCATACACAATGGAAGACACTATCAATAAAATGTTCTGTTTCGGTCTCTCAACAGAACCCCAGGTCTTCACCATGGTGTTCGCCCTAGTGTCAACATGGGCTTACAAGAACGGCATTCATATCCTACGATACATAGACGACTGGCTAGTTCTGGCAGACTCGAAGATGACCCTTCTTCATCATTGAGATATGCTTCTCGAGTTTTGTCAGGATCTGGGATCGTGATAAATCTCAAGAAGTCATCACTGCTTCCATCACAGAGAATAGTGTACCTCGGTATGTTAATACTGTAGACACCGTCATACAAAAAGCTTTTCCAGCAGACGACAAAGTACACAGACTGAGAGAAGTGGCTTGTCTCTTCCTCAGATGAGAAAACATGCCAGCCCAACAGTGGTTGTGCCTCCTAGGTCATCTAACCTCCCTAATCCATCTTGTTCCCAACAGTCGCCTCAGGATAAGATCCCTGCAATGGCATCTAGAGTCCTTGTGGAACCAGCACACTGGATCCCAGGACACCCTAGTGCCAATGGGCCAGGAACAACTAACGTATCTGCAATGGTGGGTGGCAGAGGAGAATCTCTGCAAAGGCCAAGATCTTCTTGTCCCTCCTCCGGATTTGTTGTTCTTCACAGACGACAGCACATAAATCTCTTAAGAGGTGAGAGCAGCATTTCTAGCTCTCCAACAGTTCCATCAGCTGCTGGCAGGTCACTCGGTGGTTTCGATGAGCCATAACACCACAGTAGTGGCTTACATAAAAAAAAAACAAGGCGGTACTTTTACTTTTACTAAAATGGTCAGGAGATCATTCAGTAACAATGTCAGCTTGTTTCATTCCGGGCAAAAGGAATGTGCTCGTAGACAATCTGAGCAGAGCGACTCGGATAGTGGGTTCCGAATGGTGTTTGAATCCTCTGACAGCCTAAAAAGTCCTGACTTTATGGGATTCCCCAACTCTGGACCTGTTTGCAACATCTCTGAACTTCAGGCTCCCGCTTTTCTGTTTCTCAGTCCCGGACCCTCGGGCTCTATGGCAGGATGCATTCCAACAACGGTGGGACAACATCAGTGTGTACGCCTTTCCCCCATTTTGTCTGATTAGACGCTTGCTCAACAAGACCAGGGCATCCAAAAATCTAATGATGACCCTCACAGCTCCGCTATGACATCATGCAGAATGGTTTCTGAACCTTCTGCAACTGGTAGTAGATCAACCCAGAGAACTTCCTCCACGTCCAAATCTACTCAAACAACCACACGCCAACATCTATTGCAAGAACGTCCAGTCGCTTCGGCTTCACGTCAGGAGACTATCCAGTCTCTCCTCTCACAGAGAGACTTTTTGTGACAAGCTGCGAAAAGAATGTCCAAACATCTGTGTAAGTCCTCCACCACAGTGTACCAGGTCAAGTGGACATTCTTCAGTGGTTGGTGTCGCGGAAGGGGTATCTCTCCCCTCAATGCCACTATTCCTGCAATAGCGGAGTTTCTTATTTACCTTCGAGTGGAAAAACTCCTTTCAGTTTCGGCTGTGAAAGGCTATCGCTCAGCCTTAAGCCTAGCCTTTAAAGTGAATAGAGTAGATCTTTCCTCTTCGTTGGAGTTTTCTTTATTCATACGGAGTTAAGATATCACTTGCCTCCAGTCAGAGATTAGACCTCTTCCTTGGAACATGGTTTGCGTCCTGAGGTTCTTTAAGGGTCCTACTAACAAACCACTACTCCATGGAACGGACCGTAATCTCACTTTGAAGATGGCTAAACTACATGGTCTCTCGTATGACATCGTCCATTCAAGGGAAAGGGGGGAAGTGACACTCGGCTTCATCCCTGAGTTTACTGCTAAGAATGGAGTGTCTCCGTATTGTAACCAATGACCCAGATCAACTGTTACTTTGCCCAGTAAAGAGTTTAAGATATCATCTTAAACACACGGCAGTGACAAGACCCCAGCTTTCAGCCTTATTTGTAAGCTCGGGCAGAACGAAGAGGAGGGTCATCGAGAACACTATCTCTTCTTGGATTCGTAAAGTCATAGAGTTGGCTCTCCAACAAGATCCTCCTCCAGCTCAACAACCTAAAGCTCATGATGGCATGGGCAGCAGCACGTTCCTGGCACTTAAGAGTAACTACACAGTTTCTCAAGTGTTACAAACGGGGGTGTGGAAGCAGCAAACAACCTGCACCGCCCACTGGAAGCAAGTCTAGAGGCAATAATTGTAAGAAGTATTAGCAGTATATCTTCCTTCTCTTCGTTTGCGTTGGAGATAGTAACTTCTCATTGAAGGCAGATCCATCTTTGGTAGCCACAGTGACTGATTTTAAACTGTCCTTGTACAAGTGAAGGACCTTCTTCACCAAGTAAATCGTTAATTGGTTTTTGTTCTTAGAGTTGCTCAAGAAACAATTAAGTGGCATGTTGAATTAAGTCATATAACAATTCATACTTGTTTCTGTACATTTGTACTGAATATTGTTTATTGCCTATTGGAGAACGTGTGTTTTTGGATGCATTAATATCAATTAGTTGTTGAGATGGCACTTTTAATGAAATTAAGAATATAAAACAACAAAGGCTTATTAAGATTGCAAGAACAGGAAAGTAAACAAGCATTGCAAGCAAGCATTAACATTGGTGTTAAAATAAGGAATGGTGTAAGTAATTACACAGGTGAAATGAAATTCATAAGCGTGCAGTTTTTCACCAATTGCATGAAGAAATTGTTAAGATGAGTTATTCTTAAGAAAACTGTGATTATTGGTTGGATGGAGTTTTAAAATTGAGTTATTAACCCTTTTACCCCCAGGCTATTTGGAAATTTCCATCCCATTAACCCCCAAGGGGTTATTTTTTTCCCAGCACATTTTGCAGCATATTTTTTTTAAATTGCTCTAACAGCCTTAATTTTTGTCATAGAGAGGTCAGGTTGGTCTCATTCTCTTGGAAAATGCCTGAATTTTCTCAAAAATTATCAAAAATATGAAAAAAAAAATTTTTATAGCATTTTTTTGCAAGGACGTACCGGTACGTCCATGGGGGTAAAGGGATGGCTTTTGTGAAACGTACCAGTGCGTCCTTTGGGGGTAAAAGGGTTAAAAGACTCCAAGTTTTTACCACTGCATATATAGTATCCTAAGAGTAATTTTAAAATTATTCTTCACCTTTAGGGCTCTCGTTGAAATTCTGCTGCTATTGTGTTATTGGGGCCTTTGTCTGGCAAAAAAGGACTACATTGAATCCCTTTCTCTGGTTAAGAATAATTTATCAATAAGTAAATGGCACTCTACATTAAGCATATTTCTCAACTTCCAGAGACCAGCAATAACCAAACATCACAAATTTTTAAGTAATTTGTATTTTTCCTAACATACTTACCTAGAACTACCTTCTTAGGAGTTACTGGTTAACTCTACCTAACCGACCAGCTTTTTGAATAGTTTATCTCCCTCTTCCCGTTTTCCACCAAACCTGCATTTTAGCCTTACTTTCTTACTGAAAAGCCTTCAATATTCATTAACATACGACACTGCAGCCAAATTGAAAGGCTCCCTAAGTGACGGCATTGCTATGGCCATGAAAATACAAAATTCAGGAAAGCATAGAGAAAATTAGATTGAAATAATTACAAACGATGAACCGGATACAGAAATAAAGAAGAGTATTTGTAAACCCTTTTAATATTACCTACCTGAATTTTTCTGTACAGAGCACCAAGATTTTCATCATCAAACGGAAGAAAGCCACATAACAAAGCATACAGCAATACACCCATACTCCATATATCTGCCTCAGAACCTACAAAAAGAAAAAGAAGTGTAAACACAATGAACAAAACTGCAAGTCTAACTATCACTATTGTCATAACACTCAACATGAACTAAAGCTAAAATATTTTTTTCCGTTTTTTTTTTCTCCCTAAAGGCCGTGTCCCACAGAACTAAGGATGAAATACAAATGAAGTCAGGATGCAAATTTTGCTAGTTTCCAGCCATTCACAGCAAAATGCACTTTCTTTCCACAATACTGTACGAACGAACCTTATGAATAACACATATTGAGAATGTGTGGCTGATGTATTACAAAAGTGGGAAGCATTGCGGAAACCGTCCAGTAGATTAAAAAATTCTTATTGGTTGCATCTCTGCATTTTCAGTGAACTTTATCTCAATTTTTATTTCAAGTTCATTTTCAGTCTTACATTTCTGCTTTCTCTATTAAAATCTATCAACTTTTTCAATTCTATCCATATATATATATGTATGTATGTACAGTATATATATATATATATATATATATATATATATATATATATATATATATATATATATATATATATATATATTCTAACCATTATTTCTGAAAATTTAAGAGCTATTTCAGTCTGTTTTTTGTTACCATATAATAATCGCACCGATCTCTCAAGCCAATGGCGACGTTCCCTACCCGAGGCATTACTCAAACCCCCCCTGACACCCCCAGCTTGGAAACGTAGGGAACCACACATTTCACCATAACACCAACCAAAATACTTGCGATCCTAGTCCTTATTCATGATTAGGTAAGGTCTATTTAGAGTATTTCTATGTTAGCATACTACTCAAATCACAGAGAAAGCCTCTCCGCTTCCGAGTAACCTACGGAATTCAACATCATGATCTTGGTCAAGGGAATCTGTAGGTTCACAGCCCCTGAGCCTAACCTTATCATCCCCTTCATCCTGATCAGACCCATAATAATGAAACTCCTGGCACTCTTGGCTAAACTCTGATTACTAACTCCCTTTGGTCTAAAGCCTAAACCATGAACTCTCAACCCTCACCTTAGTGCTCCCTGGCACTGTTATGGGAACACAAGGGGTTGTGGGTAAATTATCAGCACACACCAGCCCGGACCTGTTCCCCCTAGGCTTAAGCCATGTCAAGTTCCAAAGAAAGGGTATATGTCATACTCTTAACCTGGCCAGTCTACAGGTGCCTGGTGAGGACCTGAAAAGTAATCCATACGATTATTAGACATTCTGTTAAAAGCAAATTTTAATTTCTCTGTCCAATTATTAGATTTAAGACATATCCTTGTTTAAAATTTGCTGCAAAGACTGAACCGTCTGTTCATAACTCGCTTCATAAGAATTTAACCAGCATCACTGGTGCACAAAACCAAAGAATCAGAGCCCATAGCAGACAGATCAAGGAAATCCACATTAGCCGAAGTCTTTTCCCTCTCTTCAAAGGCCCTCTTACGTTGTAAAGACCTTTGATGTTTAACGTACCCTGACATCTTACTCTCGGGCCATGAACAACGCAAGTCGCAAAGTGATGGTAAAACACACACCTTAGGATCATATTTCCTACAGCTCATACAAATACCGCAAGAAGGGTAGCTCCTAACAGGATTCGAGAGGGGACTTGCCAAAGAATCTTGAGATTCCATCGAAGAAAAGCCAGTTACACAAAAAATTACAAATATAATGACAATTCAAACAAAAATGCCATGAACATAGGTAATTGGTTATATTAAGAATGAACAAACACCATTGAACTAAGGAGCTAAGGAGCAAAATAAAAAAGTTTTATTGGAATTTTTCCAATGACAGGACAAGAATAGGAGATAGCAGTTTCTGAGATTCACGGCCAGATAAATTATGCTAAGGTAATATTTAATAAATTAACCGATTCAGTTAGTGATAGGGAACACCGTTCAACAGAGACAACTATTTTACCTCAAGTTCTCATGGAAAGAGATTCTCCCTCCAAGCAGTAAACCCCTACTAGAAGATTGGAAACTTTCCTATATCCAAACCAAAGAAGAAGTATGTTAACCCTTTTACCCCCAGGCTATTTGGAAATTTCCAACCCTTAACCCCCAGGGGTTATTTTTTTCCCAGCACATTTTGCAGTATATCTTTTTAAAATTGCTCTAACAGGCTTAATTTTTGTCATAGAGAGGTCAGGTTGGTCTCATTCTCTTGGAAAATGCCTGAATTTTCTAAAAAAAAATTATCAAAAAATATGAAAAACTAATTTTTATAGCATTTTTTTGCAAGGACGTACCGGTACGTCCATGGGGGTAAAGGGATGTGTTTTGTGAAACGTAACAGTACGTCCTTTGGGGGTAAAAGGGTTAATTACCTCACAGAATAGACAATGCACACTGATAGGAGATGGAAAAGGAAATCAGTATTGAAACTTGCACATTAGCACCAGTGCTCAGCACTGCACCTACTCAAACACTAACTGCAACAACTCCTAAAGTCCTGCTGATAGGCATGCATCATAATGGATGCTCTCTTTTCTTTATCTACGAGGGATTGTACCACCAACAAAATTTTGGGGTCACAAATGGTGTTAGGCTGGGAGGAACGTAGAGAGTAGAGGTCCCCTTAATGTTTTTGTTTCTCTGTTGATGTCGGCTACCCCCCAAAATTGGGGGAAGTGCCATGGTATATGTATGTATGTACAAATGGTGTAACTATCAGTAATAGATGAAAACTATTTAAATTAACAAACTACTTTTGAGAAATCAGTAAAACCTCTAAAATTTCTTACAGCATTCATGTCTATCAAACATCAATCATTAGTCTACAATTTTGTTGCATAACATCACATTCCTGTATTCTCTACCAGGAGACAGAATTTTCAACTTACCTAAGTACTGCCTACCAGAAACTAATTCTGGCGCTGCGTATGCAGGAGAACCACAACAGGTGGCCAAATGCTGATCCATTCCACCCGCAGGATTAGCACACAGCCCAAAATCAATCAACTTTAAATTCTGATCATCATCCAGTAGAAGGTTTTCCTGTAAAAAAAAAAATACTACTTGAAATGGGAAAAATAATTCAAATGAAGGCATGCATAAAAACCAAAAACTTTTAATGCAATTTGTAATTTACCTAGCTATAAAAACCAAAAATTTTTAATACAATTTGTATTTTACCTAGCTATAAAAACCAAAAATTTTTAATACAATTTGTATTTTACCTGGCTATAAAAACCAAAAATTTTTAATACAATTTGTATTTTACCTAGCTATAAAAACCAAAAATTTTTAATACAATTTGTATTTTACCTAGCTATACAAACCAGTCATTTATATGCGTTTACTGGATGCCTGAAAACTTTAAATCAATCAATCCTATGCCAAATTTCTACAATCAGAAAGGAAGAAAGAAAAAAGATGCCTAACTGGCAACTATATAATAAGCTACTAGGCAACTCCATTGCTGGGCAGCGCTACGAAGCAAGCTTCCCTCTATCCTGGTCGAGACGTGGGGTGGATGATGCTGGACCTTTGCATAAATGATTTGGGCTTGTATGGCTAGAAAAAAAATACAAATACTAAAAATATCACAAATTTTAAGTAATTTGTATTTTTCCTATCATACTTACCTCGAATTACTTTCTTAGGAGTACCTGGAAATCTCTTCTCATGCGACCAGAGTTTTGTGAAGTTTACCCTACTTCCGTTTTCTGTGAAGGCTAACCTAAGACCGCGAGGGTTCCGACTCAATCCGCCCAGCGGAGGGAGTCGCAGCCTCGTCGTGCCCTCAAAAGTGGCACCACGGACCCTGGAGAAGGAGAGACAGCTTCCTCCGTCGGGCAAGCCCACGGAAGCCACGTCCTCCATGATTAAGGACAGACAGAGGACGGAGCCCCTCGCCGCCATGGCAATGCCCGTCCTGCGTCCAGAGCCTTACGCGGAGGCATCCGCCTGTGGGATTCCCTCTAGAGAAGTAGGCCGCCAAACGGAGGACATCGACGAAGTTTCCGTGTTGGAACAAATGTAGTTTACTCAAACGCGGACACAAACTTCCAAGGCATTTATATGAGGAGTCTTCTTTAGGTCTCCATTGAGAGGAAGTCACCTTAAGCTCTATACTATAAAGGAATGGACAAATAAAATACTCTAAACAATAAAGGAATGGACAAATAAAATACTCTAAACCATAAAGGAATGGATAAATATAATATTCTAAACCATAAAGGAATGGACAAATAAAATACTCTAAACCATAAAGGAATGGACAAATAAAATGAATAAGTAAACCATAAAGGAATGGACAAATAAAATAATCTAAACCATAAAGGAATGGACAAATAAAATACTCTAAACCATAAAGGAATGGACAAATAAAATACTCCAAACCATAAAGGAATGGACAAATAAAATACTCTAAACCAATTTGACCAGCCAGCCCGCTCGTGAAGAGGCAGGGCCGAAATGTCAAAGGGAACTAAGTTATTGACCTAACTGGAGATGACACTGTCAAGAATGTGCATCAAGATAATTATGTCAACATACGAAACATAATGGGTACAAACAAGTAATTCTCATCTGTATTAGGGTATAGTCAGCAAGAGTACTTCCAGGCCTAAAGATATGGGCTGATTCATTCACTTTTTCCGACGCTTCCAAACAAGACGCTAGAACCTTGAGAGGGCTACATCAGCTGAACTGGTGCCCGCGCGCTTAATAGGGTCCGGTGGGTCAGTGATGGTAGAGATCATGAGTCTCTGGAATAGGCTATTCGTCTGCGGTACCCCACGGTTGCGGAAAGACTACACGTGTCATTTGCTCAAGAGGTGGGGGGGGGGGAACCTGGCAGCGCTCCCCCTTACAATGCAGAGGAAAGCTGATGCTGTAACAAAGGCTTGAACATCCCATAAGGGAAAAGAATATATATTAGCGGCTGTGCCACAACGATAATGTATATCCTAAGGAGAAAGTATCTAAAATCTATTGGTAAAGTCTAGTAAATAATAGTGGCCTATTAAGGTGGTCTGCCTCTTGTAGACCCCGCACTAATGACTTGGGGCACTGAGTAGTTTTGCACGATGCTAAGGTTGCGCAGCACTACCCCTGAGGATTTATATCTACCATCTGATCAGTTCTTGCAGAACCTCAAGGCTGCAGCAAGACCATGCACATCATCCTCTCAAAGAGGGGACCCTGGCGTAGCTTCCCCTGAAGATGTATGGGCTTTCATAATAGATCCCCATAATCAAACGTAAACGTGTTTTGGAAACCTCCCTTTTGGGGTGACCACAGCTTAAAGACAGATTAGAAATATCTTGTCTGAAAAGGGCTCTCCTATTCAGGTATTTCCTGACTGTGTTTGGGACAGAGGAATCAAGAGTATCTCAAGACTTGGCTCAAGGCCAAGCAATAGCCTTAGCGTTGTGACTTGAGACGCTTCTCAATCCTCAGGAACACTGAAGTCTACAATTGAGGGAACAGAGGCCTGTGTGGAGCAATATCCCTCCTATGGTAGACCTCTGTGGAAGACTTAAGGAGGTATCTGAAAAGTTGCCTCGCAGTATGTCCTAAAAAGCATCTCTTTCGGAGGAGATTTGGATAACCTCTATCAGTTAAGGGACTGGTAGCACACCACCTTGTGGAACTTCCAAACGTGTGGTTGTTGTGGCCGGTTGGGCCTTCTGGAGGTTCTCTTGGAACTTCTGCAATGAAATCCAGCAGGTCTGGTTACCACCCTTCATGTGGCCACTTAGAGGTGACTAGCATTATTCTAACATCTTGGGACAGGTGGGTTCTGTTCAGTGCCTGGCAAAGCAGGCAGGAGGGAGGGACAAAGTAAAAAATTTGTTCCATCCCAAGGGTGTTGGAAGGCATTTTCCAACACACCTTGAGTCAGGAACTGGAGAACCATACACAGAGAGCTTAACAATAGCAAACATGTTCACAGTAAGGGAAAATCACAAATTCAATTAGGGGATGCAAAAAAACCATTCTGACGTCCCTGGTCAGCTCAAATACTCTGCAAATACGTTTCTCTCCCCAGAAAAGAAACTCACCAAGAGAGACACCACTAGGCTTGCACTCAAAGGTAAATTACTACTGCTAGTTGGCATAGTAGGAGGGGTACCCAGTCCCCCTTGCTTTTAGATGTAGGTCACTACTGTGGAAATATTGATTTACTCAATATCACAGAGTGGTCTTTAAGGGTCTCTGATAAGTGGAGTAATGCCAAGTACTGTATATCACTTCCAACTCCAGGTAATAGATATGGAAGGTCTAGTCTGCTAGGACCATAAGGCCTGAGATCTTGCTCCTTTCAAGAGTGAGCATTCCCCCTTTTTGTTTTGGCAAGGAACATCCAAAAAAGAAATGAACTGCGGAGGTAGGACCTATAAAGGAGTCTCTGCCAGTAAGGACTCCTGCCTCAGACATCAGTGTAGATGTGTCACCACCTTCCTGGTCATAGATACTAAGACAGCAGGAGGGATCAATGTTAGTGACCACTGGGTCTTCAAAGAAAGCCCACTCCACCAAGCAAAAATGTATCCTCCCGAAGGGAACCAGCTTCTCCAGAGAGACAATATGGCCCAGAAGCTTCGGCTAAGTATGCGCTGGGAGCGATTCCCTTTTGAGAAAAGTCTCTACCACTTGCATGAATCTCGATACCCTGTCAGCAGATTAGAAGGCTCTAGTTTTGACAAAGGCAATTTCATGTCTAGGTTTCAGATACATTGTAAAGGAACAAGGCTGGAGTCCAATAAGATCAGCTGGGTCCTCAACTTCCAGAAAAGTCGAGGAGAATCTCCCTGTGGCAAATAAACGGTTCGTGATTCTAGTAGTAGGAGCCCGTCGTCTAGGTACCGTAGGAGACTGATGCCTAAGGCATGAGCCCAGGTTGAGACAAAGTAAGATTCTAGTGAAGACCTGAGGTACTTGAGGAAAGACCCAACCACAGTCATCTGAAAAGGTAGACCTAGTTCCTGAGAAGTAACCTATGGTAGCTACTAAATCCAAGATGGATAGGAACCTGAAAGTGGGATTTTACCATGACTACTGTCCACAAGAATTCATTTTTCCAGATGGCCAGAAGGACTGTGGCTGGGATTACCGTCTACAACCCTGTAAAACGGACCAGTTCAAAAATGAGAGTTCTATGAAAGATCTCCTGCCCCTGTCAAATTCTCCACTAGAGGGAAAAGATGCAGACAAAGAAAGTAAGTTGTTGGGGAAGCTAGGAGTTATCTATAAACCTCTCCCATAGCCCCTAAGGCCAACCTCTTAGTCATATTCTCCAAAAGTAGATCTCTTGAAGACTCCTTTAAAAAGTATGTTTAGTATGGTCAGACTGTCAGAATCTAAACTAATGAAGGTGGAGGATCCATGAACGGAACTTGATGGCCTGAATAGAGAACTTCTACTGTTCAGAGATCGGCCCTGAAGAACTGCCATCTACCCCAAAGGTTCTGTAGGCCTCTTCCCACTGGTGGTGACCTGGGAACTTGTCCTCCCTATTGGGAACTTCTACAGCCGCAACTTCTTTGCCCCGGAGGGGTGTCGTCCCAGACCAAAGATGGGCTGGTGACCTTGCTTCCTAGATTATTGGTAGTCTGCAGAAAGCAATAAGCATCTCAGTTGATGTATAGAGGTAAAAGCTACTTCATAGTCATTTTGAGTTGACGATGCAACATATCCCAGCGGAGGTTCCATTCGTTACGTGGTTGGGTAGTGACAGCATGGTCTAGGTGTGAATCTCTGAGATATGAAATAGATTAATAGCCAATGAGCAGAGGGAAACACTTTCATGCTAGAATAGCAGGCAAGTTCTGTGATGTAAGCATGTGAAGTATTGGTGATGTGTACAGACATATCAGCATGTGTATGCAGAAAAGCCGTGGTATGCATTGCTAGCTTGTGCGGAACTAACGCATGGGAAGCAATGGTTGTTACATTAGCTCTTTGAGCCTTACCAGGAAGGAAAGGAAGTAATGCTCCTTGGGCAATTCTGTTTAACTGAAACTATAGTTGTGGGAAATACCGAACCAGTTCGCATAAAGTCAACATGAGTGGTAGGGAAATTCTGAGACCCGAAAAATTCTTATTAGGAGAGCAATGCCGAGAACCCCTTGGAATACGAGGCAGGCCGGACTTGAGAGAATGAGTAGGAAACAAATAGGTATTCTAATAGGGAGGCCTCAGTACATGGGGAAAAGGCAGTCTTGACTCGCGAGTGTGTCATTCGCGCGTGGGAACAAGGGAAGACTTTCGATGCTCTCACGGGCAATGTCTCAAAAAATTAAGTCATCAAACAGAAACTTTACCATAAAGGGCACACCACTAAGCATGCTAGTGGGAGGCAAAGGAGATCTGGGGCTAAAACCTTCACAAAATTATCATTAATCAACATCTCCTCCTAGGCTTATTGATGCAAAAGGCCTCAATTAGATTTCGCCAGTCGTCTCCAATCATCATCTACCTAACACTTCATAGTCCTTAGCCATGTAGGCCTGGGTCTTCCAACTTTTCTAGTACCATGTGAAGCCCAGTTTAAAGTTTGGTGAATTAATCTCTCTTGGGGAGTGCAAAGAGCCCAAACCATCTAACTCTCACCATGATCTCATCCAAATATGGCACTTGAGTAATCTCTCTTATAGTTTCATTTCTAATCCTGTCCTTCCAACTTAATCTATGAATTACTTATACAGGTATACCTCACCTTACATCGGTAGTTGGTTAGAGGAGAGGCGACATAAGTTGAAAAACGACGCAAGTCAAATTTACCTGTCCCTAGGCTAAACCTCAAATAACCATTCCCAGTTCTGCATCTTATTTGTAAATGCAATTTGATAAATATATGATTAAAGGCCCCGGTCGGAATGTCAATATATAGGGGTATAGGAAGAAAAACACAAAATCCTGAAAAAATTAAGAGCTTCGCATGGCAATTGAGAATGCATATTAGACATATTTTGTCAAAATTCCTCTTACTTTCATAGTTACAGGGTAATTAGTAAAAGTAACTCAATAAACCAAAAAAATCGTTCCTGTATTTCTTGTTTTTGTAAATTTTGATAATTATTGCATTTTAATGTAAAAAAAAATTGTGAACAATGGCATCTGTATAGCTTCCACGAGTCACAAGACGATATATTACACAGTAAATTACACCCTTCGCCCTTCAGTCCTACCAAAAACCTCAGAGATTACTTGAGTTTGACCTCTGACATTCACTTATTTTTACGTTTGTTTTTCTTGTTTTTTGCAAAAATTTTATCATTTCAAAGAGGAAAAGACAATTTCAACATATTGCTAACTTAAGGAAGAAGAAAATTTGCTCTAATAAGAGTTCAGAAGTGGGTAATATATATATATATATATATATATAGAGAGAGAGAGAGAGAGAGAGAGAGAGAGAGAGAGAGAGAGAGATTCATATGATAACTAATAATAATAGCTTTAAACGAAATGTATGAAAACTATATTCTATAGCAAATTGGTGCTTACATAATTTATATTGAAAGAGCTAAAAAAATTATTCTTTGTTATTTGCAATTGTGTTGAGATCAGCTGATCACAACCATAAATAAAAAAAAGAAATTGTTGATTGCTAAGTTGCACTTGAAATTAAGAAAATAGTATACAAAAATGTACTTGCATATCATTTTATACACTTTTATTCTTATTTTTTGTACAATGATATGATTTTATGTGCTGTTAATACTTCAAATGGTATAGTTGAACTATCATAGAAAACGTTACTGTTACGCACTTAACCCTTTTACCCCCAAAGGACGTACTGGTACGTTTCACAAAAGCCATCCCTTTACCCCCATGGACGTACCAGTACGTCCTTGCAAAAAAATGCTATTTTTTTTTTCATATTTTTGATAATTTTTTGAGAAAATTCAGGCATTTTCCAAGAGAATGAGACCAACCTGACCTCTCCATGACAAAAATTAAGGCTGTTAGAGCAATTAAAAAAAATATACACTGCAAAATGTGCTGGGGAAAAAAATAACCCCCTGGGTTTAAGGGTTGTAAATTTCCAAATAGCCTGGGGGTAAAAGGGTTAAAGACTGCTAATTAATATAAAAAGTCACAGATGTTTTCATAGTTCATTCACTAGGATTTATGTTTATTATGTGAACGTTTAAATTAAATACAGTACAGTGAACCCTCGTTTATCGCGGTAGATAGGTTCCAGACGCGGCCGTGATAGGTGAAAATCCGCGAAGTAGTAACATGACAAATTCGAAGATAATTTGTATTTTTCCTAACCATACAAACCTTAGCTATTTACAAAGGGTTATTACTTTTAGCGTAGCTGAAATGGCGAGCCATTAGAATTTAACGAGGGTGTATTACCCCCGCGCTAGTTAGCGGGGGGGTAGGGGAGTGGTAGCTAGCTACCCCTCCTCCCCCTCACACACAGGTGAATACTCACTTTCACTTAGAGGTAGGACTTGTCTTGGGGGACAGGGCTGGCGGGCAAATATGTGTAAATAGCTAAGGTTTGTATGGTTAGGAAAAATACAAATTATCTTCGAATTTGTCATTTGTTCCGTAACCGAAATACAAACCACGCTATTTACAAAGGGTGACTTATCCCTTAGGAAGGGTGGAAAGTCCCCAGCCATACTGGCTTTGGCTTTACCCGGGGACTCAGAATCCGAGTGAGTCGCACTCGAGAAAAGGAGTCCCTGCACCTCACAAGTTCCTTGCACCGCAAGGAACCATGTGGCCTACGTAAGCTTGTGTGTGAAGGAAGAAGTGTGACCCGTCCTAGGCAGTTGACCTGGAGTTCCAGAAGGAACTCTGGGTTAGGACGTTCCCAATACCACCTCGTCAGGGTATGGGGGACGCGACAGTATTGACTCAATACTCGGAACACAAGGAAGCATGGTTTACCTGCAGAGGTTCGAGGTCAGCTATGCAGAGACCAGGATGCTGCTTCCCCGTAGAGGGGATGATGAAGAAAGAAGTAAGGGCCAGACATACTTCTTTCGTTCATGCAGACTAAAACCTGATAACAATGCCCTCAACCTTCTGCTACCTGTCCAAAAAGGAGACTGAGGTTAGACCAGCTGTTGTGTAGCCACCACAGAGCGATAGAAAACGTATCGAGACTCCTGTGGGTCACGCCCTGCAGGAAGCGGGCTGCGAAGGTCATCAGACGCTTCCAGACTCCAGCTTGTAGCACCTGCGTCACAGAGTAGTATTACTCGAAGGCGAGGGACGTTGCGATGTATCCAACATCGTGCTGTAGGGCGACGTGACGGGGGAGGGTCTGAAGACAGGTCGAGATGAATGTCCTTGAGTCCGGGCTGAAGAGGTATACTGGTGACTCTCCCCCCATGTCCTCCTTGTGTTCCCAAATCAGCTGCAACTGAGGCCAAACTGCAGCTGTTCCCAGCGCTAACCTCTCGATTCCTGTACTGGCAAGAAAGAGAAGGTCTTGGGACATCAGACACAGAATGGAGACTCAAAATCTTGAATGAATCGGACCGAAGGGTCGGGACCCTCAGATTCTGAGTCTAGCCAACAACTCAGGAGCGAGCCTGAATGTTGCCTTCCCCTCTTCCTTAGAAAGGGGGGGAGTAGTAAGAGACCAAGAAGATTGCTTACACACTGGCCGTGGCCAGAGTGAGCAGAAGACCCAAGGCGGAATACAATCCGAGGCCTGTCGTAAAAGGGTCTTGAGAAGATCTCTTAAAGGACTAAAAGTCCGAGCCATGCTCCAAGTTGGAGGTCTTCCTCCGACTAGGGCAGGGACGATCGTAGCTTCGCATGAGCGAGGATAGATCCAGCGGGCAGGAAAAAGTTATTCCTTTAAGCCTGAAGGTCAGGGAAAGGCTGAGCGACAGGCTTCATTGCCAAGAGCGGAAAGGAGTTTCCTCCCGCCGAAAGGCAATAAGACCGTTATTGCTGGAGAAGAGGCCTCACGGGAAGAGGTATATCTCCCACGGCACCAACCACCTTAGACTCTTCACTTTGCCTGGGAGACCCCTGTGGATGACTATCGCAGATGACGCGACCTCCGTACCGCGACTGTAGC
Source organism: Palaemon carinicauda (assembly GCF_036898095.1). Lineage (NCBI taxonomy): Eukaryota > Metazoa > Arthropoda > Malacostraca > Decapoda > Palaemonidae > Palaemon > Palaemon carinicauda. The sequence goes on from NC_090763.1 coordinate 52,686,694, forward strand.
GGGTTGTCTCTTCTAGAGGAGGAAGCGTAGTGTCTCCAGGCATGAAGCCGAAGCGACGCCCCGGTTCGGGAGAGATGTCGCAGTGTGGTTGCTTGAGTAGTCTGCGCCGTGGGAGAAGCTCTCCCGGGAGTTCCGTCAGGGGAAGCAGAGGGTCCAGAAACCGTTCTGCGCATAGTCCCAGTGGAGCTCTCCCATTGAAAGGTTGACAGACAACCTGGTTTTGTTGAGACCCATTGTCCGCAGACAAAAAGGAGGGAAGACGCAGGCGTCGAAGTTGTCCCACCATCACCGGAATGCATCTTGCCAGAGTCTCGGGGTCTGAGACTGGGGGGAAAACTAGCGGAAGCTTGAGGTTCCAAGCTGTCGCGATCAGGTCCCCCAGACCAGCACTTGCTGGTTACCCAAGGTCAAAGACCCTTAGGTACACTCTCTCTATGAGGCTCTGCTCAGATAGTCTGAGAGAAACATTCCCCTGCCTGGAATGAGAGAGCCGATGGTGGAATTGAGAGAATCTCAATCATCCCGGTATCTCTACTGCAAGATGTGAAGGTGTGAAAATGCGTCCCCTGCTGGTTAGCATGAAGTCGACACGCAACGGGGCGACTTGGCAGGAGCGGTAGGATCTGAAGAGGGGCCAGACTAAGGCCCTTAAGCCTGCCTGAATGATGGAGAGGTATCCTTCAGGTCTTGACCATAGGCCTGGACCGGAACATGCCCCCCCCCCTTTCCTTTGACGAGTCCGAGAACCGCATCAAGAATGTGGGGAAAGGACGAGAATATCCACTACCATCAAGAGGCTCCATAGGTCAACACCCATTGCAGGTTTAATAGTTCCGCTGGTCCCATAGGGCCAGGGAGTCCGGTTAAATATTGCCTGAAGCCACCGGAACTTGGATCGCCCCACATGGAACTTATCCTGAGGCGACCGTTCGGACTATAAACGGGTCAATGAGGAAAGAAGAACTAGGAAACGTTCCAAGGTAGGGCTGAAAACTCTGTTTGACTGAGAACAGGTACTGCGACTCTCCTCAGTCTTGCCACAGTCAACCGAAAGGAAGGCTCGGAGGATGTGGTAACAGAATCTGGCGTCCCCAGGTGGTCACCCATCCAAGTACCGACGTTGCTTAACCTCGCTGGACGGACGAGAAGCGGGGTTTCCAACGTGGTAAGGCGGTTGACTCAATATCATGACCAGATACTCCAGATGTTGAGGCAGAGGAAGAGAAGGCTCCAAGCAAAATACCATGAGCCCACACTCATGGTCAGCATTCGGAAGCTTTTCCCGGCGCTGAAGAAGGTCGAAACCCGAGCCTACCGGAGTTGACCAGCCCTCCAAACAGCAGAGGAGGCGGAAGTCTGCACCTGAGCGGCCAAGAGGAAGGCAGGGAGAGTTCTCTGGGGAAACAAACCTGCTATGCCACGGCGGGATAGCCACACTGCATCATAAGCAGGAATACTTGCAGTTTAGGCTGAATTCGACGAGCACCCTGGAAGATGGATGGAATGGAAACTGAAAGTACCCGTCCTTCCGATCCAGGGTTAAAGGAGTCCTGTCGCCTCGTTACCAGTCTGATCGATTCTGCTGGTCTACGCTGGCCGAAGTTTGTTCGACAAACTTGATCAGGGCTGAGAGGTCGACTATGGACATCCCCTCTCAGATCCTTCCTTACAAGAAAGGATCGACTGAGGGGGCCGGGGGTGAAGCCGTCGATGATCCTAAGGAAGACCTTCGCCTAAGGTATGGATCATTCTGCCCAACCGGGCAACTCTGCTGATGCTATGGCATAGAGGTTCAGAGACACTGAATTCGCTGACAGAGACGGCAGGCGCGATATCCTTGGCTACTCACAGAGATTGTGCGGGAATGGGCATCGGGAAGCTGTCATTCGGATGAGTAACCTTAAGCATCCTCCCAGCGAAAAAAAACCTGCAATCCTAGAGTTCGTGAACTCCTTTTAGGACTATGCCCCCCCGGGGGAGTCTCCCGTGCCATCTGTTCCTGACAGGAGGAAACTGCAATTGGACACCTTGTCCCAGTTGTCGTAGCCGATAACTTAGGCCGACATGGTTGAAAGAAAAGGGAGCTGGAGCCCTGCAGAGTCTGGAAGAAAGCGCCTTGGAGGAGTGAAACCGGAAGTCGATTTACTCCGCACAGCAGATGTTTAAGTCTCTGTCCTTGGGCAAAGACAAAACTCTTCTCAAGGATGGAAGGGTGTCTGAGGTCGTTGACCTCCACAGATGAGACACCCGAAGGAAGCCTTCAGTCAGTGCGTCCAGATGGTACAACATCGAGCTTGTCCGCAAGTAGATACTTAACGACGAAAGGCCAAGGTGCCTGAGCTCGAGAGGAGGAAAGTACCCTTGATCTTCCTGTAGCTTCCTTGAACCAAACCTCGGGCCGTAACCGAGGAGGGAAAGAACCTGGTAAGCTCCCAGAGGAAGAGGTAAGCAGTCACCCCTTGTCCGATGGAGAAATCTTCAACGGAAAGCCCCCCCCGCCAAAAATCCTTCCAGGGCGGGAGAAGGAGAGAGTACTCGTGCAGGAGAGGGGACCCTCGAGACCGACCTCTTGGGAACCAACTTCGCCCTGGGGGAAGTCACCACGAAGTCCACTCCTCTCTTTCTCTTCAGCGTAGGAGAGACAGCCGCTGGTTTGTTACCCTGGCCGGTGAGTGCTGGTTTCATAACCCTCATTAACGCCCATGCCAGCGGATCAAACCATGTCTGCTGCTCCAAGGACACAGAGTCCGAAATCCTCGCTAAGGTGAAAGGGATCGGGCGATCCTTTGGAGAGGACACGACGGTTCCTGCCTGAAAAGAAGGTGGGAAGAATGCTGTACTGACCTGTCTTCGTCCTGCACTACCAACCTGTGCTTGGATGGAGGTGATCCCGAGTGCCGCCTAGGAGCACGCGTCCCTGCTGCTACCACCGGCTGTGGAATTCGCCGCGAACTATGGTCGCGCGAGGGCGAACGGTCGCGCGGGCGCACAGGCGAGTGGTCGCGCGGGCGCGCAGGCGAGCGATCGCGCGGGCGCGCAGGCGAGCGATTGCGCGGGCGCGCAGGCGAGCGATCGCGCGGGCGCGCAGGCGAATGGGCGTGACGGCGAGGGATCGTGCTGCCGCGTAGGTGAAGAAGATCGCTGGCGGTAAGCGATGGCGAGCAGCATGTGTAGGTGAATGATCGCGTGATAGGGTGCGATGGTGATCAGCATCCGCAAGAGGGCGAGCGTTCAGGGTTGTGCGATGAGGAGCAGCATGCGTAAGCGGGCAATCGTGCAGGGTTGTGCGATGGCGAGCAGCATGCGCAGGTGAATGATCGCGTGAAAAGGGTGCGATGGTGATCAGCATCTGCAGGAGGGCGATCGTTCAGGGTGGTGCGATGAGGAGCAGCATGCGTAAGCGGGCAATCGTTCAGGGTTGTGCGATGGCGAGCAGCATGCGCAGGTGAATGATCGCGTGAAAGGGTGCGATGGTGATCAGCATCCGCAGGAGGGCGATCGTTCAGGGTTGTGCGATGAGGAGCAGCATGCGTAAGCGGGCAATCGTTCAGGGTTGTGCGATGGCGAGCAGCATGCGCAGGTGAATGATCGCGTGAAAGGGTGCGATGGTGATCAGCATCTGCAGGAGGGCGATCGTTCAGGGTGGTGCGATGAGGAGCAGCATGCGTAAGCGGGCAATCGTTCAGGGTTGTGCGATGGCGATCAGCATCCGCAGTTGAGGGTCGCGCGATGGCGATCAGCATCCGCAGTTGAGGGTCGCGCGATGGCGATCAGCATCCGCAGTTGAGGGTCGCGCGATGGCGATCAGCATCTGCAGTTGAGGGTCGCGCGATGGCGATCAGCATCCGCAGTTGAGGGTCGCGCGATGGCGATCAGCATCCGCAGTTGAGGGTCGCGCGATGGCGATCAGCATCTGCAGTTGAGGGTCGCGCGATGGCGATCAGCATCCGCAGTTGAGCTAGTAGCTGGCGAACCATGTTCCTTCAGAAGTGTTGGAGAACGTTGGCGTGCCAGCTGTAACACACGTGGGCGATCCGGAGATCGCTGGCGAGCTGATGATCGCTGACGAGCTGACGATCGCTGGCGAGCTGATGATCGCTGACGAGCTGATGATCGCTGACGAGCTGATGATCGCTGACGAGCAGAAGGCTACGCGTGGAAGCCTGCGCAAAGAAGAGTCCTTGACCCCGACCTGAACCGAAGTTCTAGATCGCGAGGGCGAACGTGGGCGCACAGGGCACGTAACAGGAACCGCAGGGAAGATCATCTTGAAAGCGCTGACGAACAGGAGAGCGCTGACGAACAGAAGGGCGCGCAGGGAAACCCTGACACGCAAGGGAAGAACCCCCGTGGGGGCAACCCTTTGCCCCGAAGGGATCGTTGTCCGCCGGGAGACTGATGTCCGTCGGAAGACCGCTGTCCGTCGGGAAGACCGTTGTCCGTCGGGAAGACCGTTGCCCGTCGGAAGACGAGATTAGACTGCTGTCCATCTGCACCAAGACGGAAGATCGAGAAAAAGAAGTTGTAGGCTGCAAACGGAGATTCAAAAAGGCGCCTCAAGCACCCTTATAGGGAGATGAGAGGCCCTTACGACGAGGCGGACGGAGGGCCTTACGGCGAGGGAGGCCAACAGCAACAGCAACAGAAGAAACCTCCGAAGAGGAGTCTCTATGAGTGTACTCTCTCGCGAACGAAAGAGAAACACTTCGTGGAAGAGACTGGTCAGCCAGTGACCTAAAAGGGGCAATCCTCCGAAGAGGAGCTCCTGCAGTTGCCCAGCCCCTTGAGCGAAACTGCAGGTGCGACCGCTCAGCACCAAGAGCATAGTCGCACGAAAAAAAAGGCAAGAGAAGAACCCCCCAAAAGAGGAAAAGCTCAAGCCTGGACAGGAAAAAACTTCCCTCGGAAGGAAAGTTATCCGCCCAAGGAGGCAAGCCTCCTGACTGTTCTAAAAATGAGCTGGAGAGCTGTCCGTCGACACGGGAGTACTACCAGTAGAAGGAGACACGCCCCTGACGACAATACAAGGGGGGAGGCAGCAACAGCCGAATCCCCAGGACTCAACCAGACAGCTCACACCGTTGCTATATTACAGAAACGAACTAGATCGGTAACTGTAAAAAAAAAAAAAAAAAAATAAAACAAATAATATTAGTACACATTCATTCCCCCGGGAAGGCTCCGAAGAGGAATCCCGAGGAAAAGGAACAAGAATTACACAACAGGCACGTGCCCTCACAACCACTTACACTCGCGGAAGGAGAGCTGTAACCAAAACAGAATTATAACAATTATAATTATGTAACTATGTAATTATGTAATTTAAAAATGAATGAACACTAAAGAAAAAACGAAAACCCCGAAAGGAATCGTTCTACAAGCTGAAAAATTAACAACTACAATTAGATTCATAAACTAATTGAGACAAAATGTACGGCGTAGCAACCCCACCCACACGGGAAGGAAGCTACAAGGGCGTAGTAAAACATAGTAAAAGGGTGAACGACCTCAAGAGAGAAAGACCGAAGTCAAACTCGATCGCAACCCATAAAATTAGGCCGTGGTGGCCTAACTGCCGAGGCCTCCACGTAGATATCGTACACTACACACACACATCTGAAAAGGAAACTTACTTATTTCTATACTCAAATATATATACAAACATGAAAACATGTTTACATATATATTGAGTAAAAGAAAAGTAAGCGATTAAGTAAAGACAAAACAGACAATGGCTGCCAAGCGAGGACCAAGACAGAGACGTCTGTCACAGTCCGAGCCAAAAGTGAAAGTGAGTATTCACCTGTGTGTGAGGGGGAGGAGGGGTAGCTAGCTACCACTCCCCTACCCCCCCGCTAACTAGCGCGGGGGTAATACACCCTCGTTAAATTCTAATGGCTCGCCATTTCAGCTACGCTAAAAGTAATAACCCTTTGTAAATAGCGTGGTTTGTATTTCGGTTACGGAACAAACCATATTTACCTATTTATTTAACATGTATATTCAGACTTTTAAAACCTTCCCTTGTACGTAGTACTGTTAACAAACTACCCTTTAATGTACAGAACACTTAATGCATGTAATACAGTACCCTAAACTAAAACAGGCACAAATATTAAAGGCGACTTTATATCATGCGTTTCCTAAACACGCCAAAAAGCACGATAAAAAATGGCAACCAATGTTTTGTTTACGTTTATCTCTGATCCTAATGAAGAAACAAACGCATTTACACATCTGTTTATAGGTTAGTTTTTGCATCAATTATATTGATTATTCAGTACAGTATGTTGATTTGGTTATTACTAATGTTTTACTTAATTTTTCTTAGGACTTCCAAATGAAATTTTTTTCTTTATGACGCCGCCTGAAACGACGGCGTCATAAAGTACGCTCAGTAAACAAACTAAGGAATTTAACCCGCATGATGAAAGTGATAAATAATGATATTACAGTAAAAGCTTTTATAAAATATGTTATTACAAATATTATTTACCGTATCTATATAAAATCATACATACGTAGCAAAGCAGGAAAACAATCTACGAGAGAGAGAGAGAGAGAGAGAGAGAGAGAGAGAGAGAGAGAGAGAGAGAGAGAGAGAGAGAGAGAGAGAGAGAGAGTTGTTTTACATACGTAAATGTAAATTTTAAACAAAACAAAAATAGCCCCATTTCATATAAAATAGATTACAAATATTTTACTTTATCATATTACAGTAGTCTGTATAATACTGTAAAGTTCAGTACAGTATGTTGTTGTTAAAGTCGTGGCGATGAAATTCTCACGAAACAAAAACACGCCATTTGATTACAACAGCTGATTCATTCTCTCTCTCTCTCTCTCTCTCTCTCTCTCTCTCTCTCTCTCTCTCTCTCTCTCTCTCTCTCTTTCTTCGTGTTATACAATACTTACATTTAGATGAAGAAACTAAAATTAGTTTTCTTAGTGTCAATTAAATACGAAATGAAATAATTAGGCCGAGTCTACATCCATTTCAATCATAGCCAAAAATAGGGCATCCGATTTCATCAGCAAACCACTATTTTTTGGGAAATATCATTTTATTCTAGAAAATTGCCACTCTTTAAATAGTTAATTGCACATTAAGAAAGCGTGTACTTTTGTTTTTAAATTTCGGGTGTGTTTTAAAAATCGAGTATTGTTGACTTTTTTTTTTTTTTACTTTTGGCTGTGATTAGATCAGCTGTCATCTAGCTGCCGCTCTTGAGTGTGTACGAATACACTAACAAAGTATCATTTATACCATTTCTTAACTTATTCAAACCGTCTACAGTATACAGTTGATATTACATAAGCACCAATGTGTTATAACCTATCAAATTTTTTGTTTATTACATTTAAACCCCCCTCTATCTCTCTCTCTCTCTCTCTCTCTCTACCTATATCTCTCTCTCTCTCTCTCTCTCTCTCTCTCTCTACCTCTCTCTCTCTCTCTACCTCTCTCTCTCTCTCTCTCTCTCTCTCTCTCTCTCTCTCTCTCTCTGTGGGCTACTTTTCACTACCTCCCATTCCTTACCTCTCTCTATCTCTCTAACAAATGATATCTTTGTTGCTCCTCAAAGTTTCATTTTTATTGAAAATCAATCATGATTCAATTTTCCTTACTTTCTCCAATCTCGCACCATCGGTCACATCGCGGTATTTTCGATATTTCCGGAAAATCCGCAATATATGTATAGACATGGGTTATGAAAAAAATCCGCGAAGTGGTGAATCCGCGATGGTCGAACCGCGAAGTAGCGAGGGTTCACTGTATAAGTATTTTAAAATGATTTTAAATACTTTAATTCTTATTTATAGTAAAGTGACATGTTTTGTGTGCTTTTAACGCTATCCCAGTGATAATTTGACTTCGATACTTGTGGCGGACGAAAAGTCTAACAAAATGACTCTACACTGAATTGCTATTTTCCGCATATTATTTTTGACAACCGACGTAAATTTGAAACCGACTTAACTCGAGAAGATGTTACCTGTAATTATTGACAATATGGAAGAATATCATCAATAAATATAAGTACTTTATGGTTGTTGTCCTTGGATACAATTTGGGAACAACACTAAGACTCATATCTTCCAAGAATATCTTTAACCCTTTTACCCCCAGGCTATTTGGAAATTTACAACCCTTAACCCCAAAGGGGTTATTTTTTTCCCCAGCACATTTTGGCAGTATATTTTTTTTTAAATTGCTCTAACAGCCTTAATTTTTGTCATAGAGAGGTCAGGTTGGTCTCATTCTCTTGGAAAATGCCTGAATTTTCTAAAAAAATTATCAAAAATATGAAAAAAAATTTTTATAGCATTTTTTCGCAAGGACGTACTGGTACGTCCATGGGGGTAAAAGGGTGGCTTTTGTGAAACGTACCAGTACGTCCTTTGGGGGTAAAAGGGTTAAGCTCTCAATCATCATTCCAGGAATGATGAGATACAAGTAATGTATATAAAAAGAGAAAGGTATGAACTGAACAATCATAATTGCCCCAATATTAGTGCTCTCTACTCACATAAGCATTAGAGGAAGCAATAGAGTACAGTATTCTCTTTCAGAACTATAATCTGATAAACAAAAAAGGCCATTCTGAGGCACAGTACTTGGAATGTTTCTTATAAGGCTCATATCTATATCACCTTTCACATAGCACATTACATTCTTTTGGGGGAGGTAACCCCCCCCCAAAAAAAATGGGATTTCCCACTGCCTTTTCCTCTCCTGTTTCTGAAAAAAGAAAAAATGGGATCTCCTAGTGCCTTTTCCTCTCCTGTTTCTGAAAAAAGAAAACACGAAAGGGGAGTTTTCCTTCACCGATATAATTTGAATTTATCAGAAACAATCGTTGGCAAAATATAAATATGGTGCTCAACCAGATTTGACCAAATATAAAGCATAACCACCAGTAACATCTGCACATAATAGTGTATGATAAAACTGCACGATCAGGTCATGCGTCCTTAGGGAAGCAACAAAATGTGATCGCCATGCCCTACAGCCAATAATATACTAATAAAAGTATTACCAATATATTATAAACAAACTATTGGCCATCAATACATCATCCTCAGTTACCCGGGCCACTGAGGGTTCCGGAAAGAGAGGAACGGGCAGGAGGATATCATGTGTCGTATGAAGCAGCTCATGCTTTTACTGTCAAAAAAAAAAAAAAAAAAAAAAAAAAAAAAAAAAAAAAAAAAAAAAACCACTTCGCTTGTTACTTTTATGTGAGTACGATATATCTCCCATTAGGAGGATTGTAACTCAACAAAATTGATGATATTAACCCTTTTACCCCCAGGCTATTTGGAACTTTCCAGCCCTTAACCCCCAGGCGTTTTCTTTTTCAAGCACATTTTGCAATATATTTTTTTTAAATTGCTCTAACAGCCTTAATTTTCATCATAGAGAGGTCAGGTTGGTCTCATTATTTTGGAAAATGCCTGAATTTTCTCAAAAAGTTATCAAAAATATGCAAAAAAAATAATAATTAGCCGTTTTTTGCAAGGACGTACCGGTACATCCATGGGGGTAAAGGGATGAGTTTTAAGAAACGTACCAGTACATCCATTGGGGGTAAAAGGGTTAATGAAACAGGGATTGAACCACACACTAAATCTTCATTTATAAAATTAAGGGCAAACGCCATAACCAGGATATCAATCCCTGTCATTCGGTAAGTGAAAAGGCATCACAGCCATTAAGTGCGGTGAATTCTGTGACACTAGCACATACAGGTGGCAGCACATTCTATGACGTCAATACGCACAGGGGTGATGTCTATGACGTTAGCATGCACAAGGAGAGCAGCTCGAGTGGACAGGGCTCTTAGACTACGTTGAGGTACCATGATACACACAGTCTACACAGGTGTTAAAGTGTTAATAAATACAGTAATGACTTTAGCCTTCCAAAACACGCTTGAAGGGCAATGACATGATCATGCTATAACTCTTGTCAAAATCTGTAAAGTGTGTTTTGGACACTACTGAGGATGTCTGAGTAACATAAAAAAGGAAATAAAAAGGACAAATTCTGGGGAGAACCCTGAGAATTCTTACATGGGGAACAATGCCAAAAACCACAAGAAATTATATAATTTTGTTATATATGTATGAGGCAAACCAGACTCGTATGTACGAGTTGGGAAAAGGTAGGGACCCTTGAGCACGGCTGCCTCAGTAAGGAAGGGGGGGGGGGGGGGGGGGGGGAATGGCAGTCTCAACTCGGCGGTGTACTCAGGAGAAAACAAAGGGAGACTTTCAACGGAGACATCTTCAAAAGCAAAAAGTCATCCTTCTCCTGGAACTTCTGACACAAAGGATACATATAAGATCAGAAAAGGATCTACAGAGATCAAAGTATCAGGTAATCCACTTTGAAAATGAGATCCTCCTCTTGACACGAATATAGGAGAGAAATGAAACTTGCTTTGCAACAGCTCGTAGCACTGCCCAGCAGTGGAGATGCCTACTAGCCAATTATATAGTTGGCAGTAAGGCCCCTTATTTTCTTTTGGGTCGTAAAAAATTTGACATAAGAGTAAACCCATATAAATGGCTGAGTTTGTATCCTCGTAGGAATAACTAGTAATTTGCACAAGATCTATTGAAACGAACAACTGTAACTTCCTAAAATAATGAAATACAATGTCTCACCAAACTTTACTTATAAAAATACACTATCCTAAAGGTCATAAATTGATGAAGATAAGTACAGTAGTTGAAAATACTTACAGGCTTTAAATCCCTGTGAGCATATCCCATGTTGTGAATATATGCAACAGCTGACGTAATTTGACGGAAGAACAAGCGGGCTTCATCTTCCTGAAGCCTATCTTTCTCAACTGTAATGGAAGACAGCCATTAGATGGTCTAATATTTCTTCAAAAAGTTTCCAGGTCAAAAATATTTCATATGTATAGCTATTCCATCTCTCAAAAATCTTCACAGCAAAAAACAAAATATGACAAATTTGTAGATAATTGTATTTTTCATAATACAAACCTTAGCTATTTTTTAGGGGTTAATACTTTTGGCGAAGCTGAAAGGACGAGCCATTAAAATTTTTGGGAGAGTTAACTACCCATTCCACTAGTTAACAGGGGTAAGAGGGGTAGCTTGCTACCCCCTCCTGGTCACACAACTGTGATTTAGCTCACTTTGCTTGGAGATACGACGTCAAGGGGGATCGGGCTGGTGGGTAGGTTTGTACAAATAGCTAAGATTTGTATCGTTAGGAAAAATACAAATTATCTACAAATTTGTCATTTGTTCCGTAACTGGAATACAAACCTATGCTATTTATTAGGGGGTGACTCGCCAATTAGGAGGGTGGACGTCCCTGCCAATTTGGCTTTTTGGCTTTATTCGGGGGCTCTTCATTTTTGGATAGGTTTGTACCAAAAATAGAGAGTCCCTGCACCTCGCTAAACCTTGCTGCGCAAGCTGTATGTTCAGATGTTTAGAACTGTCCAGGTAAAAGTAATGCTGAGACCTTGTAGGAAAAACTGATGTAACCAGGACTTTCCCAGTACCATCTCGCCAGGGTGTGGGGACGCAACAGTATTAGCTTTATACTAGGTACACAAGGAAGCATGGTTTACCTACAGTGGTTTTAAGTCAGCTTGTGCAGAGAACCCAGGATACTGCTTTCCCCAAGAGAAGGGAGAATGAAGAAAAGAATAAGAGCTAGTCAAAACTTTTCATTCACTGTAGTGGTTTGCGGACTGTGGCCAGAGGCAGCACCCGAACTGCCTAGTGTCCGAATACCAACCACACCTCAACATTTACTACACAAAAAATATACGACGGTGGATTACCCAAAAATCTGGGTAAAAGGCAAACAATTAAGGATGAACTGGGCACCACCCCTTGATTTTATACTGGGCAAGGGGACCCAGCAAGAACCTAACTTCCTCCTTATCTTCCCTTGCCTTGAGCTTGTTGAATAAACGTGTAGCGTGACTGCTGATTCATTTCTGGGAAAAATGAGCAGTATACACGAATAGTAAATAGCTTGAATTTCAGGTTAGATAGCTTCAAGTCTAAGTAAGGGTCAGAAAATTAGGTGAAGAACATATATTATATTTTTTTAGAGATGTTGTTTTCAGGTTGTATAAAAAAAAAACAATGAAAAAAAAAGTGTACACGTGTACATGTGTACAAATGTACTGTACACTGTACATATGATTATAAACTATTGTAGAAACCAAATTAAAACAAATTAGGCAGTATTTACAGTGTTAATCATCAGCTCGGGCACCCTCTCGTGGCAAGGGGCAGTGACTTTTTAGGTTAAGAGTTAGCTCACCCGAGTGTAGTATATATTTGCGAATATTCACTTATCGCGCCTGTGTCTGTAACCTAACTGTTGCGAAAAACAAGGCTTGACTGTACGTCACTTGTTGCTTGCAGGTAGGACTTACTGGGGGACAGGTGATGGCAGGCAAACTTATATAAATAGCTACAGGTTTGTATTAGAGAAAAATACAAATTATCTCCAAATTTTTCATTTGTTCCCCTACTAACAAACCTTCCGTTATTTATTTGGATGACTCACTCTTAGGAGGATGGTAAGTCCGACTACTGGCTTAGTCACTGACACACACATTTGTGAAAGAAAACACAAACAAAAGCATTAAATGGCAGTCCAAACACTGAGTTAAATCACCGGTGTGTGAGCAGGAGTGATAGCAAGCTAACCCCCTACTACCACTAACTAGCGGAATGGGTAGTTAACCTTCGCTAAAAGTAATAACCCCTAATAAATAACGTACGTTTGTATTCCAGTTACGGAACAAATACAGTATGTATAAAAAGAATAAGATAGCAGAATTAACTGTTTAAACAAACAAATGACTAGTCTTTGCGGGAGAGAGCGGCAGTATGACAGTTTTCTACCAAGCCAGAAAGTAAAGTGGTTACTCAGCCGAGAGGTGTGAGTGAGCGGGGTAGCCATTCTACCCCACCCCCAACCCCCCAACTAGCGGATGAGGGAGTTATCCCTCATTTTAATTTTCATGGCTAGTCTTTCAGCCTTAGATGACCGTGGAGGTAGCAGCAGTAGGGGATTCAGCATTATGAAGCTTCATCTGTGGTGGATAATGTGGGAGGTTGGGCTGTGGCACCCTAGCAGTACCAGCTGAACTCGGCTGAGTCCCTGGTTAGGCTGGAGGAACATAGAGAGTAGAGGTCCCCTTTTTTGTTTTGTTTCATTGTTGATGTCGGCTACCCCCCAAAGTTGGGGGAAGTGCCTTTGGTATATGTATGTATGTATGTCTTTCAGCTGTAATACCTCTATAAATAGCAGAGAGTTTTTATTTGCGCCAGAACAAACAATTTTTCATCTTTCAGTTCACGGCATTTACCATATGAATATCAAGCAGTACTTTACCTATGTAGTCAAACAGTTCACCTCCAGGACAGTACTCAAGAATCATAAATATCTTCATGTCTGTTTCTAGAACCTGGTAGAGCTTGCAAATGTGTTGATGAGTCAGCTGCTTCATGGCTTCAATTTCCAAATAAATACGAGGAAGATCGTCCTATAAAGCAATTAGGTACAGTAATTGTATTTCATAGAAAAAAAAAAGTGTATAACCTAAACTAAATAAAATACTCAGTCCAAAATATAATATACAATCAAGGAGGAGGAAGTGTATGACAACACATTTTCATCAATTTTATTATTCGGAGCAAGGACAAAATCACTGGGCTTGAATATAAAAAACAGACACCAAGATGGAAATATAAACTGTGTATTCTGTGATGTAGAAGAAAATGCTAACCACTTTATGTTATATTGTCCACAGTTTAGTGATATAAGAATAAAAGCAATTGAGCTCCAACAACCATACGAAGAAAATTGTGCACAAACAGTTGGAAAATTCCTATTTTGTGAAGAAAATATTGAAAATAAGAAGAGTACTACAACAAATGTGGATGAAAAGAGAAAAACTAGTGAAAATAAGCACACAAAACTAAAAGAGACAGAGGCGCCGTAGCAAAGGCAAAGCCTCAACCTGAATCTGATCTGATTATTTACTTGAAAATAATTTACTTTAAATGGTACCATTTAGAGGTTTGAAAAGAAGAGATGACTTACCCCCAGCTGTTTTTTATCCATTATCTTTATGGCCACTTTTTCTCCAGTCAAAACATGAGTGGCCAACTTGACTTTGGCAAAGCCACCGGAGCCAATAGTTTCATGGAGTTCATATTGGCCCTCAAGGGCAGCATAAGGAGACGCTTGCTGTGGCATCTTCTTATGTCGTTCCAAGTCTAATTCTTCTTTTTACCGATATATTCACATATACTTGGCTCGTAAACAATTGTCACCTACACATCTTAAATAAAAAAAAGATAATAATTAATCAAGCACAAATATTAAAAGTAATTTGTATTATTATTAACTATAAAAACCTGAGTCTTTTAACCGGAGTATAACTCTAATGAAGCTGGAATGGCAATTCTAATAGCTGGTTCAACTTTCCTGGGAATTATCAGAACACCTAGTTCTGTACTCTTAACCCTTTTACCCCCAAAGGACGTACTGGTACGTTTCACAAAAGCCATCCCTTTACCCCCATGGACGTACCGGTACGTCCTCGCAAAAAAATGCTATAAAAATTTTTTTTTTTTTATATTTTTGATAATTTTTTCAGAAAATTCAGGCATTTTCCAAGAGAATGAGACTAACCTGACCTCTCTATGACAAAAATTAAGGCTGTTAGAGCAATTTAAAAAAAATATACTGCAAAATGTGCTGGGAAAAAAATAACCCGCTGGGGGTTAAGGGTTGGAAATTTCCAAATAGCCTGGGGGTAAAGGGGTTAACCGGAGTATAACTCTAATGAAGCTGGAATGGCAATTCTAATAGCTGGTTCAACTTTCCTGGGAATGATCAGAACACCTAGTTCTGTACTCTTAACAACCTCACAATCTGTGCATAGGAGTGCCAACAAGCATTAGGTTAGGCTAGTAACATACTGTAATGTACACCATTATCTCTAGGCTTAAATGCAGCGCACTGAGAAAGGAGAGCGTTGGGATGGTATCACGACGCGACCAGAGAACTTACTGAGGGTCGAGACCCAAGCTAACACGCGACCTGGCTCGGGACTAGCCTCAGGGCACGCATCCTTCCGCCTGAGGTGGTCCTAACAGAAAACGGAAGTAGGGTAAACTACACAAAACTCTGGTCAGTTGAGAGGAGATTCCAGGTACTCCTAAGAAAGTAGTTTGAGGTGGTAAGTCTCCGTGTTGGAACAAACCACCTTTCCAAATAGGCATTGGTATTGGAACTAGAAGAGCAGCCATGAACACTACAATGTGTTTGTGCACCAATGGATATGCTGGACAAACTAGCTTCCTCTCGTCCAGTGGACATAGTCGGGGCAGATAGTCCTGAATTTCTGAAAAAGAACAGACAGAAGCAGAAGAGTGGTCTCCCAGAGACCTCAGACCAGGAACTGCTACCGCCAAAAATTATGGAATCCTTGAACAAACCCAGTGTTCTAAGAGGTGAGCAAATGAAAATTACCAAAATAACTCCAGAAGGCCAAAAGACCTTCAGTATCTACAATAACAGCAATGGGACTTCTAGAGATTCCAGCAATATATGAGAGATAAGAACAAGCGCACAATGGCTAGTTACAACTTTCACCAGTAAGAAGAATGTGCTAAATATCATCGCTCCCACCTGTTACCACCACAGCCCAGGTATCTTGGAGAGAATAACCAAGAACTATGCAAGTAGATGAAGTAAGAGCCCAAAGGAGGAGAGCCAAAATGAGAAACTAAGGTCAAGAAGGTTTGTCATTGACCTGTGCAAAGGAAATCTTAGTACATATTTGACCTCTGAAATAGGAACAAAGACTATGCTTTTGACTTACAAACATTTGAACAACCTTCAATTACTATTCACTATGAAAATCAAAATACACATAATAATGTTAACCCTTTTACCCCCAAAGGACGTACTGGTACGTTTCACAAAAGCCATCCCTTTACCCCAATGGACGTACCGGTACGTCCTTGCAAAAAAATGCTATAAAAATGTTATTTTGATAATAAAATAAATTTTTGAATATACTTACCCGGTGATTATATAGCTGCAACTCTGTTGCTCGACAGACAACTCTACGGTAAAAACTCGCCAGCGATCGCTACACAGGTTGCGGGTGTGCCCAACAGCGCCATCTGTCGTCCAGATACCCAGTACTCAATGTAAACAAAGACTCAATTTTCTCCTCGTCCCACTGCGTCTCTATTGGGGAGGAAGGGAGGGTCATTTAATTTATAATCACCGGGTAAGTATATTCAAAAATTTATTTTATTATCAAAATAACATTTTTCAATATTTAACTTAGCCAGTGATTATATAGCTGATTCACACCCAGGGGGGTGGGTAGAGACCAGCAATATATGTTTACACTTTTATGAGCTAAGAGTTTTTATTTCATTTTAGAAGTTATCAAAATAACAAAAACAAAATAAATAGGTACCTGGTAAGGAAGTCGACTTGAACAATTACTCTGCCTTTTAAGTACGTCTTCCTTACGGAGCCTCGCGATCCTCTTAGGATGCTGACAGACCCCTAGGATCTGAAGTATCAAGGGTTGCAACCCATACAACAGGACCTCATCAAACCCCTAATCTAGGCGCTCTCAAGAAATGACTTTGACCACCCGCCAAATCAACCAGGATGCGAAAGGCTTCTTAGCCTTCCGGACAACCCATAAAAAAACAACATTTCAAGAGACAGATTAAAAGGATAAGGAATTAGGGAATTGTAGTGGTTGAGCCCTCACCCACTACTGCACTCGCTGCTACGAATGGTCCCAGTGTGTAGCAGTTCTTGTAAAGAGACTGGACATCTTTCAAGTAAAATGACGCGAACACTGACTTGCTTCTCCAATAGGTTGTGTCCATTATACTTTGCAGAGATATATTTTGCTTAAAGGCCACGGAAGTTGTTACAGCTCTAACTTCGTGCGTCTTCACCTTAAGCAAAGTTCGGTCTTCCTCACTCAGATGTGAATGAGCTTCTCGTATTAACAATCTGATAAAGTCTGACCAAGCATTCTTTGACATAGGCAAGGATGGTTTCTTAACTGAACACCATAAAGCTTCAGATTGGCCTTGTAAAGGTTTAGTACGCTTTAAATAGAACTTAAGAGCTCTAACAGGGCATAAGACTCTTTCTAGTTCATTGCCTACGATCTCCTATAAGCTGGGGATATCGAAAGATTTAGGCCAAGGCCGAGAAGGCAGCTCATTTTTGGCTAGAAAACCAAGTTGTACCGAACAAGTGGCTTTTTCTGACGAAAATCCGATGTTCTTGCTGAAGGCATGAATCTCACTGACTCTTTTAGCCGAGGCTAAGCATACCAGGAAAAGAGTCTTAAGAGTGAGATCTTTCAGGGAGGCTGATTGTAACGGCTCCAACCTGTCTGACATGAAGAATCTTAGTACCACGTCTAAATTCCATCCAGGGGTAGCCAAACGACGCTCCTTGGTGGTCTCAAAAGACTTAAGGAGGTCTTGCAGATCTTTATGTTTGGAAAGATCTAAGCCTCTATGCCGGAAGACCGATGCCAACATGCTTCTGTAGCCCTTGATAGTGGGAGCTGAAAGGGATCGTCCTTTTCTCAGGTATAAGAGAAAAAATGCTATTTGAGCTACAGAGGTACTGGTCGAGGATACAGAAACTGACTTGCACCAGTCTCGGAAGACTTCCCACTTCGATTGGTAGACTCTAATGGAAGACGCTCTCCTTGCTCTAGCAATCGCACTGGCTGCTTCCTTCGAAAAGCCTCTAGCTCTCGAGAGTCTTTCGATAGTCTGAAGGCAGTCAGACGAAGAGCGTGGAGGCTTTGGAGTACCTTCTTTACGTGTGGCTGACGTAGAAGGTCTACCCTTAGAGGAAGACTACTGGGAACGTCTACTAACCATCGAAGTATCTCGGTGAACCATTCTCTCGCGGGCCAGAGGGAAGCAACTAACGTCAACCTTGTCCCTTCGTGAGAGGCGAACTTCTGCAGTACCTTGTTGACAATCTTGAACGGTGGGAATGCGTAGAGATCCAGATGTGACCAATCTAGGAGGAAAGCATCTATATGTATTGCTGCTGGGTCCGGGACTGGAGAGCAATAGATTGGAAGCCTTTTGGTCAGCGAGGTTGCAAAGAGATCTATGGATGGTTTTACCCCAAGTGGCCCAAAGTCTCTTGCACACATCCTTGTGGAGGGTCCATTCGGTTGGAATTACTTGCCCTTTCCGACTGAGACAATCTGCTATGACGTTCAAGTCGCCTTGGATGAACCTCGTTACTAGGGAGATGTCTTGACCTTTTGACCAGATGAGCAGGTCCCTGCGATCTCGCACAACGTCAGTGAGTGGGTACCTCCTTGTTTGGAGATGTACGCCAAGGCCGTGGTGATGTCCGAGTTAACTTCCACCACTTTGCCTCGAAGGAGAGACGAAGCTTTTCAAGGCCAGATGTACTGCCAACAGCTCCTTGCAGTTGATATGCATGCTCCTCTGACTCGAGTTCCACAGTCCTGAGCATTCCCGACCGTCTAGTGTCGCGCCCCAGCCCACGTCCGAGAAGAGAACGTGATTGGGAGTCTGAACAGCCAGGGGAAGACCCTCTCTTAGGTTGATATTGTCCTTCCACCAAGTCAGACAAGACTTTATCTTTTCGGAAACCGGGATCGAGACCGCTTCTAGCGTCTTGTCCTTTTTCCAGTGAAAAGCTAGATGGTATTGAAGAGGACGGAGGAGTAGTCTTCCTAGTGACACAAAATGTTCCACGGATGACAGCGTCCCTACCAGACTCATCCACAGCCTGACTGAGCAGCGTTCCTTCTTCAGCATCTTCTGGATGGATAGCAGGGCTTGATCTATTCTGGGGGCTGATCGTCTTGTTGTTCAGCAACGTCCTCATCAGAGGGTTCCTCATCCGAAAACTGATGAGGAAACGGCAACGGAGTGGGCAACGTCTGGCTCGCTGAGTCCGGTCGCACTGGTGCATGCGTGACGGAGCCGGACACAACATCATGGAACTGCTGCACAGTCTGTGAACTGTCAACAACCATGGGTGCGCAAGGAAGCACAGCGTCAACCCGAGACTGTCTAGACTGTCTGGGTTGTGCAGTCAACACCCTACCGGGTTGCTGAGGTTGACGCACTGAGTCAAAACAAGTCACCTCTGCTGGTTGTTGAACGTCCTGAACGTCAACAACCACCTCCGAGCGTCGCTTAACGTCAACGTGCGGCTGGCAACCCACACTGGGTCGCATCGGTGGAGGAACCACCTCAACTGGCAGACGCGAGTAGGTTACCTCAGCGTTAACAGGGCGCACAACCGACCGGTTGGAAGGTTGCTGGCCAGAAGGTTCGGTAGCAACCTTCTCCGCATTAAAGTCCTCTATCAAGGACGCAAGCTTGGACTGCATGTCTTGCAGCAAAGCCCAATTAGGGTCTACGGGAGCAGGTGCGGCAACAGACGGGGTTAGCGACTGAGGAGGTACCGCTTACCATCCCTGAAAGCCTTGTTATGCATGACATAATTGTACAGCAAAACTTCAAAGGCTCGAAAACAGCTGTGAGGTTGACCTGTAAAAAACTTGGAGCGTCTCCTGGCCAGGCGCCAGGGAGAGTCTACGAGAATTGAGAAGTCTATCTGGGCAGAGGCATGAACTCCAAAGCCGAGAACTTCTCTCGTGTCATATCAGACTCTCGCTCTATAAACCAGTTTAAAAGAAGGGAAAGCAAAGGCTGTATTCCCCAAACTCCTCCTGGTGAAAAACCAGTCGCCTAGCCAACGTAAAGCTCTCTAGGAGAGCGAGAGAGCACTAGCTTAAAAACAACGGCTTCGAAGTAGCTAGGCCTAGTGTAAGCTCTGACGTTTAGGCGAACGAGGAGCAGCAGTTACAAAAAGATCCGGACAAAGATCCTTAAAAAAAATCATCATGATTTAATTTAAGTCCATAGGGGGCTAAGCAGCTTTAGGCTCCTCTCCATCTGACAGAGTCCTCAAGGGAATATCAGTAGGAGGGGGAACAGCAACTTCCTCATCTACAGGAACCTTGTCCGATAAAAGCTGAGTCTCAAGCAAGGGAGAGACCTACCGTGGTGGCAATGCTTTACAAGCAGAGTCCACACTCACTGGTGCATTAGTAGCGGACCAGAACGCAACGTCATGTAACTGCTTGACAGTCTGTGAACTGTCAACAACTGAACTGTCAACCACAACAGGTGCGTGAGGACGCACAGCGTCCACTCGAGACTGCTTTGACTGCCTAGACTGAGCAGTCAAAACAACTCTAGAATGCGGAGGTTGACGCACAACGTCAAAACAAGTCAACTCCGATTGTTAGTGAACGTCTTGAACGTCAACAGGAGCATCAGCAAGTGGCCTAACGTCCAAATGCGGCTGAAAAACCACACGAGACCGCATCGAGTGTGGTTCTCAACAACCTGACTGACGTGACTAAGCTACGCCAACGTCAACAGTAAGCACAAAGGAACGTTAGGTTGGCTGAAAGCCAGGATATCGATGAGATAAACGGCTAGACTCAACGGACTAATCGGCAGAATAGTCTTCCATAAGGGAGGCAAGCATATACTGCATGTCTTGCCATACAACCCATTAAGGATCAACGGAAATGGTTGTGGTAAGAGACGAGGGTAACGTCTGTGACCGCAACACTTTGCCAACAAAAAAAGACTCTCGGAGTCTGTGTTACGCTTTTGTTAGGCGGCGAGCAGTTATCCGATGACTGCATAGGGTCAGAGCTGTCCTAATGGTTGTAATCAGGACGCTGGACCTGTCCTGAAAGGACTGACTTTCGCTTAAGGGCTTCGAAACCTTGTGACAGGTTTCTTATGCGAAAAGTCTTCGGATGACGAGGAGAAACAACGTCTCTCTCGTCTTATGGTAGGGGAGATCTTGGTAAGATACACCCGATACCATAGAGGGAAAACGTCTGTTCGTTGATCAAGGCCTCTCGAACCCATAAGTCGTTTGACATTACTTCTCCCCTGGGCTTGGAAGCATGCAAGAGGTCCCGGACTAGGTGAACGACAGGCACGAACAGACAAACCCTCGGACGCAACACTGTAACACTTTGCGCATATCACTTTATCACTTCGATTTTCTGTTTTGCACTTATTTCACTGAAATCGAAACTTTTACTGATTTCTACCTGAAACACGCAATTCTACCCTTCATTAAAAGGTAGTAATTGCGAAATCAGTCGTATAATGCAAGCTCATTAATACCAGCAAAAAACAGAAAACATATTTTAAGATAAAAAAATCAGTGGCTGGGAAAGAGACTAAACACTAGTTCATATAACTACGTTTTCAATCTCTCACCGCACATAGCCTGGGGACGAGAATAAAAAACTAAAAACGTTTTATCCTTCCTCCCCGTACAGCGACTAGGGACGAGAGTAACTCGAGAACAACGTTACCCGCTTGAACGGAACGTTTTCTCTCCTCTCTCTCCCTCCGTCTCTATCTCTCTCTCTCTTTCTCTCTTGATTTCGCACCTAAGAGAAGAGCCCAATTATATTTCGTCAAAAAAACATGTTATTTGACTAAAGGAAAAAACTGAAAGGTTTTTCAAATAAAAAGTTCCTTTAAAATAGAATTTAAAACATTTAAGCTAAGAAAGAATGAACAAAACGTCAGAATCGATTTACTCTTACTGCAAAGTGAAACCGTGATACACTCTCTCTCTATCGTAACGATAGAGCGCATGTTGAACGTCCTGAATGTCAACAACTGCGTAGCATAAATAAACTAAACGTTAGTTCATCTTTGAAAACAGTACGAAGATTATCAAAGAAAATCTTTCATAAAATATTACATTTAAAAAGTTTTAAATCCTTAGCTCTTTAAAAGCTAATTACGATATAAAGGGCTCAACGTTGATTAACTTCGGTTTCCAAGTTAGGACCGCCTACTCTCAGGAAAGGTCGCATATAAACAAAACATTAAAATTTATTTTTATATGTTTATAATAAATGGAAAGTTAATCGAAGAGGCCTAATAAAGGCGGAGAGATATAAAATATAAAGAGGAAAATCTATAACGTGATAAGATAATTACTATAAGCCTAAACACACTTCCGTCTAAGGGAAGGGTCGGCCATTTAAAAGTGAAAGAAAGTCCATACTCTCTGTCACCATAATTAAATCTATCCAAAACGAGTTCAAGATTTAAGATGAAGATAAAACACCTACATAGCGAAAGCTCAAAACTAGAATATAGTACTTCACCAAATAGATGTGAAAAACTCCAGTTTAGCAACAGCGAGTAAAGTACGTCTTGTCGACACCTCGACAGAGAGAAAATTGAGTCTTTGTTTACATTGAGTACTGGGTATCTGGACGACAGATGGCGCTGTTGGGCACACCCGCAACCTGTGTAGCGATCGCTGGCGAGTTTTTACCGTAGAGTTGTCTGTCGAGCAACAGAGTTGCAGCTATATAATCACCGGCTAAGTTAAATATTGAAAAAAATTTTTTTTCATATTTTTGATAATTTTTTGAGAAAATTCAGGCATTTTCCAAGAGAATGAGACCAACCTGACCTCTCTATGACAAAAATTAAGGCTTTTAGAGCAATTTTAAAAAAATATACTGCAAAATGTGCTGGGAAAAAAATAACCCCTTGGGGGTTAAGGGTTGGAAATTTCCAAATAGCCTGGTGGTAAAAGGGTTAACAACTTTAGACACAATTTTTTCAGATATCTCAACTTGATAGGGGTGGAATAAAATGTGAGGGTTAGTCAGGCGAGAGGTGGATAACGTACGATACTTTGATACCAGAAACTACACAACTAGCTTGTTAAAAGGCTAAATCAACCAATGCTATGTGGAACCAGAGAAAATAACATCTTAAAAGTAATTTGTATTTTTCCTAATTATACAGATCTGAGTCCTTTTAATATGGAAATGATTTCAACAGAAACTGGAACGGACGAATTCGTTAACGAGGTGTGCATGGCCTAGAAACTATGCCCCACCACTTGCAAAAAGAGACTCGCTTTGACCTTTCTAGTCAGGACTGAGAGAGGTTGTCGAAGAGGGACATTTAACTAAATTGACTGGTTTGTATAGCTAGGAACAATACAGTATATTTTACAAAGTGTTTATCCCTAAGCATATATAAACCTTTGTTCTTTAACAGGCCAATAAACTGCTTGGTAGACAGCTGCAAAGGACCATCACAGGTACTGAGACATCTATGCAATATCTAGTAAAAAGCCTTCCACACTGAGTTGATGCTGGATAGCCTCCAACCGTGAAGTTCCAACGACTTCACAAATTTGTGGTACCTTTGAAGGTACAGCTGACAGAGGAGTGTTGGACATTGGAGTAGTTACCTCGACTAGAAGTTTTAACAGATTGGGATACCATTCGGCATGAGGACATCTGGGAGCACCAGGGTTAATCAACACTCAACTGATTAGTGGGTGGATAAGACTGAACAGAGGAAAAGCATAAGTGTTTTAAGTGATCCCATGAGTGCGTGAAGGCGTCTTCAAACACGGACCATGAGTCTGGATTGGGGGAGCTTGCCGTTTGGCAAAAAGGTTGATCCCGGCGAACCCCACAGGGAAAAAACCTCTCTGCTACCCAAGGATAAGGGACCACTCCACTCTTATAACCTGTCCTTGTCAGCTAAGTGTCTACTACAACCTGTCCCTGCTGGTCGACTGTGTCTACGAGTACATTTCTTTTGGTCGGAATGTACCTGGCCGACAACTCTACACAGTGAAATGTTGCCCAGACTTTCCCCTTGCGTCTTGACATAAGTCACTTAAGTCACAACGGTGGTGTTGTTGTTTACTAACACTACCTAACGGCTCCTCAAATGTTCTTAGAATGCCTCCAGAGCTGGAAACGCTTCTTACATTTCCAAGATGTTGATGTAGAGATGCATTTCCTCTCGAGACCAAACACCCGAGCCATATCAGGGACTCCTTATGTGAGGTTTGCCTCGTTCAGCAAAAAGGTAAGATCACACCAAGACTCCTGTCTCACTGGAACAGGAAGGAACAGGGATCCTTGTTGGCTAACCAATGATCTTTCAAACATCACTGAAGAGATCTCTGAGAGCACTCATGTAGAACGAGTTTTCCAGCTTGGGAAGGTGGTCGAGAATAATCTGCCAACACCAAGCTGGGACTTCTCTTTTGAACAGAAACACTTGCACAACTTCCTTGAGTATTCTAATGCTACTATATGACAGAAAGACACTCGCTGTTGCTGTCTCTATCAGCATACCCAAATACTCTACTGTACTTCAACCTCTGCTTGGATATGATTTTCAACTTCTCTCAGTTTATCAAATCCCCATTACGTGACAAAATATAAGAATCCTATCTCAACCCTGTAGCAACTTCCTTGCCGAGGCGGTCAGGACTACTTACTTTTACTTTTTAGGGGTTTATTTCTCGCCCTCCACCAAACACTAAAGGTCTGTTCAGGCGGGCCTTGGTGTGTGAAAAAATAATTTCTTTCCAGTCGTCAATATCTATCTATTCACCAAGGCACTTCCCAAAATTTTAGGGGCTAGCCAACATCAAACAAAGGAACAAAAGGGGACCTTTACTTTCTCTGCACCTCCCAGTCTGCGAGCGATTCAACAGTTTCCCTGGTACTGCTAGGGTACCACAGCCCACACTCCCCGTTATCCACCACAAATGAAGTTCCACACACCAAAGCAACCGGAGGAAGCAGCAAGGCCTACTGGAACTGCGTCACAATCGCTCGCCATTCATTCCTATTTCTAGCACGCTCTCTTGCCTCTCTCACATCTATTCTCCTATCACCCAGAGCTTTCTTCACTCCATCCATCCACCTAAAATTGGCCTTCCTCTTGTACGTCTCCCATCAGCTCTTGCATTCATCACCTGTTTTAGCAGCCACTTTCCATTCTCTCAACATGGCCAAACCACCTCAACATGACAAATTCAGAGGTAATTTATATTTTTCCTAACAGTACAAACCTTAGCTATTTATAGGGGTATACTTCCAGCGAAGCTAAAAGTACGAGCCATTAAAATTTGGCGAAAGTTAACTACCCATCCTGCTAGTTAGTGGGGGTAGGGGGGTAGCCTGTTACCCCTCCCACTCACACACCTGTGATTTACCTCACTTAACTTGGAGATAGGGCTTCAAGGGGGACGGGGTTGGTGGGTATGTATGTACAGTATATAGCTAAGGTTTGCATCGTTAGGAAATAGCTAAGGTTTGCATCGTTAGGAAAGATACAAATTACCTCCGAATTTGCCATTTGTATATGGGTATGCAACAGTATTGGAACAATACTAGGTTACAAAAGGGAGCGATGGTTTACCGGAGCCTTTGTAAGGTGACGGCCAGATCCCGTAGAAAACGGGAATATTCTGAACTGTGGCCGTCGTTCTAAAAACGATTTTGGCGGGAGAAGCTAACTTAAAAATCCCACCTAACCTATGCTAAAAGCCGTGTCCTTACCCAGGGGGGCTGCGGCCCCCCGGACCCCCCCTTACACAACATATTTAAGATCTGTAGACCATTTCCAAACGTTTTTATTCTATACAAGATAACAGTCGGAGCGATAAGAAGCAAATTAGGACGCTTGGCCATAGCGCTACAAACTACAGTACCCTGGTTTACCTGCAGAGGTTTGAGGCCAGCTTGTGCAATGTTCCAGGATGCTGATTTTCCCTAGAGAGGGGAGGACGAAGAAAGGAAAAGAGCTAGACATTCCTTTCATTCATTCAGACTAAAACCCGGGTAACCAATGCCTTCTACCATCTGCTACTTGTCCAATAAGGAGCTTGAGGTACTAAACCAGCTGTTGAGCAGCCACCACAGGACCGATAGAAAACGTATCAAGGTTCCTGTGGGTCGCGTCTTGCAGGTAGTAGGCAGTGAATGCAGTTTGTAATACCTGCGTCACAGTAGTTCTTTTTGAAGGCCAGGGACGTAGCAACTCCCGACATCACGCGCTCGGGGACGACGTGTTGTTGGAGGGTCGGGATTCAGAGCAAAGTCAATAACTTTGCGAATCCATGCAGAGATTGTGTTCTTCATGACCCTCCTCTTGGTTCTGTTCGTGTGCTTACGAAGGGTGAGGACACTCTGGGCCGAGCTAAAGATTATTTGTGTATTACATCTAACTGTTCATATTCAATTGTCCCTGGACAATTCTATCCTGTTCGTAATACTAGACAGGCAGTTAATTCTAATAGCCAGGCCTTCTCCTTCATGAGGCTCAATACTACGCAGTACTCTAGATGTTTTATTCCAGCTGTTACCAAGTTGTGGAATGATCTTCCTAATCGGGTAGTTGAATCAGTAGAACTTCAAAAGTTCAAAGTTGGAGCTAATGCTTTTTTGTTGACCAGGCGGACATGAGTCTTTTTATAGTTTATTTATGACATACTGTATTTGTTTTTGATGTTAATAGTTTATATATGACATGTCTGTTTTGACGTTACTTTTTTTAGAATGATTTATTGTTAATTTGTTCTCTTCATTTATTTATTTCCTTATTTCCTTTCCTCACTGGGCTATTTTTCCCTGTTGGAGACCCTGGCCTTATAGCATCTTGCTTTTCCAACTGGGGTTGTAGCTTGGATAGTAATAATAATAATAATAATAGAGAAAATAAAAGGCATTGCTTCTCCCTGGTCTCCAAGCTTTTCATTCAGCTACTGAAAGAGGTAAACATATCCAAACCATAATAAAAAGAATACAAACAACGCAGTACTGATGATCAATCAACGTTTCAGACACTTATAAACACTCTGAATTTTGAAAACATCCTGTCAAGGATGAAGTCTATGGTAGCTTTTACTTTTACCCCCAAACCAATATGGCATATCAAGTCGGTATTATTTTACTGTATTACAGGGCAATGTAACCTAGGAAAAAAACTACTTTTTCTTATAGAAAAAATTACGCTACAGTAAAACTTTACCGAACAGGCTGACATGCCTCTTTTTATCGTTTATGCATAATTTGTTTTAATGTTATTACTGTTCTTAAAACATTCTTTAATTGTTCAAAACTTTTCCTAGTTTATTTCCATTCTCACGGGGCTATTTTTCCCCGTTGGAGCCCCTGGGGTTATAACATCCTGCTTTTCCAACTAGGGTTGTAGCTTAGCTAGTAATAATAATAATGATAATAATAATAATAATAATAATAGCGTATATTAGCATGGCCTCAATCCCTACGTTCAGAATAAGCCATCCAAAGTTCCAAACCGCCAGGCCATGACGCTGTCTACTCCAAACTAAACAAAGACTTATAAATCTATCTTGACCATAATTACCAAACCAAAGAAGAACAAACCATTGTCCAATTCATAATATAGGCTGCTGTTCGTACACAAGAACTTACGCAGTACTGCTACCGAAGGCAATTTAAATGGAGTAACAGCACACCAGCCCACTTCCTGCACATGACTCCTTTCACCGTAGACTAAGATATTTAACTTTTATATGTTATCAATTCATTGCTTACACGCTCAATGACCTCCCTGCGTTACTCGAAATTCTAAAATTCACTCTCTTAGAACAATAATAAAGCGAAAATACACAATATTTCGGGAAATCGTACCGATTGTTTTCCAACACTCCTTCTTAAATGAAGATACTTTTCGGCCACAGCCAATCCGCAGGGACATAGCTATGACGTCTAGATAGGAACCAATCAGCTGATTGTATATGTGTGACGTCATAAGCAGGGTTGCCAGATTTTCTAAATGGGAAAAGGCCAACTTATAATCAACCACAGCTTTAAAAGGCCAACCCATTATTAGAAAAAGGCCAAAAATATAGTATTCAAAGCCCACATTTTATTTCATGATATTACTAAAGGCCAACTAATTTTTAAAAAGGACAAATTTGAGATTTTTTTGGCCTGAAAAAAAGGCCAAACTGGCAACCTTATTCATAAGACAGGTATAAAAATTGACCAATCAACTGATAGATATATATGACGTCATTATATGCTATGGAAACAACCAATCAACGCGAAGTTGATAAATGATGTCACAGATGACTTACGAGGTGCGCAGAAAACACTGCAGACGATGTTCATATTTTCACGGATATTTTAGCAATTTAACCATTTAAACTCGTCTACTCTAAGAGCTATAAAAACCTAAAATATAAAAACATTTTTATCATGAGTTTTCCTTAAATGAAGGTACTTTTCGGCAACAGCCAATCGGCAGGGACATAGCTATGACGTCTAGATAGGAACCAATCATCTCATTGTATATGTGTGACGTCATAAGACAGGTATAAAAATTGACCAATCAACTGATAGATACATATGACGTCATTATATGCTATGGCAACAACCAATCAACGAGAAGTTGATAAATGATGTCACAGATGACTTACGAGGTGCGCACAAAACACTGCAGACGATGTTCATATTTTCACGGATATTTTAGCAATTTAACCATTTAAACTCGTCTACTCTAAGAGCTATAAAAACCTAAAATATAAAAACATTTTTATCACGAGTTTTCAACATGTTTAAGCAGTGTATGTTAATGAAATGATAAACAGTGTTGCACTGACCCACTCTCGGCGTTGCAGTAGTAAACAAAATCCATAGAGACATAGGGTTGGTTGTGGCTCCTCTTTCTCTTTGTATTAAATGGTGACTGAAATGATCCTCGCAGCAGTTGTGGGATGTTACATTATATCGTCAATCATATTCTTCAAGTTTCCTATGATATTACACAAGAAAAAGGATGTGAAGTTCATCTGCAGACACATTAGTCATCGTGGAGGTGAGACAGACGCATTGCAGTAAATCAATTTATTATTGATATGTAATAGTAGCATGACTATGAACCTGTTCAACGTTCTATTTAATCCATTATATTGAAGGTAATATACCGGTCACAGGTCTAATCCATGAAAAATTGTACCCTAATAGATTCAAATGCATTTTAACCTGTGCAACCATGGTCTGCCGGTAGGGTAGTACCTTGGCTAAACTGTTACTGGGTAACTGACAAAGGTAACCTATTATAGGTTACCTTTCTTCTTATGGTAATCTTCCTGAAGTCAACGAATTTGTTCGAAAATGTAGGCTAGCTGGTATTAGTGCACAAGAGAATTAATAATAGGATATTGGAACGGTGTAAATACTACCCCCAGAGATTTATATGGTCGTTTAACTGGCCAGGTAGTAATACAGTAATTGAGGTCCCTCTCTAGTTATGGATCATTTTAGTACATATAGATCCTTCGGGTAGTTTGTAGCGCTACGGCCAAGCCTCCTAATTTGCTTATTATCTCTCCGACTGTTATCTTGTATAGAATAAAAACGTTTGGAAATGGTCTACGGATCTTAAATATGTTGTGTAAGGGGGGGGGTCCAAAGGGCGCAGCCCCCCTGGGTAAGGACACGGCTTTTAGCATAGGTTAGGTGGGTTTTTTATGTTAGCTTCTCCCGTCGTACTCGTAGGTAAGGAAACTGTTGTGTAAGGGGGGGGGGTCCGAGGGGGCGAAGCCCCCCTGGGTAAGGATACGGCTTTTAGCATAGGTTAGGTGGGTTTTTTAAGTTAGCTTCTCCTGCCAAAATCGTTTTTAGAACGACGGCCACAGTTCAGAATATTCTCGTTTTCTACGGGATCTGGCCGTCACCCTACAAAGGCTCCGATCCTTCTTTAGTTACGGATCATTTTTCCTTTGCCCATGCATACACTGAGTAATCTGGCCCATGTGTAAACATTCTCTTCTTTCCTCATATACCTGACAACACTAAGAAATAAAGAATGTCTTCACTCAAGGGGTTAATTACTGCACTGTAATTGACTAGTGGCTATATAAGAATTGGTAAGGGTAGAACTAGAAGAGAAACTTTAGTTATGGTATGCAGCTCTTCTAGGAGAAGAACACTTCAAAGTCAAACCATTGTTCTCTAGTCTTGGGTAGTAACATAGCCTCTGTACCATGGTTTTTCCATTGTCATGTGTTAGAAAGTTAAAGATTTCAGTTAATATATAATACTTTAATTTCTATTCAAATACAAAAGATATATTTTTCAAATAATTTTTTTGTGTTTTATTCATTTCTGACTATGAAAATTTTGGGGCAAACCACCCATTCTTGTTTTTAAGTGCTTCAATAGTGTGGACTCGACAATAAACGACCATTATGGCGTGTGAAATGCTGAATGGCCTGAAATGAACATGATAAAAGGACAAAGTCCTGTAGAGAGCAGCATTCCCCTGCTGTATAGGACCAGAAGCGCAGCCTTTTAAGTAAAACTAAAGTATGCGGAGGATTCCAGTGGGAAAGCTGAGATTTGGACAGAGATACACCTAAAATAAGTGATGTTAAAAAATATTAATGTCAGAAATGCATAATAAACACAGGATAGTCAGTACGAAAAATAAATGTTTTGTGTAAGTGCTTGAAATTAAACTATCATAAACATCATGTACCTCAAATAGTTTTTTGGTTTGCCGTGGCTTGCTTCCCTCGCAAATAAACATTATTTCACTGCTCCTCTGTTCTGCGGTACATGGATGTGCAGTGCATACCATCCTCGTGGGTCACTATTTAGAATATCATAATTACCCATAATTTATATCATGTCTCGAATGATTTCTGCTCCTCCATGGCTTACTTTGCTTGCAAATAAACAATCTCAATGCTCCTCTGTTCTGGCAAGCAGTGAATGGATGAGCTGCGCACACCACAATTATGTATGTCATTATTTTGGTTAATATTTTTACTTTCTCGGGAGCATCAATAGCCATATATAGAATAGAGAATGTTTTAAACACAATCAATGACCAAAATATATGAAATTACAATATATTTTAAAATCTTTTTAGTTGTTGTGGAACTGAACTGGATGATGAAAAAGGGTTCTTGTAAAATCACTTCCGGGAACTTAGTCATAAATATTTGGAAGCTCATAATTGATTGAAAAAGCTTGCTATTGATTACATCATACAGTACAAAACACAGAAAGCTGCCAAAATCTAATGCAAGCAACGATTGCCCAGTAACCCAAAATCGTTCTCCCAAAAGTGAACAATGAACTTGGAAAATTAATGGGTGTTCACATTTTAGTTGATCGATATGAGAGTTATTATGCTGCAGCTCCCATTAGTCATACAGAAACAAATGCCAAAATAGCCAGCATTCATCCATATCCATTTCTTATAGCAAATTCCAGTTTTCAATATTAAACTTACCCGATAATCATGTAGCTGTCAACTCCGTTGCCCGACAGAATTCTACGGAAGGGATACGCCAGCGATCACTATACTAGAAGGGGGTGTACTCACCAGCGCCACCTGTGGCCAGGTACTGCAGTACTTCTTGTTGACACCACCTCAATTTTTCCTCTGTCGTGCTTCCGGCAAGACGTTCATGGATACGCTTATATTTTGGAGTCTTGTTCACGGTTTTTGGTGAAGTATTGCTCTAAGATTTCAGCTTTCGCTATACTGGAAACTTTTCTATTAGCTTAGATAGCTTTTATTTGATTTGATTAATGGTTAACGATCTTTTGCTTTATTTGGAATCCCCCTTGACTAGCTCTTTGATTCAAGATGTCCGACCTTTCTCAAGCCCCTCCCCATAGACGATGTAGGACTTGTAATAGGCGTATTCCGAAGGCCTCGGTTGATCCTCACACCGCTTGTTCCGACTGTAGGGAAATATCCTGTCAGTTGGAAGATCGATGTGAGGAATGTGCCGGACTTTCGGAACTTGAGTTTGTTCGATTCCTTAAATATACCACTAAGTTAGAGAGAGAGAGAGTTAGGAGGAGTTCTGCTCGCTCTTCGCTTTATTCCTCACCTCATGATCCTCAACCTTTTCCTCCCCCTGTAGTGGCTACCCCCGAACCTACTATTTGTGCTCAGCCTGATATGTCCGATGTTTTGCGTGCCATTCAGGCTTTAGGTGACAAAGTGGAATCGGTAGTGAGTGACCACAAGTTCCTCTTGGCGGACGTCAAGGAACTTAAGGTCAAAAGTGCAGTGGGAAGTGGTAGTGCCAGTGCTGTGCCGAGTGCTAGTGTCAGTGCGGTGCCGAGTGCTAGTGTCAGTGTCAGTGTTGTGCGTGAGGGTACTTCTGTGCGTGCCAGTCGTCCTCCCAGTCCGGGACCTCTTGCAAGCTCCCAAGCCCAGGGGAGAAGCAATGTCGAAGGGCAAAAGGGTTCGGCAGGCCTTGATCGGCGCACAGAAGTATCCTCGGTGGTTGCGGGCGTGTCTTACAGAGACCGTCACTCCCACCCGCAGACGATTGAGCCCTTATTTTCCTCGTCTGCAGAAGAAATTTCGGGGAGAAAACGCTGGACTCAGGTCTCAAGACCTCTTAAACGTAAAGTCCAGACCTCAAGAGTTCAACAACCCGGATGCAGTCATTGGGTTAGCTCTGACTCTCCGCAGTCATCAGGTGACTGCACACCTCCTAAGAGAGGTAAGGCGATGCCTCAACAGACCTCATCTTCTGTTAAGGCTTTGCCTCAACAGACCTTATCGTCTGTTGATCCCAAGATGACTTTGCTGCAGTCCATGCAGTCGCAGCTTGCGGTCTTAATGCGTGAGTTTCAGGCAGAGAAGGTTACACCTCCTCCTGCGAGCGCTCCGCCTCACCGCAGTCCAGTCTGCCAGACGTACGAAGTTGAGGTTCCTCAAGCTACCTTACCGCGTTCGGAGTTGCCAGTTACCAGCGTTGTGCAGCAACCTCCACCTTCCTTAAGGCAACCTCAACAATGGGAACAGGAGTCTTATGCCTTTCATCCTCCTCTTCCTTTGAGGCAAGATTTTCTTGCGGTTAGACCATCTTCGAGGCAACAACCTCTTGAGGTACGACAACCTCTACCATCCTTGAGGCAGCCACCTCAGCTCTCGCAGCTGCTACCTCAACTTTCCTCAAGGCGAGAGCCTCAACTCTTGAGGCTAGCACCTCAAGAACCTCAACTCGTGAGACAGGAACTGCGTTCTGCGCAGCCGCTACCTCAACTCTCGCAGCTCACACCTCAAGAACCTCAACTCGTGAGACAGGAACCTGCTACTGCGCATCCACCTCAACCCTTGAAGCAAGCGCAACTCTTGAGACAGGAAACTCATGCTAGGAGTCAGCCACCTCAACGCATGCACCTACCTTCCTCTACTCTACTTGACCAGTCTTTGCAGCCTGAACCTCAGGTTTTAATACAGTCGCCTCTCTCCACACTTGCTCCTCAAACCGCCGCAGAACCTCCTTCATCCCAACCTCTTGACTTTGTCGTTACCAGCCCTCATCCTCTTCAACAGAGACTTGAGGATGAAACCGCAAGTGTTTATGCACCCGCTTGTCAGGATTCTGCTGTTCAGCACACCGCTGTAACTTTACCTCTCGCTTCGCACCACTCTGGTGATGAGGTTTCTGAGGAGGAAGCTGCGCACCTAGATGATCCCTCTTCGGACGTGGAGGAACCCAAGTCTTCTCCTCCCTCCATTGACTTTCGCAAGGTCCTGGCTCTTTTCAGAGAGGTTTACCCGGATCATTTTGTTTCTGCTACCCCTCGCTCTCCTCCATCTGAGTTTTCGCTAGGCATGCAACCTGTTAAGTCGGCCTATACTAAGCTCGTCTTTGCTAGATCCTCTAAGAGAGCTTTAAGAATGTTAGGGGATTGGTTGCAGTCCAAACAGCAACTAGGGAAGACTTCTTTTATGTTCCCTCCTACTAAGCTGACTTCTAAGGCGGGCGTATGGTATGCCACAGGAGAGGAACCAGGCTTGGGAGTCCCTGCCTCTGCCCAGGCTGACTTCTCAAGTTTGGTCGACTCTCCACGTAGATCGGCTATGAGGCGCTCTAAGGTCTGCTGGACCTTTTCCGACTTAGACCACTTCTTAAAGGGTATATTTCGTGCCTTTGAGATTTTCAATTTTCTCGACTGGTGCCTGGGGGCCTTGAGCAAGAAGACTGCCCCTGCTGACAAGGACTCAGCCATGCTTATAATGTCCTGTATGGATAAAGCAATTCGGGATGGGTCCGGCGAACTTGCATCAATGTTTGTTTCAGGAGTACTCAAGAAAAGGGAACAACTTTGCACTTTTCTTTCTACTGGCATCACCTCTTGTCAAAGGTCTCAGTTACTTTTTGCTCCGCTTTCTAAGTTCCTGTTCCCCGAAGAGCTTATCAAGGATTTGTCTGCGGCCCTTATTCAGAAGGACACTCATGACCTTGTGGCCTCTTCAGCTCGTAAGGCTAAGGTTGCTCCTTCAGTTCCCAGAACTTACCGCACCCCAGTGGCCGATACTCCTGCTACAAGATTTATTCCGCCCTTTCGTGGCAGAGCCCCCAGCCGAGGAAGTACCCGTCCAGACTCTTCCAGGGGCAGGTCTAAGAAAGGTCCCAAGACTTCAAAAGGCAAACACTGACTCTCCTCCTCTCCAGACAGCAGTAGGAGCCAGACTCAAGACCTTCTGGCAAGCTTGGGAAAGAAGAGGTGCAGACGCCCAGTCTGTCAAGTGGCTAAGGGAGGGTTACAGGATACCATTCTGCCGCAATCCCCCTCTGACCACTTCTCCCATCAACCTCTCTCCCAACTACAAGGAAAAGGACAAGAGGCTAGCGTTACACCAGGAGGTGTCGCTCCTGTTACAGAAGAAGGCAGTGGTGATAGTCCGGGACCATCAATCCCCGGGCTTCTACAACCGTCTCTTTCTGGTGGCCAAGAAGACAGGAGGTTGGAGACCGGTGCTGGACGTCAGCGCGCTCAATGCTTATGTCACCAAGCAGACGTTCACTATGGAGACGACGAAGTCGGTCCTAGCAGCGGTCAGGCAGGAGGACTGGATGGTCTCGTTGGATCTGAAAGACGCTTACTTTCACGTTCCTATTCATCCAGACTCCCAACCTTTCCTGAGATTCGTTTTTGGAAAGGTTGTGTACCAATTCCAAGCCCTGTGTTTTGGCCTAAGCACAGCTCCTATGGTGTTTACGCATCTGATGAGGAATATTGCAAAATTCCTCCACTTATCGGACATCAGAGCCTCCCTTTATTTAGACGACTGGCTGTTAAGAGCCCCCACAAGTCGTCGCTGTCTGGAGAGTCTCAACTGGACTTTGGACTTGATCAAGGAACTGGGTCTATTGGTCAACTTAGAAAAGTCCCAGCTCATTCCCTCCCAATCCATCGTTTACCTGGGAATGGAGATTCGGAGTCAGGCTTTTCGGGCTTTTCCATCGGCCCCAAGGATAAGCCAAGCCCTAGAATGCATCCTGAGCATGCTGAAGAGGAACAGTTGCTCGGTGAGACAGTGGATGAGTCTAACAGGGACCCTGTCATCGTTAGCCCTGTTCGTCGAGTTAGGGAGACTCCACCTCCGCCCTCTCCAATTCCATCTAGCAGCTCACTGGGACAAGGATTTGACGCTCGAAGCAGTCTCTATTCCTGTCACCAAAGAGATGAAGACTACTCTCTTGTGGTGGAAGACCAACATCCTTCTCAAGGAGGGTCTATCGTTAGCGATTCAGACCCCCAATCTTCATCTCTTTTCGGACGCATCAGACTCGGGCTGGGGCGCGACCTTGAACGGACAGGAATGCTCGGGAACATGGAACAAGGAACAGGAAACGCTCCACATCAACTGCAAGGAGCTGCTGGCCTTAATGAACTTCAAGTCCCTCCTGTTAGGCAAGGTGGTGGAGGTGAACTCCGACAACACCACAGCCTTGGCTTACATCTCCAAGCAGGGAGGGACCCATTCGAGGAAGCTGTACGAGATAGCAAGGGACCTCCTCATTTGGTCAAGAAGTCTAAATCTCACTCTGGTAACGAGGTTCATTCAGGGCAACATGAACGTCTCAGCAGATCGCCTCAGCAGAAAAGATCAAGTCATCCCCACGGAATGGACCCTTCACAAGAGCGTGTGCAACAGACTTTGGACCTTGTGGGGTCAGCCTACGATAGATCTGTTCGCCACCTCCATGACCAAGAGGCTTCCTTTGTACTGTTCCCCAGTTCCAGACCCAGCAGCAGTTCACGTGGATGCTTTTCTGCTGAATTGGTCCCATCTCGACCTATATGCATTCCCGCCGTTCAAGATCATCAACAGAGTCATTCAGAAGTTCGTCTCGCACGAAGGGACACGGCTGACGCTGGTTGCTCCCCTTTGGCCTGCAAGAGAATGGTTCACAGAGGTACTACAATGGCTGGTCGACGTTCCCAGGACTCTCCCTCTAAGAGTGGACCTTCTACGTCAACCTCACGTAAACAAGGTACACCCAAACCTCCACGCTCTTCGTCTGACTGCCTTCAGACTGTCGAAAGATTCGCTAGAGCTAGAGGCTTTTCGAAGGAGGCAGCCAGAGCGATTGCCAGAGCAAGGAGGGTATCCACTCGTAGAGTCTACCAATCCAAGTGGGAAGTCTTCCGAAGCTGGTGCAGAGCCAATGCAGTTTCCTCTACCAATACCTCTGTAACCCAAGTAGCTGACTTCCTATTACATCTAAGGAATGTGAGATCCCTTTCGGCTCCTACGATTAAAGGGTACAGAAGTATGTTGGCTTCAGTTCTCCGCCACAGAGGTTTGGACCTTTCCTCCAACAAGGACCTTCAAGACATCCTTAAATCTTTCGAGACTTCTAAAGAACGTCATTTATCCACTCCAGGCTGGAATCTAGACGTAGTCTTAAGGTTCCTTATGTCTCCTAGGTTCGAACCTCTCCAGTCAGCTTCCTTCAAAGACCTTACTCTCAAGACTCTTTTCCTCGTCTGCCTTGCAACAGCTAAAAGAGTTAGTGAGGTTCACGCCTTCAGCAAGAACATTGGGTTCACATCCGAATCAGCAACATGTTCTTTACAGCTCGGATTTTTAGCTAAGAATGAACTTCCTTCACGTCCTTGGCCTAGATCGTTCGAAATTCCTAGCCTTTCCAACATGGTGGGTAACGAGCTAGAAAGAGTTCTTTGCCCTGTCAGAGCTCTGAAATACTATCTTAATAGGTCAAAACCTATACGAGGACAGTCAGAAGCCTTATGGTGTGCAATCAAGAAACCTTCGATGCCTATGTCCAAAAACGCAGTTTCGTATTATATAAGGCTTCTGATTAGAGAAGCCCATTCTCACATGAAGGATGAAGACCTTGCTTTGCTGAAGGTAAGGACCCACGAAGTGAGAGCTGTAGCCACTTCGATGGCCTTTAAACAGAACCGTTCTCTGCAGAGCATTATGGATGCAACTTATTGGAGGAGCAAGTCAGTGTTTGCATCATTTTATCTTAAAGATGTCCAGTCTCTTTACGAGAACTGCTACACCCTGGGACCATTCGTAGCAGCGAGTGCAGTAGTAGGTGAGGGCTCAGCCACTACATTCCCTTAATCCCATAACCTTTTTTAACCTTTCTCTTGAATGCCTTTTTGTTGTTTTTTGGGTTGTTACGGTAGGCTAAGAAGCCTTCCGCATCCTTTTTGATTTGGCG
The DNA here is from genome assembly GCF_036898095.1 of Palaemon carinicauda. Lineage (NCBI taxonomy): Eukaryota > Metazoa > Arthropoda > Malacostraca > Decapoda > Palaemonidae > Palaemon > Palaemon carinicauda. The sequence continues at coordinate 52,724,192 of NC_090763.1, forward strand.
GGTGGTCAATTCGTTCTTGAGAAGCGCCTGGGTTAGAGGTTGTGTAGAGGTCCTTTAGTATGGGTTGCAGCCCTGTATACTTCAGCACCTTAGAGTTGTTCAGCCTCCTAAGAGGAACGCTGCGCTCAGTAAGGAAGACGAACTTATTAAAGGCAGAGTAATGGTTCAAGTCGACTTCCTTACCAGGTACTTATAATTTCATTGTTATTTTGAATAACTGATAATATGAAATACGGGATACTTAGCTATCTTATAGTCATGTACACTGGTTTTCACCCACCTCCCTGGGTGTGAATCAGCTACATGATTATCGGGTAAGTTTAATATTGAAAAATGTTATTTTCATTAGTAAAATAAATTTTTGAATATACTTACCCGATAATCATGATTTAATTGACCCACCCTTCCTCCCCATAGAGAACCAGTGGACCGAGGAAAAATTGAGGTGGTGTCAACAAGAAGTACTGCAGTACCTGGCCACAGGTGGCGCTGGTGAGTACACCCCCTTCTAGTATAGTGATCGCTGGCGTATCCCTTCCGTAGAATTCTGTCGGGCAACGGAGTTGACAGCTACATGATTATCGGGTAAGTATATTCAAAAATTTATTTTACCAATGAAAATAACATTTTCACTAGAAATTCAGTATCATACTGTATAGGGATTGTTTCTTTCATTTTGACTACAAGCAATTCGTATGCTTTCCCTTTTCATGTGCCTTGTCGCAATAGCTCAGGCTCTGAATATTCCTCAAATACTCATTATTTTTATAGAACGGAGTTAAGTCTGACCTAAAAGACTTTTTAATCCAAATGTCAGCCATCTGTAATGTCTGTTAAAAGTTTCTGAGGTTGAATTTGCTTATTGAATGAATTACATCTCTGAAGGTCTGGCCAAAGTAAACTCCATTCATGGGCAAACTAACAGTCCTGGTCGAAGAGGGTCCGGACGTAATGTGAATGACCTATTTAGGCCGCACCAAACAGCCTAATCATACAGCTTAGATGATGAAGCCAGAAGCAGCGAGGAACACTACCATTGACACTCGGACATGGTTTAACCCCGCCCACTCTGTCCAAACTTTAGAGGCCCGGTTCATAGTGAATGGGCACCTTTACCCTCTTACGACAAGGACGCACCTGATCGTAGTACTGTATTTAAAATTGTGATCAATTGCCGTCAGTAGCCTTTGCTCACGCGTCACCCAGGACTAGGTTCAGATCTGTTCCTTCTCTAATATAGAAGAATCACCAAAACAGGTGGGTGAAGCAGAACCCACAGAGGTGGAGTGTGTTGCTCCCCTAGAAGTCCCAACCATAGACTTGGGAGAAGCCTCACATTTCATAAAAATTATGAGCCTTATTAGGCATATTGACAATCTTAGAGAACCTCCTCATGCTCGAATAACGTAGAGATGCTACGTAATTGATGATTTCTTTCCAGAACCCTAAAGCACGTATCAAAAGTTTGATGTACTATCAAATTAAAATAGAGTTACCTTGAAGTTACTTAAACAAATTTCAGATTAAGAAAATTCACCAAGATCAAGTAGATCATCCAGATTACCCTCTTCAACTCTCTCGTCAGTAAAAAGTTTTATGTGCATACAGAAGCACATCTTAGTCCTTTACCTATTGACCCAGATGTAGGTAATCTGACACCAGGCACTTCTAGTGACAAACTAAGTAATTTGTCTGCAATTATTTCTGCTTAAGAATTGCAGAACTTTGAAGTCCTGTCCATGTCAGCATTTCAAGTCTGCTTCTAGTTAGGTCATTGATCAGGAGCAGTATCTTACTTTGCTGTTTCAGAAAATCTATCAGATCCTGACATTTGTAAACAATATGATGAACTCTTACATTCAGGAACAAAAGCCTTGAAATATGTTCTTCTCCAAACAGCATTTATTAAGAGCAATTGTGTTCTCAAAAGAAGAGACGATGTTGTCTCAAAGTTTCGTCCCATGATACATAGATATGTGTTTGCCCTTCAAATCTCTATTGTGATTGACCACCCAACTTTTTTCCCACATGCAGAGGTAGTTGCTGCAGTGGAAAAGTGCGAGAAATCTAGCCAGGCCCCTCTTTTCCAAAGAGCTGCTGCAGCATGGTTCTCAGCTCCTCACCCAGCAATGCCTCACCCATCACCACTTAAATAGGCACCTCAACATCGTTTACTTCCAGAACCAGACCATGTTCACCATCATAAAAGACAACCAGGACCCTTAGCTTTGTTTTGGTGTAGAGGCCATCCCTAAGCCTGAAAGAACCGAGGATGTCGAGGCGGCAAGTTCCCTGACTTAGCACCAGTAGGGGAATGGCTGCAACGTCATTAGACAAGGTGACTGTTCTTCGGGGCAGACCCCTGGATGGTAGAAGTCCTTTGTTCATAATAGTGCATCTGCTTCATGAGCTGTGTCCCACCTCTAACACAGAATCCAACAATTCCATCATTATATTTGGTGGGATCCCAGGAAGATCTTTTATTAGAGAAGGAAGTGGCCCATTTGGTGGAGAAGAATGACATCAAAGAAGTCTCAGACAGGTCCAAAGGTTTCTTCAACAGCTTCTTCATGGTAGAGAAACTGACATGAATATGGAGACCTGTCATAGACCTTACCCGCTTGAACCAATTTGTCCATGAAACTAAGTTCAAAATGGAAACTCCTAGCCCAGTAATTCAGGCAATCGGAAAGAACATCTTCCTGTTAACCATAGATCTTCAAAAGGTATACTTCCAGATCAAGGAGGTGCAGTACCTATGAGAAAGGTTTTATCAGTTCAAGGTGCTGTGCTTCAGCCTGTCAACAGCCCGACAGGTGTTTACTCATCTGTTCTATATTTTCCTCATGTGCACATGCCATGGGAATCAGACTCCTGCGTTACCTGGACGTTTGGCTGTTACTGGTAGAATCAAGGTCTTAGCATTTCCTCGAAAGAGAGCTCCTTCTCAAGTGTTGCTGCAATTTGGGGATACGGTTAAATTACAAGTCCAGCTACTGAGACAGACCAAATCACCCTTCCTTGAGAAAGACTTCCTCCAAGCCCATCTTTGGCTGAAACTTCTTAGACACCTCACCTCTCTAAGGGGCCTTATGAGAAGTTTGATGTATCCGAGCAAACCAAAAAATCATAAAAGGTCTTCAGAGAACTTTGGCTCCATTTAATGATTTTGTTAGGTATACAACAGATGTTCAGCTCCGAAACAACCTTTAAAGCCCGGGCGGGCCATGAACCTGCTGGTATAATCAAACTACTGGTATATGAGGTTGCCAGAACCTTAACCCCCTTAGCATCTTAATATGCTTGGGTTTCAAATTCCTGGGATAGGCTTAGTGTTCCAACTAGTTGAAACAGGGACTTCCTCCTGCCTAAGGATAAGTCTCCTGTGTGAAGGACGATGATTTGAATTTTGTGTAGGAACAAAATAAAAGTAATTTGTATCTTTCCTAAATATAGAAATCTGAGTCCTTTACTCATACTTTCCCACCAACACCAAATCCCTAAAGAAAGTTCCAGCTGCTATCTAGGAGAGTTGTCAGTGAGCCAGTAGGGTCAGTCACCTCCTGCCTACCAAAAGGTAACTAAAAATTACGACTATGCGGGCAAGTCCAAAACAGAAGGATGACCTAGAGGGCGCTCGTGTTGGGTGACGGTGGCGTGGTCCAAGTGTGGTTTCTGGGGCCTTTGTTATGGCCCTTCCCTTTGATGAAGGAATTATCTAAATGGAAGACAGCCTGTGAATAGTGGTTTTCACACGCCCCTGATGTATACACGACACCCACGAGGTGCTCGCGCGAGGGTAGTAACCTCTGCATTCCATGCTTTTATCTTTCTCTGGTATATTTGGAAGATTTATATCAGAAAAGTGTAAAGAAGGACTTTTCACCGGGCGTCACAGGTCTCTCCCCAGAAATAGGTTTTTTCTCCGTCAAAATCCCTTTCTTCTATGTAAAGGATTGTTTGGAAAAATACAGATTATTTTAATCATTTTTCTAAGTAGGGGTGTGCCTTACTATTGAACGATGATACTAAATCATAAAATGGTTATGAAAACAAAGACTATATATGTGCAGTTTGATAATCCCATATAACTTTCATCATGATTTTCATGTTGTTATGTGTGGGGCTATTGTTTGTTTTATTTTTTGAGGTTGGCTAGTAGATAACCAGTTTTATACTTACTAACCCATTTTATGATTTATCATTATTAAATACTATTTAAGACTTTCATTGCACAATTCTGTACAGTATTTTGATTGCATTTTTACCAATATTTTACAGGAGCAGGAGAAAATTATGAGAATACACTATCAGCATTCAGGCAGTAAGTATATATTTTTTCCATTTAAACTAGGTACAGAATATATATATATATATATATATATATATATATATATATATATATATATATATATATATAAGTAAAATTTTAAAATAAAATCGCATGAAATTACATATAAAAATCAGGCTATATATCAATTTAGTGAGATCAGTGACTGCATATACGGACATAAGTCGTGGTATGACAATGCAACAATATCCAACAGATTTAGTAGAATTGAGAACAAATCCCTCTTAGTAATATTGGGAGTTAAATGGCAGGGCAGGATTGGAAATGCAACTATAAGAGATTTTGCTTGAGTGCCATATCTAGATGAGATTATAGTGAGGGATAGATGGGGATGGTTTGGGCATGCTCTTCGTATTCCCCAAGAGATATTAGTTCAAGCTTTCAACGGGGTTCCACAAGGCACTAGAAGAGTTGGAAGACCCAGGCCTACATGGCTGAGGACTATGAAGAGTGAAGTAGGAGATGATTAATGGGCAAGTACAGTATTGATTTAAAAGCTCAAGATAGGGACATATATATTAAGATTATTATTAAAATTTAATATGATAATTGTAATTAACCCTTTTACCCCCAAAGGACGTACTGGTACGTTTCACAAAACCCATCCCTTTACCCCCATGGACGTACCGATACGTCCTTGCAAAAAATGCTATAAAAATTTTTTTTTTCATATTTTTGATAATTTTTTGAAAAAATTCAGGCATTTTCCAAGAGAATGAGACCAACCTGACCTCTCTATGACAAAAATTAAGGCTGTTAGAGCAATTTAAAAAAAATATATACTGCAAAATGTGCTGGGAAAAAAATAACCCCCTGGGGGTTAAGGGTTGGAAATTTCCAAAGAGCCCAGGGGTAAAAGGGATAATAGTTTATCAATTTTAATGATAGAAATTTAAAATTTTCAATATTAAACTTACCCGATAATCATGTAGCTGTCAACTCCGTTGCCCGACAGAATTCTATGGAGGGATACGCCAGCTATCACAATACTAGAAGGGGGTGTATTTACCAGCGCCACCTGTGGCCAGGTACTCAAGTACTTCTTGTTGACACCTCCTCAATTATTCCTCTGTCGTGCTTCCGGCAAGACGTTCTGGGATACGCTTATGTTCTTGGAGTATTTTCACGACTTTGGTGAAGTATTTCTCTTTGATTTCGGCTGTCGCTTTACTGGAAAACTTCTATATTAGCTTAGTTAGCTTTTGGAATTAATTTGATTATTTTTGGTGACGAGAGAGTATGAACTCTCGTTCACCTTTCAATGGCCGACCCTTCCCTTAGACGGAAGTGTTGGTGTCTAAGAGAGTATAGACTCTCTTTCTTAATTTTGCTTAACAAAGTTATAGATTTATTTTATATCTCTCCGCCTCTTATAGGCCTCTTCGATTAACTTCCTTTTATTTTAAACTCATTAAAATTAATTTTTATATTTGTTTATATTCGACCTTCCTAATAGTAGGCGGTCTTTTACCGAAGTTAATAAACTTTGAGCCCGTCATTTCGATCTAGTGTTTAGTCTCTTTCCAACCACTGATTTATCTTTCATTAGATTTTTCTGTTACATTGTAATTCTGTTTTTGCAATTACTAACTTTGAGAAAGGATAGAATTGCGTATTTCAGGTACAAACCACTTAAGTTTCGAGTTCAGTGAAATAAGTGCAAACAGAAATCAAAGTGATAAGTGATTAGTGCGTGAGGGTACTTTTGTGCGCGCCAGTCGTCCTCCCAGTCCGGGACCTCTTGCAAGCTCCCAAGCCCAGGGGAGAAGCAATGTCGAAGGGCATAAGGGTTCAGCAGGCCTTGATCGGCGCACAGAAGTATTCTCGGTGGTTGTGGGCGTGTCTTACCGAGACCGTCACTCCCACCCGCAGACGATTGAGCCCTTATTTTGCTCGTCTGCAGAAGAGATTAGGGGAGAAAATAAAGGCAGAGTAACGCTGGTCTCAGGTCTCAAGACTTCTTAAACGTTAAGTCCAGACCTATGCCAGACGTACGAAGTTAAAGTTCACAACCCGAATGCAGTCGTTGGGTTAGCTCTGACTCTCCCAGTCATCAGTTGATTACACTCCGACTAAGAGGAGTAAGGTTCTGCCACAACAGATCTCTGCTGTTAAGGCTTTACCTCAGCAGAACTTAGTGTCTGCCGACCCCAAGTTAACTCTACTGCAGTCCATACAGTCACAACTTTCGGTCTTGATGCGTGAGTGTCGGGCTGAGAGTGTTGCACCGCCTGCACTCCCTCCACCTGTTCTCGCTGCACCTGTGCTCGCCCAGCCTGCACCTGCTCCGCCTGTGCTCGCCCAGCCTGCACCTGCTCCGCCTGGTCGCAGCACCATCTGCCAGGCGTACGATGTTGTGAACTCTACTACAGTCCATGCAAGCACAGCTTTCGGACTTGATGAGTGAGTGTCGGGCTGAGGGTGTTGCTCCACCGCCTCCGCCTACACTCCCTCCTCCTACACTCGCTCCGCCTGATCACAGTACCATCTGCCAGGCGTATGATGTTGTGGACTCTACTACAGTCCATGCAAGCACAGCTTTCGGACTTGATGCGTGAGTGTCGTGCTGAGAGTGTTGCACCTCCTGCACCTGTGGTGCACCAACCTCCTGCACCCGTTCAGCCTGTGCTGCACCCGCCTGCACCGGTGGTGCACCAACCTCCTGCACCCGTTCAGCCTGTGCTGCACCCGCCTGCACCGGTGGTGCACCAACCTCCTGCACCCGTTCAGCCTATGCTGCACCCGCCTGCACCGGTGGTGCACCAACCTCCTGCACCCGTTCAGCCTGTGCTGCACCCGCCTGCACTCGCTGCACCCAGTCGCAGCTCCATCTGCCAGGCGTACGATGTTGAACCACTTTCGGAGTTTGCTGTTCACAGTGTTGTTCAGCCTCAGCCTTCTTTAAGGCAACCCTTGCTTTGGGATCAGGAGAGTTACACTCTTCCTCCTCCTCCCCTTGCTGCTCCTCCAGTGGTGCAACTCTCGGTTGGGGTACAACAACCTCTCCCCTCCGTGAGTCTGTCTGCTCAACCAGCGCTGCACCGAGTTCAACCCTCATCTAGGCAAGCTCATCTACACCATGCACTTGCGCCTCAGGAGCCTCAGCTTGCTAGAACTTTACCTTGTTCTGCGCAGCCTCAACCTTCTCATGCTCCACTCATCTCTCAGGAACAGGAACGGACTACTCCGCCTCCGTCCTCCGCTTAGCTGGTACAATCCTTGGGTGCAACTCTTGCTAGGAGTCAACCTCCTTCACCCTTGCACCTGCCTTCTGCTCCGTCTGTTGTTCAGCCTATGCAGTCTGAACCTCAGGTTTTCCCTCAAGTTGAGGAAACCTCTGTTGTTGTTCCAGCTCGTTCTGACTCTGCTGTTCAGCATACCATGGTTTAAACCCCATGCAAGCATGCATTAAGCACTCTAGCACTGGTCATGGAATTTCTGAGAAATGTTAAACGCCATGCACACGCTCTGCTTTCCTTTCAGCAGGCTCTGCTTACAGCAGGCTCTACTTCCTTCATGCTCAGCATTCAGCATGCTCTGCATTCAGCATGCTCTGCATACAACATGCTCTGCATACAGCATGCTCTGCATTCAGCATGCTCTGCATACAGCATACTCTGCATACATCATGCTCTGCATACCTTACCGCATGCTTCTCAACACATCTTGGGTTGTTGCCAACTCACTAGACTGTCAAGCAGTTTCATAACGTTGCCTTCTAGTCTGCTGCTTTGCACCAGTGAACCCTCACTCAGAGAACTTAGCTTTTCTAGGATAAGGTCCCTGTAGATGAGAAAGTTCTTTTCTCCCTCCTTCTGATATTCCCTTGAGGACTCTGTCATTTGGAGGGAGCCTTTAGCTGCATAACCTCTTATGGACTTTTATTTAAGCATAACATGCTTACAGGGAAGGTAATGGTTACACTTCAGCCGCTAATCCCGTCTGTTACCACACCTGCTCCCATAGACCTTGAGCTGTGTTGCATGACATGCAGTCCAAGCTTAGTCCTTGTTAGAGGATTTTTTGTTTACGGAGTCAATGTGTCACGGGGAAGACGTTCAACAACCAACAGAAGGGACTTGTTGTGACGCAGTGGGCAACCTCAGCAACCCGTTAAGGAGTTGTCTGTACGACCCAGACAGTCTAGACAGATTCGGGTTGTCACTGTACTTCCTCGCTTGCCCATGATTGACAGTTTACAGACTGTGCAGCAGTATCATGATCTTGTGTCCGGCTCCGTCAGACGACTGGCTTTTAAGAGCTCCCTCAAGTCGTCGCTGTCTGGAGATTTTCAAATGGACTATGGATCTGACCAAGGAACTGGGCCTCCTGGTCAATTTTGAGGAGTCTCAGCTCGTTCCATCCCAGACCATTGTCTCCTTGGGTATGGATCTTCAGAGTCGAGCTTTTCGGACTTGTCCGTCGGCCCCAAGGATCTTCCAAGCCCTAGAATGCATCCAGAGCATGCTGAGAAGGAACCGATGCTTAGTCAGGCAGTGGATGAGTCTAACAGGGACACTTTCATCGCTGGCCCTGTTCATCGAGTTAGGGAGTCTCCACTCCGCCCCCTTCAGTATCATCTAGCTGCTCACTGGATAAAGGACATGACGCTAGAGACGGGCTCAGTTCCTGTTTCCGAAGAGATGAGGTCTACTCTAACGTGGTGGAAGAACAGCATTCTTCTCAAGGAAGGTCTACCATTGGCTGTTCAGTCCTCCGACCACCGTCTCTTCTCGGACGCATCGGACACGGGCTGGGGTGCGACACTGGACGGACAGGAATGCTCGGGAACATGGAATCAGGAGCAAAGGACACTTCACATCTATTGCAAGGAGTTGTTGGCAGTTCATTTGGCCTTGATAAACTTCAAGTCCCTCCAGCTTAACAAGGTGGTGGAGGTGAACTCCTACTACACCACAGCCTTGGCTTACATCTCCAAGCAGGGAGGGACTCATTCGAGGAAGTTGTTCGAGATCGCAAGGGACCTCCTCTTTTGGTCAAAAGATCGAAAGCTCACGCAGGTAACGAGGCTCATTCAGGGCGATATGAATGTCATGGCAGATCGCCTCAGCCGGAAGGGTCAGGTCTTCCCCACAGAGTGGACCCTTCACAAGAATGTTTGCAGCAGACTTTGGGCCCTGTGGGATCAGCCAACCATAGATCTATTCGCTACCTCGATGACCAAGAGGCTCCTCTTGTATTGTTCTCCGATTCCAGACCCAGCAGCAGTTCGCGTGGATGCCTTTCTGCTGGATTGGTCCCATCTCAACCTGTATGCATTCCCGCCGTTCAAGATTGTCAACAGGGTACTTCAGAAGTTCGCCTCTCACAAAGGGACACGGCTGACGTTGGTTGCTCCCCTCTGGCCCGCGAGAGAATGTTTCACTGAGGTACTGCAATGGCTGGTCGACGTTCCCAGGACTCTTCCTCCTAGAGTGGACCTTCTGCGTCAACCTCGCGTAAAGAAGGTACTCCCAACCTCCACGCTCTTCGTCTGACTGCCTTCAGACTATCGAAAGACTCTCAAGAGCTAGAGGCTTTTCGAAGGAGGCAGCCAGAGCGATTGCCAGAGCAAGGACGACATCCACTCTCAGAGTCTATCAGTCTTTATGGGAAGTCTTCCGAAGCTGGTGCAAGGCCAATGCAGTTTTCCTCAACCAGTACCAATGTAACCCAGATTGCTGACTTCCTGTTACATCTAAGGAACGTAAGCTCCCTATCAGCTCCTACGATCAAGGGTTACAGAAGTTTGTTGGCAGCGGTTTTCCGCCACAGAGGCTTGGATCTTTCCTCCAACAAAGATCTACAGGACCTCCTTAGGTCTTTTGAGACCTCAAAGGAACGTCGGTTGTCCACTCCAGGCTGGAATCTAGACGTGGTCCTAAGGTTCCTAATGTCATCAGGATTTGAACCGCTCCAATCAGCCTCTTTTAAGGACCTCACATTTAAAAAACTCTTTTCCTCGTGTGCTTAGCAACAGGTAAAAGAGTAAGTGAGATCCACGCCTTCAGCAGGAACATAGGTTTCACATCTGAAACGGCTACATGTTCCTTACAGCTCGGTTTTTTGGCTAAAAACGAGCTTCCTTCCCGTCCTTGGCCTAAGTCGTTCGAGATCCCAAGCCTGTCCAACATGGTGGGGAACGAACTGGAGAGAGTACTTTGCCCAGTTAGAGCTCTTAAGTACTATCTAAAGGTCAAAACCATTACGAGGACAATCAGAAGCCTTATGGTGTGCTATCAAGAAGCCTTCTCTACCAATGTCTAAGAACTCAGTTTCTTACTACATCAGGCTTCTGATTAGAGAAGCAAATTCTCATCTGAAGGAAGAAGACCTTGCTTTGCTGAAGGTAAGGACACATGAAGTGAGAGCTGTGGCTACTTCAGTGGCCTTCAAACAGAACCGTTCTCTGCAGAGTGTTATGGATGCAACCTATTGGAGAAACAAGTCAGTGTTCGCATCATTCTATCTCAAAGATGTCCAGTCTCTTTACGAGTACTGCTACACCCTGGGTCTATTCGTAGCAACGAATGCAGTAGTAGGCGAGGGCTCAGCCACTACATTCCCATAATCCCATAACTTTTTAACCTTTCTCTTGAATACTTTTTATGGGTTGTACGGTCGGCTAAGAAGCCTTCCACATCCTTGTTGATTTGGCGGGTGGTCAATTCTTTCTTGAGAAGCGCCAAGGTTAAAGGTTGTGATGAGGTCCTTTAGTATGGGTTGCAGCCCTGTATACTTTAGCACCTTTGAGTTGATTCAGCCTCCCAAGAGGAACGCTGCGCTCAGTAAGGAAGACGATCTTATTAAAGGCAGAGTAACGGTTCAAGTCGACTTCCTTACCAGGTACTTATTATTTCATTGTTATTGTGGATAACTGATTATATGAAATATGGGATACTTAGCTATCCTTTAATCTTGTACACTGGTTTTCACCCACCCCCCTGGGTGTGAATCAGCTACATGATTATCGGGTAAGTTTAATATTGAAAAATGTTATTTTTATTAATAAAATAAATTTTTGAATATACTTACCCGATAATCATGATTTAATCGACCCTCCCTTCCTCCCCATAGAGAACCAGTGGACCGAGGAATAATTGAGGAGGTGTCAACAAGAAGTACTTGAGTACCTGGCCACAGGTGGCGCTGGTAAATACACCCCCTTCTAGTATTGTGATAGCTGGCGTATCCCTCCATAGAATTCTGTCGGGCAACGGAGTTGACAGCTACATGATTATCGGGTAAGTATATTCAAAAATTTATTTTATTAATAAAAATAACATATTATTATTATTGAAATTCTTAATCAAAATTATTATAATTTTTATTATAATATTGAAAGTTTTAACAATGATAATTTTGATAATTGTAGAATTATTATAGAAAATTATTTAATATTATTATTGTTATTATTATCATCATTGTTATTATTTTTATTAATTTGGTGGAAGTTACTTGAAGTAGATCAGTTTAAGTACTTGGGGTCCCTTGTTGCTGCAATAAGAGTGGAAGCAGATATATGTCAGAGTGAATGAAAGATGTAATGTGTAAAGAGAGAACTGTATGAGAAAGTGATTGTACCAACTTCTATGTATGGATCGGAGTTGTGGGTAATTAAACTGACAGAGAGACAGAAATTCAATGTGTTCGAGATGGAGTGTCTGAGGAGTATATCTGGTGTTTCTTGATTAAATAGAGTTAGGAGCAAAGTTGTGAGGGTGAGAAGGGGTTGTAAGAAATTATTTAGCAGATAGAGTTGGTTTTTTTGTAGTTAAAAAAATGGGGAAAAAATCCACATTGTAGAATGTTATGCTGTGAATTTATCTTTACAAAATTTATTATGTCATGTTGGAAAGATATGGAATTGATTTGATATTGCTTTATTTTATTAACCCTTTTACCCCCAAAGGACGTACTGGTACATTTCACAAAAGCCATCCCTTTACCCCCATGGACGTACCGGTACGTCCTTGCAAAAAAAGGCTATAAACATTTTTTTTTTGCATATTTTTTATATTTTTTGAGAAAATTCAGGCATTTTCCAAGAGAATGAGACCAACCTGACCTCTCTATGACAAAAATTAAGGCTGTTAGAGCAATTTAAAAAAATATACTTCAAAATGTGCTGGGAAAAAAATAACCCCTTGGGGGTTAAGGGTTGGAAATTTCCAAATAGCCTGGGGGTAAAAGGGTTAAGATTTAATCATCAGAAACATTTTCTTATATTTAATTTTCTCTGTTTTCCATAAATGTTTCCTTATCATCCTCCCTTTATTATTTCAGTGCAGTCGATCTCGGAACAGACATGCTGGAGCTGGACTGTCAGCTTACCTTAGATGGTCATGTAGTCGTTTGCCACGACTCCGTGTTAGACATCAGAACCGAGCTTACGGGATCTATATCAGAGTACAATTATGTTGATTTACCACCCATCAAAGAGGAAATCCCAATTGATTTTATGCCTGGCATCAAATTTAGCAGTAAATCCGAGGATCGGAAATTTCCCCTACTGGAAGAGGCTTTCCAGAATTTCCCCAATACACCTATTAATATTGACATAAAGATTGACAGCAATGAACTGATTAAAAAGGTGAGCATTTTTTATTTTAGTAAGTATCAAACCTTTTGAAGAAAAAATATTTGTATAGGTTATGCTAATATATGTTGCAGAGGGCTATAAATTTGATTTGATAATTTGCCTTTAAATAAAAAAAAATCGATAAATCTGAGTTTCCCAAAGAGAATTAATGTGAACATAAGGTGTGTATAGAAATAACAAAAACAAATTTTATTAAAATTCTATTTTTTTGTACCAGAAAAAGTAATTACAATAGATTTGTTACATGGCCTTCATTTTTTATTTGTATATTTCAAAGGTTAGTGAGCTGGTTAAGAAGTACCACCGTGAACACATTACTGTGTGGGGTAACGTAAGAGATGCTATTACCCTGAAATGCTATAAAGAGGTAAGTTGTATTTATAATACTGTACTCCAATCTGAGTTGATGTGGTGTCTGAATTTGATGATACAGTAATTAACCCTTTTACCCCCAAAGGACGTACTGGTACGTTTCACAAAAACCATCCCTTTACCCCCATGGACGTACCGGTACGTCCTTGCAAAAAAATGCTATAGATTTTTTTTTTTTCATATTTTTGATAATTTTCTGAGAAAATTCGGGCATTTTCCAAGAGAATGAAACCAACCTGACCTCTCTATGACAAAAATTAAGGCTGTTAGAGCAATTTAAAAAAAAATATAAAGCAAAATGTGCTGGGAATAAAATAACCCCCTGGGGGTTAAGGGTCGGAAATTTCCAAATAGCCTGGGGGTAAAAGGGTTAAACTTATATAACTATTACATTTATTTTGAGCTCGTTACAATATTTAGGCACATTCTAGTGTGTTGTTCCTGATTAGTGTACTGTATTGATTAACATGAGGAAGTACAGTGTAGTCTTCATCTAAAATCTCTTGCTTTGGTTTTTGTGTTTCAATTTATTATAAATTTTGCTACCTGTAAATTTCTTTTATATTCATAAATTTCCAAGCGTGTATAGATATATACATAGTTCGTATGAATTTCTATTTTCTTGTCTGTATTATTTTTTGATAAATATAACTATTTTTAACATTCATTCATCAGTTTATTTGTCGATGACACTGAATGTCCACCTTGGTCCTATTGGTAGACCATGTGGTCTAAATTTTATACATTTACTTGTCCTCAAGATATGGGATTTATCATGTGGATTGTGTGATTAACCCTTTTACCCCCAGGCTGTTTGGAAATTTCCAACCCTTAACCCCCAGGGGGTTATTTTTTTTTCAAGCACATTTTGCAGTATATTTTTTTAAATTGCTCTAACAGCCTTAATTTTTGTCATAGAGAGGTCAGGTTGGTCTCATTCTCTTGGAAAATGCCTGAAGTTTCTCAAAAAATTATCAAAAATATGCAAAAAAAAAAATAAATAGCAGTTTTTTGCAAGGACGTACTGGTACGTCCATGGGGGTAAAGGGGTGAGTTTTGTGAAACGTACCAGTACGTCCTTTGGGGGTAAAAGGGTTAAAAAAAAAGTTTTTTTCTTTTCCTAAGTATCAACAAAGTTAGAATTTATGTTATTTGTTTCTACTCAAATACAAATCTTTGTCCTCTAATAGGAGTATGCTTTCAGCAAAGCTGAACACAGATGTTAACAGGTGTTAAAACTTATAACAAGATGGTGGTAGATAAAGCTGTGTGGCTGGTAAAATCCCCCACCCAACAGGCCACCGAGCAGCCACCAGACAGTACATATACTGCACTACTGAACGGTGTCCTTATCTTGTTGTTTTAAAGGTTAAAGGTGTCTGGTTTCAGTTCCAGTTCCATCAGAATAGATGCTCACCAGAACGTCAGCCGGGCAAGCCCAACCCCCCACTGTGGTGCCCTACCACAGCAGTAGCCTCCCCAGTAAACAGCTTAAACTCACGGCCCTGGGCGGGGATCGATCTCTCTTATTTAGATAAATGTATTGGCAGATTATAGTGTGTGAGGGATTTTTAGGAAGGTTCTGCAGTTACATCCCAAAAACTGTAGCTGTGAGAAAGTTATCTGTGCAAACCTGCCAATATCAGCATTCTTGTTCCTGTTAGCCTGTTAGGCAGCATTTCCGTTTGTTTATTCCCTCGCAAGTATGGCCTTGTGGCAACAATGACCATGTAATCTTGAGGAAGTTGGTATTCCTTAGACATCGATGTGTTCCATCAGAGGAAGGAGGTTTTTACTGCCTCCGAGCGTGAAAGGAATGGGTGCTACCCTTCTAACTTTCATGGTCTTCGCGATCTCATCTGCCTCATTGTTAGAAAGTCTTCACTGCTACTTCCAGAAAAATACCGAGTAGAAGACATCATCAAAGAAGTCCAGAAAGTTTGATGGAAAGGAGTTACATATGCAAGATTCTCAGCATTTCTCTCCCTAAGGGAGCGACAGAGTGGTACCAGCAACCTCCCGTCCTGAGTGCCAAAAGTTGTCCAGTTGCGTGCAAAACATTAGAGAGGTGTCTGGATACTTGGTATGCATGTTTCTCCATCTTTCACCTTTGCTCGGTCTTATACCGGGAGGAGTAAGTACTGAGAGTTATCCCATAACGGGAAGAAACACTGTCACTTAAAATTATCGTATTAGCTGAACAAACATTACCAGTTGGCATGGAAGGGTGCCAAACTTCTTTCCCCCTTCTTGGACTCTCTCTCTCTCTCTCTCTCTCTCTCTCTCTCTCCCCCCCAAGGGCTCCAACAGGGGAAAATAGCCCAGTGAGGAAAGGTAGTAAGAAAATACTACCTGGGGGTCTCCATTCCAGCCATCAAGGGGGTCCGAGCAGCCCTGGGGCAGGTCTTTCAGCTCAGAGGCATCGACCTGGGGGCCTCTCGCCAGATTACCATGCTCATTAGAAGTTTCGAGCAGTCTTATTCCCTCCGCGCCACTCGGGTCCCGCAGTGGAACGTAGCCAAGGTTCTCAAAGTTTTGACAAGGCCTCCCTTCGAGCCCCTCAAGGATATTCTAGATAAAGACCTCACCCTCAAGACGGTGTTCTTGATGGCAGTGGCCTCAGCCAAGCACGTGAGTGAGTTCCACGGCTTGTCATTCGAGGTCTCGCACTCGAAAGGGTGGAAGGACCTATCCTTTAAGTTTCTGCCTGAGTTTGTGGCCAAAACGCAGACCCGAGGTTCGAGGGGTTCTCTGTCCCGGCCATCCCTCGCTCGGACAACCCGGAAGACTTGCTCCTGTGCCCAGTGAGAACTGTCAGGAAATACCTCAGCAGGACAGCCAGACTCCGGCCGGCCATCAAAAGTCTGTTTGTCTCCTCAGGCATGGTAAAGAAGGCCGTGTCGAAGAACACAATCTCCTTCTGGCTTCGGCAAGTCATCAAGAGAGTTTACGCCAGTGAGGGGTCTGCAGTCCCTGGTATCCCGCGACCCCATAATATTATAGGTCTTAGCACTTCTTTGGCCTTTGACAGCAACATGGCAGTGGGCCAAATCATGCGAGCAGGCACATGGTCCATGCAGTCCACCTTTACGGCCCACTACCTGAAAGACTGCATGAGGAAGTCCCTGGACTCCTTCTCCATTGGACCAGTGATTTCCGCCCTTCAACAAGTTTAGAGCTACGGCCCTGGGTAGCGCGAGAGAAGTAATTGCGAGCGACACAGGTTCCCCCCTTACTTCCCTTTCCCTTCCCTTCCCTCTTCCCATGTGAGAGATGGATGTTTTGGAAGCCCATGCTCGGATTATTTATAAAGGTGAGGTTATACAAACAGGTAGACTTTTGCGTGCTTCCCCTGACTCTCCTACCCTGGTCTTTATGTCGTCTGGACCTAGCTGCCTATCTAGGTCCCGTGCCCTTGGATGGTAGTGGTGGGTCTTACGGCCTGTAAGTCCACCCCCGCCTCCTAAAGTGTAAGTCTCCTAAGAAAGTAGTTCGAGGTAAGTACTCCGTGTTGGAACAAATCACAAATTTTAAGTAATTTGTATTTTTCCTAACAGTACTTACCTCGAACTACTTTCGGGTTATTGCCCACCCATCCTGCCCCGGGTGCCTTACAAGTGTTCGAGGTAGAGACCCATATGCTTACTAACGACAACGACCCAGTAGTGCACCCACGCGCTGACCCCGGGTCGCCTCAGGGCACGTATCCCTCCGACAAGGGAAAACGGAGATATGGGGGGGGACTGCGCAAAATTCGGATAGGGAGGAGATCCCAGATACTCCTAAGAAAGTAGTTCGAGGTAAGTACTGTTAAGAAAAATACAAATTACTTAAAATTTGTGATTTATAGCAATATTTTATTATGAAAATGCCTTATTTTTAGTCTACAATGCTTTGTTTTAGTTATTTATGTGGCACTGTAGTTACTTTAATTTAGAGCTGAGGGTATAAATTTTTATTCCGTACTTTTAAAGTATTGTCATTGTTAAGGTATGTAGAATTAAGATGCTTTTCTTTTTGTTTAGTGCAAGATTTTTTCTTTTTACATTGAAATCATGAATATTTATTTTAAATAGATGGGAAGATATATATACTTTTAAACTTTTTATGTCTCTTTTGAATACTGATTACAAATGGAGTTGAATTATTTTGTTTATATTTTGAAAAGTTGTATCTTTTTATTACAGAACCCCAACATGTGCCTCTTGTTTAGTGCCCGGCGAGTTTGCTTGATGCTGCTTCAGTTGTACACTGGGATATTACCCTTTGTGCCACTCAAGGAGACACACTTGGAAATTTTTATGCCAGTTGTCATGATGAAGTAAGTTTTGCTCTAATGCTTATAGTTCTTTATAATTCATTATTTGGATTAGTGCGTATAGGCAAAGGGTAAATGAATTGTAACCAGAGAGAGGTATCCAATGTATTCCTGTCTGGCTAGTCAAAGGACCCCATAACACTCTAGTGGTAGTATCTCAACAGGTGGCTGGTGCCCTGGTCAACCTACTACCTATTATGAGCGGAAAAATTAACATGGTACTACATGACAAAATCTAATTTTTGGAAATCTTGTCGTTTCTTCAGTTATACATCTGAACACTTCAAATTCTGTTTTATTTTTTACTTCATTTATCAAATATGATAGACTTTAGTGTCACATTAATTTTTAGGAATTTTCATGTCAGCTCTTGTTATTTATTCTAGTGCTGCAACTTGTCAATAATTTCCTCCCAAGCTAAAATGAGAAGGGTTCCATCATAGCTCATTATTTGTGTCAGCTTCATAGGATTTACAAAATGTGTTTTTAATTTCCAACACACAAGAATACCTGTAGTTTGCAGAATAATTTTTAGCACCTCCAGTCACTGAAAATTACAAACTTTTGTAGAGATTTATTTTCAATGAATTAAACTGTAACAGCAGAAGAAATTGTTAACAATTCTTCTCTGAAAACAATGGGCTTACTAAGTAATGAAAATTGAGTTTCCCTTATAAGAGATGAACAGTAGTAGCAAATGCTAAAGCAAGGGAAATTTTGACCTATGCTTTATATGTATGGTGGGAACCTTTTTGTAGACAAGTTTCCAATTCATATTGTAAATGTACATACATACATACATATACCAAGGCACTTCCCCTAATTTTGGGGGGTAGCCGACATCAACAAATGAAACAAAACAAAAAAGGGGACCTCTACTCTCTACGTTCCTGCAGCCTAACAAGGGACTCAACCGAGTTCAGCTGGTACTGCTAGGGTGCCACAGCCCACCCTCCCACATTATCCACCACAGATGAAGCTTCATAATGCTGAATCCCCTACTGCTGCTTCCTCCGCGGTCATCTAAGGCATCGGAGGAAGCAGCAAATGTAATCTTTGTATTTTCTTCTGAGTAATATTAATGGAGATAAAATTGATTTTAGTTATTTGTCCAGGGATGAAATAGTTTTAATGTTAGAGGAATTTTAAAATATGGATTTGAAGTGTCAATAATGACTTAGTGTTAACCACAGAAAATGAAAGGGTTTGTATGAAAGAGTGTATAGTAAAGGAGAAGAGAGGACTGAAAATCATGGTAAGCGAAGCAAAGCTGATGTCGACTGGAAGGTTATATATATTCACAATCTTATAAGAATGAGACAACCTTAACTGAAAAGACTTCAAACCATTGAGTTATATAAGACTAAATACTGTACAACATAGCAAGCTCAGGGAAGAGTCAAGTTGAGACTACTTTTGATATGTAAGTGAATTTTCAAGCCTTTGTGCAATAATGAGTGTTTGTCTTCTCTGTTGAGACTATTCTGTATTTTGTATTGCTGACCCCGTAGAAAACGGGAAGAGGATAAACTATACAAAAAGCTGGTCGGTTAGGTAGAGTTACCAGTAACTCCTAAGAAGGTAGTTCTAGGTAAGTATGTTAGGAAAAATACAAATTACTTAAAAATTTGTGATTTTTCTTTATACTTGAATTTATTTTTGGAAAAAAAATACTAATGTATGGAAAGCCAGGGCGTGCCTTCAAATTTCAAACCCTGGAATTTCAAGGGCTTACTAAAGTTAGTTCTAGTCCTCTTTTAATTCTGTGAAAATTTTCATTTGAATTATGTGTGCTTCTGATTTCTGCAAAGTACAGTATTATGCAAGAATACTAATTTTTTTCTCTTGAACCCTGTATTTGAGGTCCATTGTTGAGAAATGTATAACTTGTATGAATTGAAAAGGTTCCATTTCTTCCTCAGAGCATTTTGAATGGATTGATTGTTGAATAAACTTATAACATATCACTTCCAGTAATTACTGTATTTAATTGTGCGATATGAAGCTTCATCCGTGGTGGATAACGGAAAAGGGTGGGCTGTGGCACCCTAGCAGTACCAGCTGAACTCGGTTGAGTCCCTTGTTAAGCTGGGAGGAACGTAGAGAGTAGAGGTCCCCTTTTTTTTTTTTGTTTCTTTGTTGATGTCGGCTACCCCCCAAAATTGGGGGAAGTGCCATGGTATATGTATGTATGTATATAGATTAAGTTCTTGTTTTGATTTTCTTGAAAAGATGTAAGTTTGAACAATGAATAATTTGATTTGTCTCTTTTCTCCACAGGATTTATAACTACCACTTTGGATATAAATGGTGGCACTCTGTTGTTGCCCATGCTGCAAATGCATTGCTTATCAGACGATGTTTATTTGAACATCTGGCAAAACGTGGAGTCCAGGTAAGGATTTGATTTGGTATTTTTTTGAAGATATGAAATGAATGTCCTGTTATTCTATCTTTTGCACAAAGTAATAACATTGAAGGTATTGTCAGGAAAGTTTTGATAATACCCTTGCTTAGGATAAGTAAAACCCCTCATGTAGCAATCATTAACCCTTTTACCCCCAAAGGACGTACTGGTACGTCCTTGCAAAAAAATGCTATACAAATTTTTTTTTCATATTTTTGATAATTTTTTGAAAAAATTTAAGCATTTTCCAAGAGAATGAGACAAACCTGACCTCTCTATGACAAAAATTAAGGCTGTTAGAGCAATTAACAAAAAAATATACTGCAAAATGTGCTGGGAAAAAAATAACCCCCTGGGGGTTAAGGGTTGGAAATTTCCAAATAGCCTGGGGGTAAAAGGGTTAATAAAAAGAAATGAAGGAAATTTATAAAAAGGTATAGCGAGAAAGCACTGTGTCTAGAGAAGTTACCCAGAACCTATAGTACCCAACTGCTTAGTGCGAGAGGTCTTTGATTTAATCTGAATAGATTAATCAAGATTACAAGACTTTCTCAATATACTAATTTTTGTGCAGTTGAGGAAGACGGGAGCTGTTTCTCAGACGTAAATAGGCAATCAAGGATCACAACTATAATTTAAATAATGTTACAGTAGTTAAATTTACATTGTGCAACAATCTATTACTATTACTATTACTTGCTAAGCTACAACCCTAGTTGGAAAAGCAGGATGCTATAAGCCCACGGACCCCAACAGGGAAAATAGCTCAGTGAGGAAAGGAAAAAAGGAAAAATAAAATATTTTAAGAATAGCAACTTCATTAAAATAAATATTTCCTATATAAACTATAAAGATTATAACAAAACAAGGAAGAGAGAAATTAGATAGAATAGCGTGCCCGAGTGTACCCTCAAGCAAGAGAACTCTAAGCCAAGACAGTGGAAGACCATGGTACAGAGGCTATGACACTACCCAAGACTAGAGAACACTGGTTTGATTTTGGAGTGTCCTTCTCCTAGGAGAGCTGCTTACCACAGCTAAAGAGTCTCTCCTACCCTGATGAAGAACCACTGTTCTTGACCTTCTTGCAATCATACTCTGAGTTTTGTTAGAGTTCAAATTCATCACCCATGATTTGCACTATCCCTAATTATAACTAGATTTCTATAAAGGGATATGGAATTGATGCAAAGAGAGTACTGTAGGATCATCTGCATATGCAGCAAGCTTGTTTTCCAGGACAAATTACGTATTGATTCTATCTATATGGGATGAGAAGACTACCCTTAGAACACCAGATGTTACATTACTATAGTTACTGTTGTACAAAATTATTCTTCTACATGCCACACATAGGCATTCAATATACATGAGATGCTTGTTATTTATTTATTCTGCTCAAAGAGTGTCATTTTCATTATTCATGGCATCATTAAGTAATCTATTAAAAATAGGTAAGGCTTAGCATTACGTTTTCAGTTCAAGGAGAAAAATTTCCTAGCATGAAATTTTAAGAAGAGAAATTTCCTAGCATGAAATTTTAAGAGGAGAAATTTCCTATAAAGTTTTCAGCTCAAGGAGTGAAATTTCCCATTTTTATTCCTCAGAACTAAGCATGCACTTCTGTTACAATTGCTGCATATGTCTCAGTGGTAATTTTGCAGGCAGTCTATATTTCTTTTGTGACTGTGATTGTTCTACTTTGCACAAGAACCAAACTCAATGCTGAGCCAAAGACATTTTAAGGCTGGACAAATTCTATCACTTAACTTTTCATTTTTGGCAACAAAACAAGGCTTCACTATACAAGAGTTTGGGTAAGATCAAAGCTTGATAGCAGAGTTAATTCGATATTAAGAGGATTTATGGCTTATATGAATATACAATATCAATGTGAAAAATTATCTCTATGTGTGTATACAGGTAGGACTCTCTTTATGGTAGAAATTTGAATATATGGAAGGAATGGCTAAGGAGTTTGCAAAATCCCAAGATGGGGTCAGGGGTGGAGTAGTGAATGTTTGATTGTATAGGAGGGTAGGAATAAGGAATGAATTTAGTAATGGTAGGATGAGGAAATTTAAGGTTTAGTGGGAAAAAAAAGACATTTGAGGGCCAGTTGCACGATAAGAGGAAAAGGGCATACGCAGACATACAGGAAGCTGGTTTTGATGATCAATAATACAGTGAGGTAAAAAATTCTCCAATTATAAAAATAGAGGGAAGAAGGGAAACAATAACTAGGTAAATAAGAAGTTGTTCTGCAGGATAGTAAATATAAAGGATAATGAACTAATGGATTTTAGAATAGATGTAAGTGGAGAGAGGCTGCCTTA
Organism: Palaemon carinicauda; assembly: GCF_036898095.1. NCBI lineage: Eukaryota > Metazoa > Arthropoda > Malacostraca > Decapoda > Palaemonidae > Palaemon > Palaemon carinicauda. The sequence goes on from NC_090763.1 coordinate 52,746,578, forward strand.
TGGTAATTTAGTTCATGGTCAATGGAGTGAGTATTTTGATGGTTTGTTGAATATGAAAGACTTGACCCTTTTACCCCCAGGCTATTTGGAAATTTCCAACCCTTAACCCCCAGGGGTTATTTTTTTTTCAAGCACATTTTGCAGTATATATTTTTAAAATTGCTCTAACTGCCTTAATGTTTGTCATAGAGAGGTCAAGTTGGTCTCATTCTCTTGGAAAATGCCTGAAGTTTCTCAAAAAATTATCAAAAATATGCAAAAAAAAATTTAAATAGCAGTTTTTTGCAAGGACGTACCGGTACGTCCATAGGGGTAAAAGGATGAGTTTTGTGAAACATACCAGTACGTCCTTTGGGGGTAAAAGGATGAGTTTTGTGAAACGTGCTAGTACGTCCTTTGGGGGTAAAAAGGTTAAAATAGGCAGAGTTGAGTGCTGCAAGCTTTGAAAGGGTTAGTGTAGAGCTGAGAATGTTTGGGAAGTGATAATGTAAGAAATGTGACTTTTAATTGAAGAAAAGAAATAAACGAGCATTGGGGGGATTTAAAATGAGAGGCTGAGGTATTGTTGTGATAGCGTAATTGAGTGGGTTATTTCCTGGGATCTTGATCAAGAAAGCAACACACGAGACAGAAAAATGTTGTTGGCTTAGACAAGGAAATGGGTGTGGATCATGTGTTTATGAAATAGGTCTAAGGCAATTTTCATTCAAAGTGAAAGGTATAAGCTGTATTTGATATTCTTTAACCTAGAAAAAGTTAGATAGAATTGATATAGAGATTATATGAATGGTGTTTAAAATACCTAGTATTGAAGAAAGAGTTTTGAGAGCAATTAAAATTTTTATGATGGAAGCAAAGCATGTGTTGGAGTATTTAAGCAGAAGAATAACGGTTTGTTGTGAAAGTGGCCCTAAGATGAGAATAGGTTATGTTTCCGTGGCTGTTCAACATCTAATGGATAAAGTGATGTAAGAGGTCAATGAACAGACAGTAGATATTGGATAGGAAAGTTAGTGAAGAATGGACTGCAGAATGATTAACCTTTACAGAGGAAACTGAGCTGATCAGGGACACTAAAAGAAACTGCAAAAACTAGTAACAGTTTGAAAGTGGTTGCAAGAGGAGAAATTAGAGGGAAAGGGTAAGCAAGTGTTAGCTGTTCCTACATATATATAAACCTTTTGTCCTTTATAATAGGGATGTCAGCAGCAATTTTTTTAGCGAGTGCTCTTCCTTGTAAGCGGAAGCACACCAAAAGGTGGCCATTTGCTTTAAGTGAACTTTGTTCTTATCAGGCTAAAAATCCTTGAATCCCCATTTGTTGTATACCATTATGAGGGGGAACTGTCAGTAGCCCTCCTCCCTTTGTAGTGTTTTTCTCTCTTCCAATTAGGAAAACAATAAAACTCAGGGCATAATTTCTCTCCTTTCACAAGAATTTCTCTGCCGTGGAAAGGGGATTCCTGATTCAGATTATGTCACTGATACCCAAGAGGGCGATAATGAAAATTATTTGTATGGAAGTGCCTGGCACTGCTGGTGTTTCTCAGGTGGTGAACCCTGTAAAATGCAGTGTGACATGAATCCCCGTATAGTGGTTTATGTTGCACGTTCAAGGGAGAGCGGCATTATCAATTGCCCAGACCAGGGAGAGCAGTCATTATCAATTGCCAAGACCATGATTCCTCTTTTACAGCAAGGAAAAAGGGTTGAATGGGGAAGTACAAGAAGTTCGCTCTCTTTACTTACTCCGTCAACCTCTTCACCCTTCTCCCTTCTCCTTTCTCTTCGGACACTTCTTCCTTAAGAAGAAGGGAAAGACAATAATTACATATGAAAGCCTTTCATTAAAAGTTCCTTGTGATTTTCATAAATCACTCTTCCTTTAGGAGTGAGTGACCTTATTCGTTCACTAAGTGGTACCTTTGGAGTTAGGCAAGTGGAGCATGAACCTGTGTGACAATTATCTCTGTTGTACCGGGTGCTTGTGATGCAAAGAGAATAGCATCATCTACATATGCAACAAGCTTGTTTTCTAGGCCAAACCATGTCATTTGTATATAATTCTGTGTGAAAAGTAAGGGGCCAAGAACACTATCCTGATGTACACCAGATATCACATTCCTATATTCACTGTGGTGCTCATCAATAGTAACTCTTTGCAAATTATTACTTAACCATTCAATAATGATGCTGAGAAAAGATCCATCCATTCCCAACTGTTTTATTTTGAATACAGGGGCCTTATGTTTAACTCGGTCAAAGGCAGCTCTAAATCAAGGCTAATCATACGAACTTTTTGACCACAATCAAGGGATTTCTGTACAGCATTGGTGATTGTAAGAAGGGCATCACATGCTCCAAGGGTTTTACGAAAACCAAATTGCAGACTAGGGAACAGATGATTACCTTCAGCCAACTTATTTAGACGTTTTGCTAGAAGACGTTCAAAAACTTTAGATATGATGGTAATGGAAATTGGGTGGTGATCAGCTGGACTTGAGCTACCATATATGCATATACATAATGGAGTAACATTACCAATTCTCCAACAAGTGGTAAAAGAACCTCTTCTTGCTAACTTGCACAAAGTAACTTAACTTTTAAGCTAAGAAAACTGCAATGTTTATAAAAAACAAAGGAAAAATAAAATTTTTGTCTATACTTCCATAAGCATCAAGGTCCATCAAGAGAGCTTTAATTTCACGAGATCAAAAAGCTGAACTAGTTAGTTTAGCCTCAGGAAAACAGGAATGAGAAATATCAAGATTTGCATTACCCTGCTTACTGTTAAACACATCAGCCTTTTCCTTTGGACAGTGCATGACAGAGCCATCTGGTTTAGATAAAAAACAAACTGCTGTGTCTAGACCAAATAGTGAAAATTAAAGAATAGCTTACCACTTATGTTCCTGTGTTGTACCAGAAAGGGTTTCTTTTATGGTTAAATTGTATTCCTTTTCAGTTGAAGGAACTTAAAGCACAAACTCTGAGCAAAAACTAAGTACTGTATAGTTATTCTAAGTCAAATCTGATCTGTTACCCTTCCAAAGATGATAGGCCTCATGCCCCTCCAAATAAGCATGTCTACAGTCATCATTGCACCAAGGTTTGTCTTTCACTCGGTACCTTGGAATTCGTTGGTAATGAAATGAAGTACAGTAACCAAAACAGCTCCGGCAATCAACAAGCCCCCTTTCACGTTGCTAAGAGACAAAATGACTTGGACAGTAAATGTACTTTTGAAATTATAGGAAACAACACAAAAATGTTTGAAGATCAAGAAACAAACACAATTATTTGAATGCCAGCACTAAACGAGCATGCTTATATTTGATAATTAAGCCATGAGAGGAAGATGAAACCTGAATACGGGTGCTTAATTTGATAATGTTCTTGAAATGATTGATCACACAAAGATACTGTGTGTATCCTTTGATAACTACATGTGAATGGAGATTGATCGTTTGTTGTAATGTAGGTACAGTGGGAACGATGGTTCCTTTCTGGGATGCTGTGCATGACGTCACTCATAGCAGCAGACAACTTTCAGCTAATGAGGTGCCGTGGCAAGGTTCAGATGAGCTTGAACTTGCCATCTCTCCTATACAAACTGAGTCCATGCTTTGCATGTTGCTACACTGATCTTAGAGCAGAGGAACAATATTTTTTTAGTAATCATATCGTATTGGATTCCCTGTTCTAGCCATTCATAGGAAAGCTCGTGGAGACCACAGACCACTTTAACCAATAAAAAATAATTTTGGTTTCTGTCTTCTAAGTTGTAGTAACTATCACTATACCCTTATATCCTAATTTTTATTTGTTCCAACATGAATACTTCCCACTGACCAAAATATAGGAGAACCTCTAGAGTGCACATGCTCCGACCAGAGTTTTCCCCCTCAATAAGGCCTATACCCTCCCAACCCCCCTCTCCACGTGTGCGACCCTGACTTCTCTTGTTTCCCAGCATGGCTTAAAGGGACGCCTCAGTTGACCTTCCCAGGCCACTATCATCCATTCTTCCTCTGGTTGTCAGCGTGTCTGCATCTCTTGTGATCGCTAAAGTTTTTCCTTTGTGCTCGTAGTGTGTGTTACTTGAGTTGTTCCATAATTACTACTATCTCTTTACTGTATATGGAATCTGTGCGTGTGCAACGTCGTTGCCCAAGCATAAACGGGAACGTTCACTAAGTGGAATCTGCAGTTGTTAAGGGAAAGTTGTGTGCAGTTTCCTTTTCACATGTAGAGGTCGATCCTCATGTTTTGTGTACTTCTTGGCGGGGTCATGTGTGTCCCCCGAGACGTATGCCCCCTCGAGGAAGGGTAAGATTGTTCAGGCCACTATGATACGGAACAAGTCGAAGAAGGACAGGTCGCCCTCGTGGAAGGTTAGTGGGTCTCATCCTTCTTAGGCGTGTTTGACAGTACTCAGTGTTTTGGGAACTTTGTCTCCAGGGATGCCCATAGTGGCAGAGGAGGTAATGCGACCGGTCGAGTCCTCGCATTTTCTCATCTGTGGCCGGGAGATCTCCCCTCATAGTCATAGCGGGAGTGTTGAGGGCAGGTCGGCCACCCATCTTTCTACCCGCCGACCGTGGGTGCGACCTCCGTCCAGCCACAAATAGACGTTCCCCCATCCGCTCATAGGATGACGGTCCCAGCTTACGCTCAGCGGCTCCCAGGAGCCGGTCTCTCCTCGTGGGGTCAATGGACCTGTCCCATGTGGGACAACAGTCTCTCAGTCTGTACTCACCTTGGCCCCTGCTTTAGGCGGGGATAGGCGAAGATCCAGAACACTTGGAGGGACAATATCTCTTGGAAGAAGGACAGTTCTTCTTCCAAGAGATTTTGTCCCTCCAAGTGTTCTGGATCTTCGCCTATCCCCGCCCAAAGCAGGGAGCAAGGGGAGTACAGACTGAGAGACCGTTGTCCCTTTATTCCAGTAACATCATCCCAGATGTTCCGGTGCAGGGGCATGCTGTGGAACGTATACTTCATTCTGATTCATGTATGAAGAAGGAATGATTAAGAAGTATTAACATTTTCATATTCCTTGATTGAAGGTTGTACTGTAGAAACATGCACATACCCATAACTTTCATTATTTATGATTAGTGTGGGTCAATCTGTCACTTTAGATAAAGGAATTTCTTCTGGGATTTAGTTTTTCATCATTGGGTTTCATGTTTTTTGCTTCTGATTTTCATAGAGAAGATCAGTTTCTTGCCTCATATATGTGCATACGTTGAAGTATGTTTGACATGCATACTTGTAGCTTGCACGTACGTATACATTCTATGTGTGCATGTGTTGACGTTAATTTTGATATTTTCCTTTTTCATTTTCATGTCTATATATAGATTATATGTTTATGTATATATATACACAGGTACAGTATATATATGGTCAAGGTACTTAAGTGTATGTTTAGACAATACATTTTTTCATGTACATCAAGTTTGTCTTACTTACAGTAACCTTATATTGTGACGTAGGCCTCAACTGCCTTTCGTTCTGCCTCAATTGTAACCTGGTATAGATTAATGCCAGGTTTTAAAGATCTTTAAAGGTCGCTCAGGAGTGGCAAAGGAAAGGGACTGACTTTGCCCAGTCGAGCAGTACAATGCCCGGGACACTGACCATATATACATGTGGTCATTGGCTGCTGATGACTCGGCAGATGGAGCTGTGGGCTCCCGCCAGACTCCCCATTCTTAGCTCACAAGGAGGGTGAGGTTGCAGCGACCGGGGGAACTGACGAGTTTGAGCGGGATTTGAGCCCAGGTCTGGCGTTCACCAGTCAGGCACTTTAAGACATCAGTCACTGTGACCTTCCCTTCTCCGGGGAGGTCCACAGTGAAGGTGGTTGGGACCTCACAGGCAGTAATGTCGAATTGTGAGCACCTGCTCCAAGGTTGCTTGGCTCATTCAGCTGAACACCAGTGGCAAAGCAAAGCCGAAAGGGGGAAGAGGGGCGTATCGCCCCTTCGTCAGGGGAACCGTATATCCAGGGCGTGCATCCGCTACCATGGGAGGGACCATCTTGTGGCGCTCCCGATACCGGAGAGTGGGCTTCAGAGGGGGGGTGTAGGGACCGCCCAGAGGACGTGGTAGTCGAAGAAATGTCGTCCTTCCGAAGGGTCCTCGTCCTCATTGGAAGGCTCGATAACCCCCCGAAGCCCTCTCTGGCTTGAGCGCAGCACCGCTCCTCTGGTCTGGAACGCCGGATCAGAACCCCAAGGAAGGCAGAGCCCTCCTTGGCCCTGCCTATCTCTTAGGACTGAGAGGGTCGTGAGGTTAAAAGAAACAGCGAGGCCTCTCATCAATGGAGAACCAGCAACTCTGGAGAGGTGGAAAAGGCTAGTGGGGCACCTGGTGTCCCTGAAGAAACTCGTCCCCAACCCAATGAAGACTGATGCTGGGACCTGCAGGAAGTGCAGGCTCTAGCAGCAAGACATCCGTCAGTGAGACACCCCCATCCCAGTCAACCAGGGAAGCTCTCCAGTGGTGGTTAGACCCAAGGTAGAATGGTTGATGGCGTCCCTCTATGGCATGTTGGGAAAAGAGAGGTCAGTGTCGCGCACGTGGAGAGGGGGTTGGGAGGGTATAGGCTTGTTAGGGGGGGTGGGGAACTCTGGTCAGAGCGATGATGCTCTAGAGGTTCTCCTATATATTGGTCAGTGGGAAGTATGTAAGGAAAAATACAATTTTCTTAAAAATTGTCATATATTGAAGTTTCTCTCTCTTGTGAGGGTCACTGTGGGCATTACTTGAGTCTCTTTGCAGCATCCTTTCAACCTCCTGTTGCTCCCACTTTTTATTTTTCTTTGCCTCTATTCCCCACATACTTTTGCTCCCACTTTTTTCTTTGCCTCTATTCCCCACTTACTTTCCACCATCTTGTCCACCTTTTAAATTGACTTCATAGTACTAGAGTGCGGGTTCCTCCCTGTTGCATCGAAATGCAACCCTAGCTCCTGGCCTCATAGGTCAAATTCCATAAATACAGTACAGTTATGATTATGGTAATTATATATTTCTGTGTAATTTTGTATTCCTTCTTTTCAAATGAAACTGAATATTTCTTATATTTAGCCATGTCTTCATGTTATATAGCACGTATTATGAAATTTGCATATTGCTTTGTTTCCAACAGACTTACCTTTGGGTCATGAATAGTGAAGATGACTTCCGTCTTGCTTTTGACTCTGGAGCCACTGGTGTGATGACTGATTACCCAACAAAGCTGAAGGCTTTTTTGGAACAAAACCCACAGTATACTCAAGACCGTAAACTGAGCTAAACTTAGTTATTGCCATGCTGTTTTTGGCAGCTGGCAAGAAAAGGGGTTCTTCTTGAAACTTTTAGTCTTATCACCATGTAGTTAGCTTGACTAGAGGTTAACTGCATGGCTCCTTTAATTTTATTTATTTTTTTGCAACTTGCCTCATTATGCAATTATTCTAGGCATTAGGCAAAAATGGAAACTGATACAACTCTTTTGGTTCCCTACTCCTGAAGCGGGTGCTCAAGTGTTAATTGATTTTAACTTAGGAAGTAATGGTGACCAGCAATGTACAGTATTGTAATAGCACAATTGTTCTTTGCTCGCTGCAATTACTATTATAGTACATTACAGTACATTATATGTATTATTTAACTCTTGAATACTCACAGTGATCTGATAACGGATGAAATAGCATCCCTTTTGAATACTCATAGTGAATTGTTATTGATATTATTACATTAAGCATAACACTTGTGAGCACCCTCATCCAAGCAGTGGACCACAAATATGTATTCATTAACTTTCAATAGACGGGTTACTTAGCTGCTTGCTGCCACTGCTACTAATATAAAGGTAAGACTGCTCGGAAGTTTTACTGTCATTTTTTTTAGAGTAGAAGTGACAGAAAATGATGAGCAATGGTGTGAAAAAAATTGAAATTATAGCGTTTACTGCATAGAATGTAAATTAGGAGAATCATAGTGTGCTGAAGTAGAAATTCTGCAGTAATGTAGTCAATGCTCATTTTACAGCACTTTCTTTAAGGAAGCCATGTAATTAGATCTTACACCGGGTGCTATTATAGTATGCTATCTACCGCCGATTTTGCTATCTACTGCTGATTTTGCTATCTACCACCCCTCTCTGACTATAATATGATACCTATCATCAATCCCTAAGAATACGGTCTACTTGCTAATCCTCCTCTAATAAGGAGGATCACTACCGACTTGATAACCTAACCTAACCCAACCTAACCTAACCTACAAACTGCTTATAATTATGCATCCATGTTGTCCTTTCAATAACTATTTTTAAACTATCATTAAAGTCCAATGAGGATAATATACTTGTGGTACGTAATCTGTTTGATAATCCTCATCAAACAGGAGGATTAACATTGACGGTAGATAACATACTTTGTGGTAGATACCATACTATAGTAGAAATTCGACGGTAGATAGCATACTATAATACCACCTTACACCGTTTGAATTAAAACGGTAATGCTTTTAGGGGCTTTGGGATTCTTTGCTTGTTATCAGAATTATTTTTTTTAATGGAAGTAAAAATACACTGTTTATTATCACTTTTTGGAGCACAAAATATTGAAAAAAAAAATTACAGCTTATTCTATGTATTGCTGTTTGTTAGTCCATCTACACTTTTAACATATGCCGTGAGGGTTTTGAGATTGACTTTGGATAATGTTCACCTTTATATAAGGTTTAAATGATTTTTCAGACGGACAGTTACCACTGTATTGTGGTATGGGCAGTAAGTTGTTATGCACATAGTATTGTATGCTTTATTTTGTCAGTCAAACGAATCAAGTGCCCTTAAAATATGCTGTTATTTCTTAGATGTGGTCAGTAATAAGAATTTTGAAGGTGATGTCGAAGGAAAGGAAATGGTTTTAATGAGATTGCCTGAAGCTATGGCATTTTTTCCTTTTAAAAAGGAAGTACAGTTCATGGATTGTAAATAAGAAATAAGATGTAACGAATGCATGGTCCCTTATAATCTCACCGCTAATTTTAACACTGTATTATATTTAGTTCATTAGAGAATGGGTTTTTATACTAATTATTATTTATTAACCTCAGATGTAACTGAGTAGTATATCCAATTTCCTTTTTTTCCGGTGTTTGTGTATAGTCCCTGCAGGACAGGGATAAGGTGAGATATGACCTCACTTCTCTTCCTTCATTCATTCATTCATTCCTTAGTGCCGTATAGCTGGGGTGTTATTTCTTATTTAGTTGAGTGAAGATACAATTTTGAAATTACTGGAAGTTAGTTTGGACAAATTCATTATTGCAACACAGTTATGTTCTGTGGACAAGTGTGAATGTAACCAGTCAAGCTGTTTTAATTTATTTTTTCACATTTGATAAGAAAATTCCTGTCTTAACGATGATTAATGTTACTCCTTTAACCCTTTTACCCCCAAAGGATGTACTGGTACGTTTCACAAAAGCCATCCCTTTACCCCCATGGACGTACCGGTACGTCCTTGCAAAAAAATGCTATAAAAATTTTTTTTTCATATTTTTGAATATTTTTTGAGAAAATTCAGGCATTTTCCAAGAGAATGAGACCAACCTGACCTCTCTATGACAAAAATTAAGGCTGTTAGAGCAATTTAAAAAATATATACTGCAAAATGTGCTGGGGAAAAAATAACCCCTTGGGGGTTAAGGGTTGGAAATTTCCAAAGAGCCTGGGGGTAAAAGGGTTAATGTTACTCCTTTAATACTCATTTTCACTTTACAGTACTTTTTTTTTCTTTTTATTTTAATGATGATTAATGTTACTCCTTTAATACTCATTTCCACTTTACAGTACTTTTTTTTTCTTTTTTTGTAACACTGTACTTTTGGTCAGTTTCCTCTAACCAAATTTGTGATATTCTCTAACTTATTAATTGTAATCTTTTTTTCTATTTCATGAAGTACATTGTAGCCAAGTTATTTTGTCCACCATATTCACTAACCCAGATCTTTCCCCTCATAACTGTCTTGGATATATGTTAATACAAAAGAATCTCAACAATATCTAAAGTTAACCAGTTAAGTTATTCATAAAAGTAATTTTTTTTGCATATGGAAACTGTCTCTTAACATTACTGTAGTTGTGGCATTAATTTTATAAATCACATAGGTATGCAATTTTATGTGTTATTTATTCCAGCTTCCAAAAATCTTCATTAATTTTTTTTATTTAGACGTTTTCTTGCGTTTAATATAATTAATCCATTCAACTATAGTCCATTTCTTTTAGCGATGCATATTTGCACCGACTCGCAGCGGTGCCCTTTTAGCTCGGAAAAGTTTCGTGATCGCTGATTGGTTGGAATTATCTCGTCCAACCAATCAGCGATCCGGAAACTTTTCCGAGCTAAAAGGGCACCGCTGCGAGTCGGTGCAAATGTGCATCGCTAAAAGAAATGGACTATAGATCTGACTACTGTCTTTTCTGAAGGTTTTAAGTGTCGTGTGTTCAATTGCAGTGTCAGAGAGATATATCCTAAGTTGGTGCTTTTATTGACTGTCATACCTACACTCTGTCTATATATTATCTTATAGTTTACTGTAATGTATTGTATCGTACCAATACAAAATGTAATTGACAGTTACATTATACTATATTTGTGATACCGTAGTTTATTTTACAAATTTGCTTTATTGCATATAACCACTGGTTGCTTGGGCTTTATCTATGGATAACTCTATGAATTATTGGCCAGGTACAGTATTTGTATGGGTGCTCAGTAACTTGAGTGAGATTATTATCCGCCTTTGTTCTGGTTATTTATAAGTGTTTATTTTTGACGTATAAAACTATATGTTTTTGCAGATGGATGACTGTAATTTGATAAAGTGCATTTGTTCTTTCTGTAGGTTATTTATTGTCTCAATTAATATGGCTTTATCTTTTATTTATTCCTCTATTTATTTTTTATTTTAAGTAGTACTTGCACTTATTTTCTTTGGCTTTTCTTATATTTTGTAAGCAAAAATAGTTTATAGCAGAAATTTAATTAGAAGGTTTTATTAAAGACTGGATTTTTTTTTATAGTAGAAACAGATGTGTGAAGATGTTTCAAGTGATTCAAAATGTCGAAAAAATTTTCGATTTTAACTTTGCTTTTATTTTGCGACACTTTTATGACCACCTTAAATTTCATATAGTGGTATCTTCACGCTGCAACTAACCAGCTTTATTTAAGTAACATACAGTGTATACTTACGATATACAGTCTAGTGCATCACTTTTCTACTTTTAAAACAAGATCAAGTCACATTCCTCAAAGCTACTACGTAATATTACTGTAATTGATCACGGAAGAATGAGTGTAATGACACATCTTGTTGTAGAGCTTCTTGTGAAGCTTCTAAAATGAAAAAAACGTCTTGAATAAAAGATAAAATTTTCATAATCTCCCTCCAGCTGGGCCATGCTATTATATATGTTGACAGTTTTCTAATTGTGTATTATGATCGTTTGGTTTTGAGATCATGAAATGGACGATGCTTGTATAGTGTGAAATATCAGTGATTGTGCAATTGAACTTTAGTCTGAGTTGTGTGATTATTTTGATATCAAATATGAATAAGAAATAACTAAAGTTGTGTAAGAAAAGTTTTCGTTAGGGTTTTTTTGTATTTGTTAAAAACACTTTAACCCTTTTACCCCCAAAGGACGTACTGGTACGTTTCACAAAAGCCATCCCTTTACCCCCATGGACGTACCGGTACGTCCTTGCAAAAAAATGCTATAAAAAATTTTTTCATATTTTTTATAATTTTTTGAGAAACTTCAGGCATTTTTCAAGAGAATGAGACCAACCTGACCTCTCTATGACAAAAATTAAGGCTGTTAGAGCAATTTAAAAAAAATATACTGTAAAATGTGCTTGGAAAAAAATAACCCCCTGGGGGTTAAGGGTTGGAAATTTCCAAATGGCCTGGGGGTAAAAGGGTTAATTGATCATATACAATCAGCCACTGTGTAGTACAGCATTGCAATATTGGCTTACAGCAAGTATGAATCATATGCTGTATATATCTGCTACGTTTTAGCTTCTATCTCTCTCTCCCAATCTTTTGTTGTCAATAGTAATAAGGAAAAAGGTGAGGAACTGTGCAAAAGGCATTTCATATTGAAATAGATTCCATGTAAGATTTGTGAGGTGTTGGAAAATTTATTATCTAAATGAGTTTGTGTGAAGTAACAGTTTAACGAACTCTTCCATTTGATGGGTTTTTTGTGAAGTTTAAATACTGGATAAGTTTTCTCTAAATGTTCATAAATAAGAGTAACTCTTTTTGCAGAATAGATAATAGCCTACAATGTAAGCTAGTAAATCATAGTTATGCATTCTTTGAAATATATGCACAGTAAGACAGCAAAGATGGTGGAAATAAATTAAGGTCTATTTAACCTACATTTACTTCAGTAACCCTTTTACCCCCAAAGGACGTACTGGTACGTTTCACAAAACTCATCCCTTTACCCCCATGGATGTATCGGTATGTCCTTGCAGAAAAATGCTATAAAATTTTTTTTTTTCATATTTTTGATAATTTTTTGAAAAGAGAATGAGACCAACCTGACCTCTCTATGACAAAAATTAAGGCTGTTAGAGCAATTTTAAAAAAATATATTGCAAAATGTGCTGGGGAAAAAATAACCCCTTGGGGGGTTAAGGGTTGGAAATTTCCAAAGAGCCTGGGGGTAAAAGGGTTAACTTCCATTTCAGTAGTACAATTTACCTCACCCCTCCTTATGACAATTTACCAAAAAAAACTTGAATTACCCAGTTATTGAATTATTAGATGTTTGAATTATTTCCAGCACAAGGTCTTTGTACTTTTTATTATATTCATAATGGAGATATTTTTGTTCATTTCATTTTTTCCACATGCTTGATTTTATCAATGTATGGTATTTATATTTTTTTTTATAAAAAAAAATTAGTGTCTTGTGAAGTTTTATAAAGATATGATGAATTATTGAGTTTGTTTTTTATAGTTTGTTAGTACTTTATTTTACATACTGTGTAACATTGTTTTTTTATAGTTTGTTAGTAGCACAGTACTTTATTCTACATACTGTGTAACATATATTTCAGTTTAAAGGATAACATAGGCTAATTGATGATATATGCTAGTATCATATATTGCTAGAAAAGTGAGAGAAATGTTAGCTGAATGTTGAAAACTTCTCTTACTTCACTTAAAAACTGACATTTCTGTACTGATGCTTCTCTGTTATTTAGATTTCATAGCATAAAAAACAAAAAGTTTTATCGTGTTTATATTTGAAGGATGGGGTCACCTATTCTCATATTTCAAGTAAACCTCTATACTTTATATTACTTTTTTTTTAAAAAAAGCTTTTATTAGGGTTTTTTGTATATGTTAAAAACACTTTAAATGATCATATACAATCAGCCACTGTGTAGTACAGCATTGCAAAATTTCGGCCGATTTTCGGGCCAAAAATTTTTTAGAAAATTTCGGGCCGAAAATTTTTCCGAAAATTAATCATTGCGTCATTATCATTGGAAGGCAGTGTTGCACAATTTTGGTTGGATATTTGTCACCTTAAGAAATTACTTAATGAATTGTTTGTTTTATTTGTTAATTTTTTACTTATACATATTTAACCCTTTTACCCCCAAAGGACGTACCGGTACGTTTCACAAAAGCCATCCCTTTACCCCCATGGACGTATCGGTACGTCCTTGCAAAAAAATGCTATAAAAATTATTTTTTTCATATTTCTGATAATTTTTTGAGAAAATTCAGGCATTTTCCAAGAGAATGAGACCAACCTGACCTCTCTATGACAAAAATGAAGGCTGTTAGAGCAATTAAAAAAAAATATATACTGCAAAATGTGCTGGAGAAAGAATAACCCCTTGGGGGTTAAGGGTTGGAAATTTCCAAATACCCCGGGGGTAAAAGGGTTAACCAGTCTGACTCAGAGAATTTGCTATATTTATGCAGCGGAGTAAGTGCATGCTTAAGAAAAAAAATAACAAACATGAAATAATCACAAACAATATGTAGTAGCAACACAGTAAACAAAATGAAGTACTGTACTGTTTTAATAACACGCTTAAAAGTGTAGCATGTTATCCCTTTTACCCCCAAAGGACGTACTGGTACATTTCACAAAAGCCATCCCTTTACCCCCATGGACGTACCGGTACGTCCTTGCAAAAAAAATGCTATAAAAATATTTTTTTTCATATTTTTTATTTTTGTTTGAGAAAATTCAGGCATTTTCCAAGAGAATGAGACCAACCTGACCTCTCTATGACAAAAATTAAGGCTGTTAGAGCAATTTAAAAAAAATATACTGCAAAATGTGCTGGGAAAAAAATAACCCCTTGGGCCCTTGGGGGTTAAGGGTTGGAAATTTCCAAATACCCCGGGGGTAAAAGGGTTATAAACTTGAATAAACACTAGGAAGAGAAAGTTTAAAAGTTTTTTCTGTACACTATTATTAAACATGAATCACTGTCAGTGTTTATAAACTTAATCCACCTTGAGCACAATAATGAAATACAGCGTCATTAAACATGAATTAATATTAGTGCTTTAAACTAAAATTTCCATCTTTGATGGCGTAAAAGTTGCACAGATATATCGCTCGCTTGCGACAACGACGTCATAACTCAAAAAAATTTATTTTTGAGTTGTCCATATAGACATATTCATCTTCAAATGCTAATATTTTTGGCAAAAGTGTCATAATTGTAGCAAAAAAATTGATCGCTAGAGACGCTAAATGTCCTAACGACATACATTAATATGAGTGTGTTTTAATTGATTAAAATGGCTCTCCTGAAAAATAGCTGTTTTTGAGTTATGACGACGACGTCGCAAACGAGCGATATTAGAAGCACCAACATTTCAGCTGGGCATACTGTACTGTACTCTAAAAAAAATTTGAGTTCATTTTAAAAAGAGCCAAAAGATTAAGCTACAATTCACAATCGCAATTAATAATTTATATTCATTTCAAAAAGAGCCAGAAGAATAAGCTACAATTCACAATCGCAATTAATAATTTATACATTTCAAAAAGAGCCAAAAGAATAAGCTACAATTCACATGCGCGATTAATAATTTATATAAGTTTTCAACTTGTACATAAAAACTATGGTAGGCTAGAAAACATACATACATATACCAAGGCACTTCCCCCAATTTTGGGGGGTAGCCGACATCAACAAAGAAACAAAAACAAAAAGGGGACCTCTACTCTCTACGTTCCTCCCAGCCTAACAAGGGACTCAACCGAGTTCAGCTGGTACTGCTAGGGTGCCACAGCTCAACCTCCCACATTATCCACCACAGATGAAGCTTCATAATGCTGAATCCCCTACTGCTGCTACATCCGCGGTCATCTAAGGCATCGGAGGCAGCAGCAGGGCCTACCGGAACTGCGTCACAATCACATACTCATGCAAAATATAAAATAGTGAGGAGAAAAGTAAACACTTGAGTTGACTGCATTTTAATTATTTAAGCAGCATTCATGGGAAGTTAACAACTAGAATCGACAGACATTGCTAGCTACTGTAGTAAACATTTCTAGTAACAATTTTTATCATATACAGTATCTGTATTCCTAATAGTTTTTGTTTGAATATTTTTCTATAGTCTGAGATTTGCAATACTGTGCTATACCAGGTTTTCAAGATTTCGTTCTGTACAAATAGATGTGTTATCTCAATAGCAGTAGAGTGAGATCAGCTTACAAAACCTATTGGATATGAAAGTGTCATCACTAATTGTTGGTTCTTAAAGATCACACAAAATCATTAACGAAAGATAAATATAAACGTAATCCTGAAATATTAACCCTTTTACCCCCAAAGGACGTACTGGTACGTTTCACAAAAGCCATCCCTTTACCCCCATGGACGTACTGGTACGTCCTTGCAAAAAATTGCTATAGCAAATTTTTTTTTCATATTTTTGATAATTTTTTGAGAAATTCAGGCATTTTCCAAGAGAATGAGACCAACCTGACCTCTCTATGACAAAAATTAAGGCTGTTAGAGCAATTAAAAAAAAATATACTGCAAAATGTGCTGGGGAAAAAATAACCCCTTGGGGGTTAAGGGTTGGAAATTTCCAAAGAGCCTGGGGGTAAAAGGGTTAACATTGAATGAGAAAATATGCATTTTATTGCAGGATTCTGAATTGAATAAATTTTCAGTGCACTTAGTACAGAAACTAACAAATAATAACCTCTGAAAATGAAAGAGCCAAGTTACTGAATTGTGATTCAAAATATTTGTTTTCCTAGTAGCTATACAGTAAATACAGTAAAATGTTTCTGAGGTGTGGTAGGTAAGAGGGAGGAATAGGTAATGACTCTGTAGCCTTTTGTTTTCTTGATTTATAAGGAATTGATCTATATTTTTGGGGGTATTATTCCTCCTCTTGTCATTAAAATTTGTCCTATATGGAAGGAATGCATCTTCGACAGAACAGTAAACTTTTAGACAGTTTTGCAAAATGCTCGGATATAGGATCCTAAAAGATTGGCACACTGATAATTGATAAAAACAATGCTGTATTTGGTTAATCTTGAAGTTCCCTGGTTTTGTATTCTTAAAATTTTAGTTGTTTCCTCAACTCCAAAATTTGTTGTTAGTTGCTTGTGAGCTTGAGGCAGTCGACTCTCCCAAAACTTCTTTTTTCAACTGGATCTCGTGTTTCTTACAAAGGGATAATAATTTCTTCAATATGACTTTTACTATCTTATCACAAAACCTTTAAAATCATGAACGAATTGAGGGCACAGTTTCTTCCTTTCACTATTCATTGTTGCTTAATTCACTTTGATCTAAGAAGAACTGATATTATGGTAGGCCTTCCAAAACTCACAAATGTTCACGCCGCTACCTGCCGAAGTAACATTAACTGCCTGATGCAAGGTACATCATAGGTAGTACCGCTTGGTCCATGGATTGAATGAGAGATGTAATGTTTTGTAACAAGGAACAACATTCACAGATGGGTCCATGGGATTTTTGGGATGTCCAGGTGCATTATCTAGGACTGCCGACACCGAGGAAGGCCAATCCCCTCCCAAAATTAAAATCCACATTACTGGAAAAGCACAAATGCCCGGTACTGAAAAAAAGCTGTCAAAACAAACTATGGTACTTAACATTGGTAAAGGTGAAGTAGCAGCATCAGACATGATGAATTAACGCCCAACACGGGAAAAACACCGAAAGCACAAATAATACGACACTGCAGGCAAGTCCAAAACAGAAGGATGACCTAGAGGGCGCTCGTGTTGGGTGACGGGGCGTGGTCCAAGTGTGGTTTCTGGGGCCTTTGTTACGGCCCTTCCCTTTGATGAAGTAATTATTTAAATGGAAGACAGCCTGTGAATAGTGGTTTTCACACGCCCCTGATGTATACACGACACCCACGAGGTGCTCGCGCGAGGGTAGTAACCTCTGCATTCCATGCTTTTATCTTTCTCTGGTATATTAGGAAGATTTATATCAGAAAAGTGTATAGAAGGACTCTTTTCACCGGGCGTCACAGGTCTCTCCCTAGAAATAGATTTTTCTTTCGTCAAAATCCCTTTTTTTGCCTTGCAGTATTCCTTGACTGCTGGTATAAAATAGCCAATGAACCATTCTTCAAGAATGGGGATGGTTACGTGTGCCTTTGGATTAGCCACCCAAATGACAGGATGCATTGACTATGTGATGTGACAAGTGATTGAGGGCATGGTAGACTAACAACAGCTTCAGTTTGAAATTGCCAGTGATGTCACCTTCTAACATTAGTGTTAGCCTACCTTTGGGTACTTTGTACTGTGGCAGCATTGTTTTTTCTTCCTTTGCAATAAGTGAGCAATTCAGGATTCTCTTCTAAATTTATTAAACACCCATGCTTGCAGCAAATGAAGTGTCCTTTTCATCTGGAGTGTTTTTATGTAGGTCCTCAAACAAAGACTTGGATTTTTCTTTGGATCACATTTGGCTCCTTGGAATCTATTCATGTGTTTGCCCATTGACCCAAAGAGATAATTAGTGTTCCATTTCACTATAAATTATGCCTCTCTTAACGTTGATGGTGCGAATTTTAAATGACAGAGCCTTTTCAATAACATATTGAACAGTATAGTTTTTGTAATGGATATTGTTGTCTATCCAGGCCTGAGGTGCATGCAATGGACGTCCCTTTTTCATATCTCTTGATCCTGTCCAAAATATCTTCCATCATTATAACATGATGCTTGGATTCCCTACCTATACTTTTCTTGGTATCCCTTGCTAAAATTCAGAAGGATTGTTAAGATTCTAAAGGATAAATTCAATGCGTACGCACAACGAAAGAGAAAACTCATAAACAACTAACAAACTCAAGTGCTAGACTAGAACAATTATAATTCTTGTTTTTGAGTTATCAATGAGGTATTTTAGCTTATTTTTATTTTATCTTAAACAGTCACAGATTAAGCAAATCATACTGTTAACAACCATTCACACAAATAAATTGTTCAACTTAACGAAGTGGTGAAGCCAACAGTCATTCAGTCGAAATGGAGTACATGCCTGAACATGTACTGTATGTTTTCTAGAAGGATAGAAACCAAATTTTTAGACTTAGCATTGTTTTCCTTTACATAAGCCTATACGTATTTATGATATTTTCTGTGAACGATATCGTATGCTACAGTGTACAGTACCACTAATTTCATGTTGAATGTAGGCTTTGTATTTACTAATTTTATAAATAGAATTTTGTTTTGTTTTGTTTTTATAGCAATTTTTCTTCATTACTGCGCGAAGGAGACCGACGTTAGGTCGCTCAAAAGCATAAAATGTGGATTTTAATTTTGTATTAAATATTCATTACTGCGCGAAGGAGACCGACATTAGGTCGCTCAAAACCATAAAATTTTAATTTTGTATTAAATATTTAAGGATGAATAACCCAAAGTTGGAACTGACGAAAGTCCAACCAACGTAAAGAATGGTATTATTGTATTGCTTATCCATTTTAAATATAGTAGTGCCTCGGGTTACGAGTGTAATTAGTTCTGATAGCGAGCTTGTAACTTGAAATGATAGTATGCTAAACCCATTTTTCTCATAGGAAATAAAGGAAATTCCATCGATGCGTTCCACGCTTCCATAAATGCACATATACACTAACTTTTAAACGTTTTGTAGTGGTAACTATAGTACAAATTATAACCCCTAACATCAAAAAATAATCAAGATTAATAATTCACAATAAAAGATAGATATAACTGACAAATTAACTTGAACTTTACCTTTGAGGAGAGTCGTGGTTGGCGTAAGGGAGAAGAGAGGAGGGGAACGCGATTACTGCTTGGAAGGAGAATCTCCCTCCATGAGAACGATTGGGAAAATATTGAGTGTGTTCTCTCTCTTAAACAACGCTCACTCACTAATTGAAACTTAATTTACATTTTATGGCAACTTGGTCATCATTTTTTACTCTTATTGACATGGAATCTGTCTAGAGACCACTGCTTTTGTCTTTTCTTTAAAATGGCATAGAAAAGAGACACTGGATTGTTGATAAATAGATTTGCTGCTTGCCCTACCAAAGCCTTATCTGAGTGAACACTGCGAGTGGCGTATGGGCACCGTGTGACTGCTTTCCTTGCGTAATTACAGTATGTTGTTCGTACTTTTCCACTAAAACACTTGCAACCAAATACAAATTTTATTAAGGATTTATTCATATTCCAATTTTCTTGAACGTTAGTCCTTATGCGAAAGGTTATATTAACCCTTTTACCCCCAAAGGACATACTGGTACGTTTCACAAAACTCATCCCTTTACCCCCATGGACGTACCGGTACGTCCTTGCAAAAAAATGGTATAAATTTTTTTTTTCATATTTTTGATAATTTTTTGAGAAAATTCAGGCATTTTCCAAGAGAATGGGACCAACCTGACCTCTCTATGACAAAAATTAAGGCTGTTAGAGCAATTTTAAAAAAATATACTGCAAAATGTGCTGGGGAAAAAATAACCCCTTGGGGGTTAAGGGTTGGAAATTTCCAAAGAGCCTGGGGGTAAAAGGGTTAACATTAATATATACCATATGTATTTAAAGGTTCCTTTCATGCAATATAGTGAAATGAATTGCACAAAATATATGGAATATAAGATAAAATCATGAAGAGGAGGTAAAATTTAAGGGGTAGATTAAAATGCAAAATCTCTAGTGGGTAAATAATATAAGGTAATACACAAAATAGCCTCAAAAGTCATAGTTCTCTCAGAAGTAAGTTCATCTTACAGTTTATGAAACGGAAGCCTGGGATAATGGTCATGAAATTTAGCAGTAATGTTACAATAAAAGATTGTTTACTATTTAGATTCATTCTGACTTAGCGAGTATTCACCGTTAATGTTATACAAGTTCTCCAAAAATTTAAGTTTAGCATCATTATAAAGGAGTGCTTATGTGCAGATAAAGGAAATAGGATAATAATTGTTAATGACATTATTCCCTTTAGGTTAAATTTTCAATATGAACTTGATATAAAAGAGAAGAATTTTAGAGTGTAAGAAGAATTTTAACCCTTTTACCCCCAAAGGACGTACCTGTACGTTCTTGCAAAACACTGTTAATTACATGTTTTTACATATTTTTTTATAATTTTATGAGAAACTTCAGGCATTTTCCAAAAGAATGAGACCAACCTGACCTCTCTAGGACAAAAATTAAGCCTGTTAGAGCAATTTAAAAAAAAACATAGCAAAATGTGCTGGGAAAAAAATAGCCCCTTGGGGGTTAAGGGTTGGAAATTTCCAAAGAGCCTGGGGGTAAAAGGGTTAATATTTTGCAAGCTTAGAGGTTTTAGTCTTTACCATGCCGAGTACCTTTACACTAAAAGCCATACTTGGATGCATGAGGTGTAAATGTACCATTATACAAAATGATCACCTTACGAGCCTAAAGACCTCTGATGGGAAATTGGTTGTGCATGTTCATTTTAAAGATTCGGTTACATTACGAGAACACCTTAAATCGAAACATTAGCTTCGTCTGCACGTGGAAAGTTCTTAGATTGTTATTGCCTTTGGATCAAGCGGGTGAATGGGCTTGGGAGTCTCTATTTAGAGCTCTATTTAGAGAACTCATTTGAAGGCAAGTGCCAAGTATTCACTCTTGTATGCAGTACATTTTTTTTTAGGTACAATTATATATCTGTTAAATGCAATAACTTTAGTTAACTTGTAATCTCTTGACAGAGGCAAACTGAGTCTCCTGTGTAATACAAGAAATTAATACTCACAGTTTCAAAAGATTTCACCTTAGCTTTTCTTTGTTTATACTGTATGTGAATTCAACACCATAAAATAAAGCTGAAATGTCAAAGTTTCTTTCATTGTAATATTTCCTTTTATTAATTAATATTGTATGCTTCATTTTGAATCCATCTTACCCATATCTCAAATATCTGACGAAGGAGCTAAGTGGGAACGATGGTGTCTCACAATGGATGGGCCAGAGCTCATGGATTGATATGTTTCACATCAGAAAAAACAATAATCTTAATGTCATTTTATTCCCAGATCCTTAACCCATTGCCCTTTTGGGAGAACTTTGAGAATGGCAAGGGAGTCCTAATGGGCCCGGGGGACTTGTGCTTCAATGATGTCCCACATGAATGCCAACACCTCAACTAATATTCATCAAAACTTTATTTCCGGTAAATTAAATTTTTTGTATCACTATTAAGATGGAAAGGGTGGGCTGTGACACCCTAGCAGTACCAGCTGAACTCAGTTGAGTCCCTTGTTAGGCTGGGAGGAACGTAGAGAGTAGAGGTCCCCTTTTTTGTTTTTGTTTCTTTGTTGATGTCGGCTACCCCCCAAAATTGGGGGAAGTGCCTTGGTATATATGTATGTATGTATGTACTATTAAGATGGACTTGATATTAGAACATCGGAATAATGTTAAATATCACAGCAGATCTTTGAAAAGAGAAGTAACAGGGCACTGGACAGCATGCATCTACATTCATAGAACCAGAGACCCTTATGTGGTTGTGCATGGGGATGCTTAAATGTTAGACCTTACCCTCATTATTATTATTATTATTATTAAATGCTAAGCAACAACCCTAGTTGAAAAAGCAGGATGCTATAAGCCCAGGGGCCCCAACAGGGAAAATAGCCCAGTGAGGAAAGGAAATAAGGAAAAATAAAATATTTTAGGAATAGTAACAATATTAAAATAAATATTTCCTATTTAAACTATAAAAACTTTAACGAAACAAGAGGAAAAGAAAATAGATAGAAAAGTGTGCCCGAGTGTACAATCAAGCAAGAGAACTCTAACCAAAGATAGTGGAAGACCATGGTACAGAGGCTATGGCACTACCCAAGACTAGAGAACAATGGTTTGATTTTGGAGTGTCCTTCTCCTAGAAGAGCTGCTTACCATAGTCTCTTCTACCCTTACCAAGAGGAAATAAAGAGTTGCTTCTACCCTTACCAAGAGGAAAGTAGCCACTGAACAATTACATTGCAGTAGTTGACCTCTAGGGTGAATGAGAATTGTTTGGTAATCTCCGTGTTGTCAGGTGTATGAGGACAGAGGAGAATCTGTAAAGAATAGGCCAGACTATTCGGTGTCTGTGTAGGCAAAGAACCGTAACCAGAGAGAAGGATCCAATGTAGTACTGTCTGGCCAGTCAAAGGACCCCATAACTCTCTAGTGGTAGTATCTCAACGGGCGGCTGGTGACGTGGGCTCAATCTTGACAGACTAACACCACTAGATTCTGAGGATATGGAGCCCATTCAAATTGGTCTATCCAGTCAGCTGCCTCTGTTGAAGGCAATGATATTGCTCCTCCCCTTGTAGGTCCCATTTGGAAGCAGAGAAGCCCTCCTGAATTATTATTATTTCCATGAAGCTTATTTATGAATACAACAAGGTATTAACCCTTTTACCCCCAGGCTATTTGGAACTTTCCAGCCCTTAACCCCCAGGGGTTATTTTTTTTCAAACACATTTTGCAGTATATTTTTTTTAAATTGCTCTAACAGACTTAATTTTCATCATAGAGAGGTCAGGTTGGTCTCATTCTCTTGGAAAATGCCTGAAGTTTCTCAAAAAATTATCAAAATTATGGAAAAAAATTTAAATAGTATTTTTTTGCAAGGACGTACCGGTACGTCCATGGGGGTAAAGGGATGAGTTTTGTGAAACGTACCAGTACGTCCTTTGGGGGTAAAAGGGTTAAGTGGAACTGCCAACTTGACAACCCCAAAATAAAAACTATAAAGAAGATCCGTCACACTGCCGCTGTACCCTTCTCCCTTTAAATTAACCATGAAACAACTTCACAAGAGCCAAGAAGGGAGTTATGATCATGCCAATGGCAAGGCCGAGTCTAGGAAAAGAGTTTTCGCGCATAACTTGGACACCTCGTAATTGTTCAATGGCTACTTTCCTTTAGGTATTATTATTATTATTATTACTAGGTAAGCTACAACCCTAGTTGGAAAAGCAGGATGCTTTAAGCCGAAGGACTCCAACAGGGAAAAATAGCCCAATGAGGAAGGAAATAAACGATATGAGAAATAATGAACAATTAAAATGAATTATTTTAAACACAACATCAAAACAGATATTTCATATATAACCAATAAAAAGACTAATTCAGCCTGTTCAACATAAAACATTTGCTGCAAGTTTGAACTTTTTTAGTTCTATTGATTCGACTACCAGATTAGGAAGATCATTCCACAACTTGGTTGGAGCTAGAACAAAACTTCTAGAATACTGTGTTGTATTGAGCCTCATGATGGGGAAGGCCTGGCTATTAGAATTAACTGCATATCTGATATTACGAACAGGATGGAACTATCCGGGAAGATCTGAATGTAAAGGATGATCAGAAATATGAAAAATCTTATGCAACATGCATAACAAACTAATTAAATGGTGGTGTCAGAGATTAATATTTAGATCAGGAATAAGAAATTTAATAGACTGTAAGTTCCTGTTAAACAAATTAAGATGAGAATCAGCAGCTGAAGACCAGACAGGAGAACAATATTCGAAACAAGGTAGAATGAAAGAATTAAAACACTCCAGAATAGATTGATCACCAAAAATCTTAAAAGACTTTCTCATTTTTTGTGCAATTGAAGAGGACACAAACCTAAAGTGTTTCTCTGAAGTAAATTTGCTGTCAAGAATCACTCCTAAAATGCTGAGGAGCCACTGTCCTTGACCTACTTACAATCGTGCTTTGAGTTTTGTTAGGATTCAACTTCATGCCCCATACCTTGCACCATGCACTAAATTTAGCTAGATCTCTATTAAGGAATTCAGCAACCCCAGATCTACACTCAGGAGGTGGAATTGATGCAGAGTGTAGCATCATTTGCATATATAACAAGCTTGTTTTCTAGGCCAAACCACATGCCATGTATATATAGCATGAAAAGTAATGGGGCAAGAACACTACCCTGAGGAAC
Organism: Palaemon carinicauda; assembly: GCF_036898095.1. Taxonomy (NCBI): domain Eukaryota; kingdom Metazoa; phylum Arthropoda; class Malacostraca; order Decapoda; family Palaemonidae; genus Palaemon; species Palaemon carinicauda. Next base: position 52,771,135 of record NC_090763.1, read on the forward strand.
ATCAGATATCACATCCCTATACTCACTATGATGCCCATCAACAACAACTCTTCGCTATCTATTACTTAAAAATTCAATTATGATGCTAAGAAACGATTCAACCACTCCCAAATGTTTGAGTTTGAAAAGAAGGGCCTCATGATTAACATGGTCAAAGGCAGCACTAAAATCAAGGCCAATCACACAAACTTCCTGACCACAATCAAGGGACAGCATTGGAGATTGTAAGAAGGGCATCACATGCTCCAAGGCCTTTACGAAAACCAAATTGCAACTTGGGAACACATGATTACCTTCAGCAAACCTATAAGACGTTTTACCAAAAGAAGTTAAAAAACTTTATATAACATGGGATATGGAAATTAGGCGGTAATCAGTTGGACTTGAGGTACCTAAAACACATTTACATAGTGGAATAACATTACCAATTCTCCAACAAGTGCTAAAAGCTCCTCTTCTTGCTAACTTAAGCAAAATAGCAGATAACATTGGAGCTAAGAAATATGCAGTCTTTATAAATAAAAACATAGGAAAAATACCATTTGGGTCAACACCTCTATAGGCATCAAGATCCATCAAGAAAGCTTTAATTTCATGAGATCAAAAAGCTAAACTAGTTAGCTTAGCCTCGGGAAAACAGGAATGAGGAAGATCAAGTGTCTCATTACTCTGCTTACTGTCAAACACATCAGCAAAAAGGGATGTCTTTTTCTTGGGACAGTTAGTGACAGAGCCATCTGGTTTAAGTAAAGGAGGAATTGTTGCACCAACACCAAAGAGTGCAGATTTCAGGGTAGTCCACCACTTATGTTCCTGGATTATACCAGAAAGCATTTCTTTTATGGTTAAATTATATTCCTTTTCAGTTGAGGCATAAACTCTCTGAGCAAAAGCTCTAAGCTGAGTATAGTTATTCAATATCAAATCTGATCTGTTACCCATCCAAAGATGATAGGCGACCTGCTTCTCCAAATACGCATGTCTACAATCATCTTTGAACCATGGTTTGTCTTTCACTCGGTACCTTAGCATACGAGAAAGGATATGCCTATCAATTATGTTGTCTAGAATGTCATTCAAAGTGACAACAGGATCAACACTACTATACAATTGTGACCCATTCAAGGTCAAAAGATCAATTAAAATCCCATTTCAGTCTGCTTGAGATTATACATACGGTAATTCTTACACGAGTAAGATACATAAGGGGCAGGCTGCTCAGTCTTCACTACTAATGAAATCAAGGCATGTACAGATGTCTCAATTGGAGAACCAATCTTACTTGTTATAACACCCGGGGAGTGGTGTATCCGAGGTCCAAGCAGTTACCAGACCTGTGAGTAGCTTCACTTGTGATTTTCTCACAGACTGTTGCAGAAGCTAAGTCTCGAACTCATAAGCCATGGCGATCAGTAGGAGAAACAGAATTTAACCACCCCCTATGGTGAGCATTGAAATCACCAACAAAGACAAGTGTCCTTTCTATCATCTTGTAACTTAGCCATAATGGTAAGAAGACAATCGAAGATAGAATCGTCCATGTCTGGATTATGGTAGATTAAACACAAATAGATGTTGTTATGCCTGCCACAAACTTTTATTACCCGAGTCTCATGACATCCACATTCATAACAGGACATGAGAAGTAGGGTACTCAGTCCTAATATACACCGCCATTCCCCTGGCCCTAGGAATGGCATCTCGTTTCAAAATTATTGGCTTCTTAAAATCACATATGAGGAGCTCAGTGAGTGCCTCATATTAGAAACCAAAATTTCTGAGCACAAAAGAATATCGTACTGTTTGGACGCAACTTTAAGATCTTGAATATTTGCATGAAGACCACGAATATTGCAATACAGAAGACAGCATTGACAAAATCTAGGATGTACTGGTCCCGGATTTTACTCAATGTCTCCAGACAGCATAAGAATTAATGGTAATAAAAAAGATACATCATACTTAAAAACTAAATTAACAAGAATGACAGCAAAAGCAATATGTACAGAATTATATATAAATTGATTGATCAAAACCATAGACTACATCGAAAAAAGTCGGAAAAACTGGTCAACATGCAGGAGTCAATACACCATGAAAGACTAGATACCCTCTATGATAGCCACTTCAATTGAAGGAAGGACAATAAGGATGGTTTTGAAAAGAAAAAGAAACAGGTAAGGAAAAGATAACCTCTTGATAAACCACCAGACATCCATGGCCCTTCTATTGAGCCTGCCTCTTCTAAAACTACCCCTGTACTTCTAAGATTGCATTCTCTGTTTTATCCTTAATCCTAATAATTAGTACTCTACCATACACTTTTCCAACCACACTCAACAACCTTATACCCCTTGAATTACAACACTCATGCACATCTCCCTTACCCTTATATAGTGGTACAATACACGCACAAACCCAATCTACTGGTACCATTGACAACACAAAACACATATTAAACAATCTCACCAACCATTCAAGTACAGTCACCCCCCCCTAAATTTAACATCTCAGTCCTCACACCATCCATACCAGGTGCTTTTCCTACTCTCGCTTCATCTAGTGCTCTCCTCACTTCCTCTTTCTTAATATCTTCCTCATTCTCCTCTCCCATCACTGGCGCCTCAACACCTACTGTACAACAACAATTATATCTGGCTCCCGATTATCCTTAACATTTAGTAAACTTTCAAAATATTCCGCCCACCTTTTATTTGCCTCCTCTCCTTTCAACAACCTTCCATTTCCATCTTTCAATCTCTTCAATTCTCGAACCACCATTCCTTACTCTCTTCACTTCTTTCCAAAACTTCTTACTCTTTTCATATGAACAACCCAAACCCTGACCACACCTCCAGTCAGCCGCCCTCTTTGCCTCAGCTACCTTACGTTTTACTTCCACATTTTTCTCTCTATATCTTTCATACTTCTCTACACTAGTACTCTGCAGCCATTCTTCAAATGCCCTCTTTTTCTCCTCCACTTTTATCTTCACTGCTTCATTCCACCATTCACTACCCTTCCTCATGCTGCCTCCAACAATCCTCTTGCCACACACATCACTTGCAATCCCCCAAAAAATTTCTTTTACTAACTTCCACTCCTCTTCTAAATTACCAGTTTCTCTAACTTTCACACTGTCATATGTCATTTCCAAAATTTCCTGATATTCACTTTTTACCTCTGGTTTTATAAACTCTTCAACCTTCACTACCTCCCTTTTACATCCCTCCATTCTATTCCCCCACTCTTTTGTTACAAATAATGTTCCTTCCACCAAAAAATAATCAGATACCGTTAGCCACACCCCTAAACACATGAACGTCTTTCAATCTTCCAAACATTCTTCTAGTTATCAATACATAATCCATTAATGCTCTTTCTACCACTCTTCCATTTGCCATTCTTACCCATGTATACTTGGTATTATCTTTCTTTTTGAAAAAAACTGCAACTTATTACCAGCTCTTGATCAACACACATATCTACCAGTCTCTCACCACTCTCATTTTCACCTGGTACGCCATACTTCCCAATGACACCTTCTACCTCTCCAGCACCCACTTAGCTTGGCATACTGCTGTGTAAGACTTTCAGAGATATCCAGAAAGCTGCTACGCCGTTGGTTTAGAAAAGCCTTTCTTTTGGAGGATATGCTGGATAGTCTCCAAGAGTGAAGGGATAGGCAATGTACAGCGTCATGGAATTTTCTTATGTGAGGTTGGTGTTGCAAGTTTAACCATTCTGGAAGTTCTATTGGAACTTCTCTAAGAAGTTCCAGCAGGTCTGAAAACCACTCCGCTGCTGGAACCTTTGGAGCTAAGGTACTACCATTACACTGATTCCCTTTGTGATTCGGACTCTGTTCAATGTCTGACGAATCGGACCAAATGGTGGAAAGGTGTAAAGGTCTAGTCCGGCCGATGGAATGCACCTTCCATTACTACAGCTTGGTCTGGGACTGGACAGCAATACACCGGGGGTTTGTGAATCAGGTGGGTGGCGAACATGTCCAGAGACAGGGTATCCTCCAAAGTCACAAATCTCTTTGCCCCTAGAGGAAGCAAAGACCATTCTGAACCAAGTGTCATCCCTCGATGGCTCATATGGTCTGCAATCATGTTCCTCTTCCAGGGGATGAAACTCGCCGAGAGAGAAATTTCTTGGGACTGCATCCACTTGATTATCTCTATTGCTAGATTGCATAGCAGAAGAGAGGCTGCACCTCCTTGTTTAGAGATGTAGGTCACAACTGTGGAGTTGTCGCTCATCAACACCACGGGGTGACCTCTTGGAGTCTTTGAAAAGCAGCGAAACACTAGTTGTGCCGCTTTCATTTCCAAAAATTTTATGCGAAACGTTTTGTTCTCTTCTGACCAGAGGCCCGACATTTGAGTACCCCATCCTTGGCAAGGGCAGGAACGCATCAAACTCCACATGATAGTCGTAAAGCACACACTCGCAATCTTATAATGATAGAATGCAAGTGATAGGGAATATCAAAGACACAAGAGACACAAGCACTAAGCACTATAAAGGTACAGTGAGGTGATGCGGATATCTGATCGCAGAGAAGAAGCGGGGTATGCCTTACCCACTTCACGACCAGGAGTGTTGTGGGGAAGCATTATAAAAAGCGTTGTATCATGAGCAGCAGATGACACTTTTCTTTTGATTGTCTCATCAAAGAGAAAACAAGAATAGGATTAACCATATAAATGACTCGCAAGTTTGTATCTGCGTGGGAATAAATTATTATTTCTATGAAACTCCCCCTAATATTCATATTGCTTCCCTCTCCAAGCTCTTTAAATGTTGACATATACCCTAAAAAAAATTCTTATCTTTCCTTGTAAAATGCCTCCCATCTAGTAAATATTTTCTGGCTAAAAATAGTTTGTTTTTCTATATTATCTCCCATACTAATTACTTGATTAGAATGGTACTTTGACACAGCACTCTATAGACCTCCCCCTAATTTTTGATACTATAATGCATTGGCACATCCCATTAATTAAGATATTTACTCTTTTTCAGAATAAAGGTTAAGCCAAGTGAATAGGTTAAGTCAAGCAATTTGAATATCTACACTCCCCCGTCCGCCCCCTCTCCTTCCCCCCTCTGTCTTGATCCTCCTATTTCTCCAGTAACCTCCTTTCCTAGTTTCACGGGTGTCGCTTACTCTACCTTTTCTGAAACCTGTTATATTTGTTAATAACAGATAGAATTGATATGTTGGATTCTTGTTATTATACTTATTAACTTTTCATGATATTGTTGTATTTCGTCAGGGTGTATAAGGAGTTTATAACCTTTAACCTATTTATCCAACTTGATGGACCTGCCCTGAGGGCTTCTTTTAATTGTGTAAAAATAATGAAACACACGTTTTCCAAAGGCAGGATTGATTGGCTTTAACTCCTCGAAAGGCCTGTGTAGTTAACGAAATAGCTGTAGAATACAAACAGAATTATACTGTGTCACAAATAAATGTAGTATTTAAATCTATGATAAAAATTTGTCGGATTGATATGCACAATTACACACACACACACACACTCACACATACATTATATATATATATATATATATATATATATATATATATATATATGTGTGTGTGTGTGTGTGTGTGTAGGTATTCATATTGTTTGACTTACTTAACCAATTCACCTGGCTTAACCTTTATTCTGACAAAGAGTAAACATCTTAATTAAAAGGATTTGCCAATGCATTATATTATCAAAAATTAGGGAAGGTCTATAGAGTGCTGTGTCAAAGTACCATCCTGATCAAGTAATTAGTATGAAAGATATTAACCCTTTTACCCCCAGGGTCTTTGGAAATTTCCAACCCTTAACCCCCAGAGGGTTATTTTTTCCCAAAAAAAATGCTATAAAATTTTTTTTTTTTTTCAGATTTTTGATAATTTTGTTTTAGAAAATTCAGGCATTTTCCAAGAGATTGAGACCAACCTGACCTCTCTATGACAAAAATTAAGGCTGTTAGAGCAATTTAAAAAAATATACTGCAAACATTTTGCAGTATATTTTTTTAAATTGCTCTAACAGCCTCTCAAAAAATTATAAAAAATCTGAAAAAAAAAATTTTTTATAGCATTTTTTGCAAGGACGTACCGGTACGTCCATGGGGGTAAAGGGATGGGTTTTGTGAAACGTACCAGTACAGTACGTCCTTTGGGGGTAAAAGGGGTAAAAAAAAAAACACTATTTTTTTGCCAGAAATACATAGTAGGTGTGGGTTTTTCACAGTTACTTTGCTTCTTCTACATTTTTATTATATTGCACTTCCCCAAATTGGATTCAAAATACATTCTTGACTAGATTAAAACCATTATTAATTAAAAAAAAAAAAACATCAAAATACAAGACAATGTTTGATTTTCACAATCAAGAATTTGTATTGCCATCAATTTTTGCTTCATAAAAAAAGATTTTTTACAATAGAAACGTCTTGTAATGTATTATCTGCATACACACAGCACAACCAACCACAGCCATCTTTGAAACATAGAAACTCTGGGCTTGTTCTTCAAGAGTTCCACTTCTGCCATAGAATGGCTTATCAAACCAACATGGCCTTTAATTTTCTCTTAAAAGCACAAGACGAAGAACTGTAGTTACAATTTTCTGACTGTAACAACAATGAGCCTGTCACGTTTCTCACTTTCTGTAATAGGTGCTTTCTTTAGAAAATACTCTTAGATACATAAAACCCACATCATTTACATAGCAGCAGTTGCTACCAAAATTCACTCCTGAGGACATATTCTACAATACCATGCAGGAAACTTAAGCCAACTATCCAAAATATACCCAGTTCTACAAACAATACGAAAATGCTATTCAAGAGTGCTAAATTCATTGTCCTTTCTTTCCTTTACAGCAAGGCTACAAAATGTTTTCAGCATACCTACCTTTCCAGATTCCAGAAATCTAGGTTTAACAGCCAGGTTTCATTTTCTTCCTTAAGTCTGTTCCCATGATGAAGAAATTTACTTGGTCAAATTCTTAGTCTTCAAATGGAGAATGATAAAGACATTGTAGTCACTTGTTGGGGATTAAGTCACACAAATTCTATAAAATCCTTTGTGGGAAATTTTCCCAACTCTTCTAATTCCTCAGCCGTAGGCATATTAATTATGTTGAGGGAAATCTTCTCATGTACAGTGTCCTTAAGCTCATCAATAAGATAACAAATGGTCTCAAAAGTTACTTCTGTGTTCCACAAGGTCAATTTGTGACAGCCATTTCTGTAAAAAGAAGAAAATAAATAAGATATCTAAGTTTACAATAGTCATGGCAATTATCTAAACAAATAAACATGACAAATATGGAAGTAATTTGTATTTTTCCTAACCACGCAAACCATTCACTCTTTCCTATGGATATATTGTTAGAGTGTAGCTTGAAAACTAACTATAAAACTCTTTACGCGAGGTAAACAACCAGCTGCTAGTTATGGGGGGGGGGATAGATCAACCACCACCCCACTCACACACTCAGCTAGTCTATGCCTCCACTTTTGATTGCAAGCGGAACTTTCTAGGAGGATATGTGATGGCAGGGCAAGCATGAGTAAAGAGCTAATGCTCATATGGTTAGAGAAGATTAAAATTACTTACAAATCTGTCATTTATTCCTTCACAAGTACAAACCATTCACTTTTTACTAGGGAGACTCACCCTTAAGTGGGTGGAAGTTCAAAAACCCAACTGACTGGAAACCTGGGGTATGACTGAGCTCATGCAAACATGAAAGGGACACCCTTTTCTTTACTTACTTTGATGGCTGCTTTTCCGGTCCCATACAGCAGGGGAACCCCACTCTCTACAGGACCTCCATTGCCGTTTTACCTTGTTCGTTCAGTGTGTTTAATGTTTCATGTTGCATATTGTTCATTTACTGTTAAATCATCACTGTTGTATAACTGTTGAAATAAGAAAGTCTTCACTTTCCTCTTGAAAGCCTTAATGTCTTCAATCATAAGGATGTTTCGTGGGAGCTTATTATATAGTCTCGGGGCTGCATATTTAAAGGCTCTGGAGCCTAAAGTAGACATATATCAAGCTTCCAACAGTTTGAAGCCATCTGTAACTATTCTCGTGCCGACACGATTTGTTGGCTGCGCAATATGTAGCAATTAAGTATTTTGGACGACCAGTTTTGATAACTTGGTAAGTTATTGTACATATTTTAAATTCAATTCTCGCTTAAATCAGCAGCCAGTGTAAATCAATTAGTATAGGGGTGATCCTTTCTCTGGGTGGGACACCTTTTATCAGTCTTCCTCCTCTGTTTATCATGTTTTGTAATTTCTTAAGTTGCACTTTTGGTAAATTGTAATAGATAGAGTTGCAGTAGTTAATCCTGGTAATAACAGTTTATCACAAGTTTCTTTACAGAATTTTCGTCCAGGTACTTTTTTATAAACGCAGTATTTCTTAGATGATAACCAGCAGTTTTTATTACATTATTTATTTGGGCATTTAGAGACAGGTTACAGCCAAGAAATAAACCTAGATCTCGAACTTTACTAGATATCGGCACTGAGTCATTATTTATGTTCATTTGAATATCACCCAAGTTTCTCACGCTGTTTCTCTTACCCACCACTATGAATTCAGTTTTGTTCTTATTTAATTTTAATTGTTTAAATGTCATCCATTCTCTAACACTATCAAGGATTCTGTTTAGAGTTTCTGCAGTGTCCTCTATATCATTTATGGAGAAGTAAAAATGATATTTTAATTATAAAATAAATTTTTGAATATACTTACCCGGTGAATATATAATACTGTAGCTGCAACTCTGCGGCTCGACAGAAAACACACTCAAAAAACTCGCGAGCGATCGCTATGAAGGTTGCGGGTGTGCCCACCAGCGCCAACTGTCGGCCAGATACCACTCTTGTATGTAAACAAACCCTTCAATTCTTCTCGTCCCGCTGCGTCTCTATTGGGGAGGAAGGGAGGGTCATTTAATTTATATATTCACCGGGTAAGTATATTCAAAAATTTATTTTATAATTAAAATATAATTTTTAAATATTTAACTTAGCCGGTGAATATATAATAGCTGATTCACACCCAAGGCGGTGGGTAGAGACCAGAGTTAATAAAGTTTACAGCGTATAAGCTAAGAGTTTTTTCATTTTGACAGTTATCAATATAACAAAACCAAAATATATAGGTACCTGGTAAGGAAGTTGACTTAGACGATTACTCTGCCTTGTAAGTCTGTCTTCCTCACGGAGCCCAGCGATCCTCTTAGGATGCTGACAGACTCCCAGGAGCTGAAGTATCAAGGGCTGCAACCCATACAACAGGACCTCATCAAACCCCTAATCTGGGCGCTCTCAAGAAATGACTTTGACCACCCGCCAAATCAACCAGGATGCGAAAGGCTTCTTAGCCTTCCGAACAACCCATAAAAACAATATTAAAAACATTTCAAGAGACAGATTAAAAGGATATTGGAATTAGGGAAGTGTAGTGGTTGAACCCTCACCCACTACTGCACTCGCTGCTACGAATGGACCCAGTGTGTAGCAGTCCTCGTAAAGAGTCTGGACATCTTTCAAGTAAAATGACGCGAACACTGACTTGCTTCTCCAAAAGGTCGCGTCCATGATACTTTGCAGAGATCTATTTTGCTTGAAGGCCACGGAAGTTGCTATAGCTCTAATCTCGTGCGTCTTAACCTTAAGCAAAGATCGGTCTTCCTCACTCAAGTGGGAATGAGCTTCTCGTATTAAAAATCTGATAAAATATGACAAAGCATTCTTTGACATAGGTAAGGATGGTTTCTTAACCGAACACCATAACGCTTCAGATTTACCTCGTAAAGGCTTAGTACGAGCTAAATAGAACTTAAGAGCTCTAACGGGGCATAAAGCTCTCTCTAGTTCGTTGCCTACGATCTCTGATAAGCTAGGAATATCAAAAGATTTAGGCCAAGAACGAGAAGGCAGTTCATTCTTGGCCAGGAAACCAAGTTGAAGAGAACAAGAGGCTTTTTCTGACGAAAAACCGATGTTCTTGCTGAAGGCATGAATCTCACTGACTCTTTTAGCCGAGGCCAAGCACACCAGGAAAAGAGTCTTAAGAGTGAGATCCTTCAGGGAGGCTGAATGTAAAGGCTCAAACCTGTCTGACATGAGGAACCTTAGGACCACGTCTAAGTTCCATCCAGGAGTAGCTAAACGACGTTCCTTAGAGGTCTCAAAAGACCTAAGGAGATCTTGTAGATCTTTATTGTTGGAAAGATCTAAGCCTCTATGCCGGAAGACCGAAGCCAACATGCTCCTGTAGCCCTTGATCGTGGGAGCTGAAAGGGAGCGAACTCTTCTCAGGTATAAGAGAAAATCAGCTATTTGGGCTACAGAGGTACTGGACGAGGATACAGATACTGACTTGCACCAGTCTCGGAAGATTTCCCACTTCGATTGGTAAACTCTAATGGTAGAAGCTCTCCTCGCTCTTGCAATCGCACTGGCTGCCTCCTTCGAAAAGCCTCTAGCTCTAGAGAGTCTTTCGATAGTCTGAAGGCAGTCAGACGAAGAGCGTGGAGGACTTGGTGTACCTTCTTTACGTGGGGCTGACGTAACAGGTCTACTCTTAGAGGAAGACTTCTTGGAAAGTCTACCAGCCATCGAAGTACCTCGGTGAACCATTCTCTCGCGGGCCAGAGGGGAGCAACTAACGTCAACCTTGTCCCTTCGTGAGAGGCGAATTTCTGCAGTACCTTGTTGACAATCTTGAATGGTGGGAATGCATATAGGTCTAGGTGAGACCAATCTAGGAGAAAAGCGTCTATATGTATTGCTGCTGGGTCTGGGACTGGAGAGCAATAGATTGGAAGCCTCTTGGTCATCGAGGTTGCAAAGAGGTCTATGGTGGGTTGACCCCAAGTCGCCCAAAGCCTCTTGCACACGTCCTTGTGGAGGGTCCATTCTGTAGGAATTACCTGACCCCTCCGACTGAGGCAATCTGCTAGAACGTTCAAGTTGCCCTGGATAAACCTCGTTACCAGGGAGATGCCTCGATCTCTTGACCAAATGAGCAGGTCCCTTGCGATCTCGTACAGTGTCAGGGAGTGGGTGCCTCCTTGCTTGGAAATGTACGCCAAGGCTGTGGTGTTGTCCGAGTTGATCTCCACCACTTTGTCTCGAAGGAGACTCTCGAAGCTCATCAAGGCCAGGTGGACTGCCAAAAGCTCCTTGCCGTTGATGTGCATGCTCCTCTGACTTGAGGTCCACAGACCTGAGCATTCCCGACCGTCCAGTGTCGCACCCCAACCCAAATCCGATGGTTTGGTTTCTGAACTGCTAGAGGAAGTCCCTCTCTTAGACTGATATTGTCTTTCCACCAATTCAGGCAAGCCTTTACTGTTTCGGAAATCGGGATTGAGACCGCCTCTAGCGTCTTGTCCTTTTTCCAGTGAAAGGCTAGATGGAATTGTAGAGGTCGGAGGTGTAGCCTTCCTAGCGAGACAAACTGCTCCAGGGATGATAGAGTTCCTACTAGACTCATCCAAATCCTGACTGAGCATCGTTCTCTCTTCAACATCCTTTGGATTACGAGCAGGGCTTGATCTATTCGGGGGGCAGACGGAAAAGCCCGAAAAACTGGACTGCGAATCTCCATCCCTAAATACAGTATAGTTTGGGATGGGATCAGCTGTGACTTTTCCATGTTGACCAAAAGTCCCAATTCCTTGGTCAGATCCAATGTCCAATTGAGATCCTTCAGACAGCGATGACTGGACGAGGCTCTGAGAAGCCAGTCGTCCAAGTAAAGGGAGGCTCGGATACCCGATAAATGGAGGAATTTTGCCACATTCCTCATAAGCCTCGTAAACACGAGAGGAGCAGGACTTAGGCCAAAGCACAGGGCCCGAAACTGGTACACCACATTGTCGAACACAAATCTCAGAAAAGGTTGGGAATCTGAGTGAATGGGGATGTGGAAGTATGCGTCTCTTAGGTCGAGAGAGACCATCCAGTCTCCCTTTCTGACCGCTGCTAAGACAGATTTCGTGGTCTCCATGGAGAACTTTGTCTTCGTGACAAAGACGTTCAGAGCACTGACGTCTAGCACCGGTCTCCAACCTCCTGTCTTCTTCGGTACTAGGAAGAGACGGTTGTAAAACCCCGGTGATTGAAGGTCCGAGACTTTGACCACCGCTCCCTTCTCTAGCAAAAGAGACACTTCTAGTTTCAGGGCTTGTCTCTTTGCTTCCTCTCGGTACTTGGGAGAGAGATCGATGGGGGAAGTCGCTAGAGGAGGTTTGTGTACAAATGGAATTTTGCACCCCTCTCTGAGCAACCTCACAGACTGTTGATCTGCGCCTCTCTTCTCCCAGGCTCGCCAGAAGTTCTTGAGTCTGGCACCTACTGCTGTCTGAAGCTGCGGGCAGTCAGACTCTGCCACGTGAGGACTTGGCTCCTTTCCTCTTTCCTCTCTTTCCTTCGGCACGAGTACTTCCCCTGCTGGGGGCTCTGCCACGAAAGGGCGGAATAAACCTGGACGCTGGAGTGTCTATCCTAGGTCTAGCGGAAAAGGCAGTCGAAGGAGTCCCTTTGCGAGCAGAGGACGCAACCAAGTCATGGGTGTCCTTCTGCACTAGAGACAAAGCTATGTCCTTAACCAAAAGTTCAGGAAACAAAAACTTTGATAAAGGGGCAAAGAGTAGCTCAGATCGTTGACAGGTCGTCACTCCTGCTGACAGAAAAGAGCAAAGAGACTCTCGCTTCTTAAGGACTCCTGAAGTAAACGAGGAGGAGAGCTCATTGGATCCATCGCGGATGGCTTTATCCATGCAAGACATAATGAGTAAGGAGACATCTCTATCGGCCGATGAGATTTTCCTACTCAAGGCTCCCAAACACCAGTCAAGGAAGTTGAAAACTTCAAAAGCTCTAAAAATGCCTTTAAGTAGATGGTCAAGGTCTGAGGATGACCAACTAATCTTCGAGCGTCTCATGGCTAGGCGGCGGGGAGAGTCTACAAGGCTTGAGAAGTCGCCCTGGGCAGAGGCAGGGACTCCCAAGCCGAGAACTTCTCCCGTGGCATACCAGACGCTCGATCTAGACGAGAGTTTAGAAGGGGGGAAGGCAAAGGCCGTCTTCCCTAAACTCCTCTTGGTTTCCAACCAATCGCCTAACAGCCGTAAAGCTCTCTTGGACGAGCGAGAGAGTACAAGTTTTGTAAAGGCTGGCATGTCAGCAGGTACGCCTAAAACAAACTCAGACGGCGGCGAACGAGGAGCCACAGAGACAAAGTGTTCGGGAAACAACTCTTTAAAAATGAGCATGACTTTTTTAAAGTCCAAAGATGGCGGAACTGCTCTAGGTTCATCAATATCTGAAGGATGATCCTCAGGCTGAGGGTCAGCAACGTCCTCATCCGAAAGTTCCTCATCTGACAACTGATGAGAAACAAGCAAAGGGGTTGGCAATGCTTGACACGCAGCGTCCACCCGCACTGGTGCATAAGTGGCAGACCAGGACACAGCGTCCTGAAACTGCTTGACAGTCTGAGAACTGTCAACAACAACAGGTGCGTGAGGACGCACAGCGTCCACCCGAGACTGCTTAGACCGCCTAGGCTGCGCAGTCAAAACAACCCTAGGTTGCGGAAGTTGACGCTCAGCGTCAAAACAAGTCAACTCCGATGGTTGGCGAACGTCCTGAACGTCACCAGGCGCATCAGCGAGTTGCCTAACGTCCACATGCGGCTGAAAATCCACACGAGATCGCATCGAATGTGGTACAACCCCAACCGCTTGACGTGAGTTGGCTACACCAGCGTCAACAGGACGCACAACAGAACGCTTGGGTGGCTGAAGGCCAGGATCTCGATGAGATAAACGGCTAGGCTCAACGGAAACCTTATCGGCATTGTAGTCTTCCATAAGGGACGCAAGTTTAGACTGCATGTCCTGCAGTATAACCCATTTAGGGTCCACGGGAATGGGTGCGGTAACCGACGGGGTTAGCGTCTGAGACGGCACAACTTTGCCTTGCTTAGGCGGCGAGCAGTCATCCGATGACAGCAACGGGTCCGAACTGTCCCAATGACTACATCCAGGACGTTGAACCTGTCCTGAAGGGACCGACTTCCGTTTAAGAGGCCTAGAAACCTTGCTCCACGGTTTCTTGCGTGAAAAGCCTTCGGAAGACGAGGTAAAAATGGGCTCTCTCGTCTTATGGTAGGGGCGATCTTGGTGAGATACGCCTGAAACCATAGAGGGAACGTCTGTTCGCTGATCAAGGCCTCTCGAACCCATAAGTCGTACGATATTACTTCTCCCCTGGGCTTGGGAGCTTGCAAGAGGTCCCGGACTAGGTGAACGACAGGCACGAACAGACGAACCCTCGGTCGCAACACTGTTCACAACACTTTGCGCACTAATCACTTTCCCACTTTCCGCCGTGGCACTATGGCACTTAAGTTCCTTCACGTCAGCCATGAGTTGATTACGGTCACTTGCTAACGCTTCAACTTTCTCCCCCAAGGCATGAATAGCACGTAACATGTCTTGCATAGACGGTTCCTGAGTGCTAGAAGGGGGGTTAGGAACAACCACTACAGGGGAAGGATTAGGTTCAGGGGCATGTGGAGAGGAAAAATCTACAGACCTAGATGAACTTCTCCTTACCCTATCTCTCTCTAGTCTACGTGCATATTTATCGTATTCGAGCCAATCGAATTCCGAAAGGCCCACGCATTCCTCACACCGATCTCCCAATTGACAGGTTTTACCCCGACAATTGGAACAAACAGTATGTGGGTCGAGAGAAGCCTTTGGAAGACGCCTATTACAGTCCCTAGCATTACACTTTCGAAATCTAGGTACTTGAGAAGGGTCAGCCATTTTGAATTAGTCAAAGAAAATTCCAAAAACAATCCAAGTCATCAACAAATAATCCGATTCAATAAAGAGTTCAAGAGTTTATGTTGAGGAAAAACACCTGCACTGCGAAAGCTCAAACCAAAATAAAGTACTTCACCAAATATGATGAGAAAACTCCAGGTTCTACAGCGAGTATGAATACGTCTTGTCGTCAACGTCGACAGAGAAGAATTGAAGGGTTTGTTTACATACAAGAGTGGTATCTGGCCGACAGTTGGCGCTGGTGGGCACACCCGCAACCTTCATAGCGATCGCTCGCGAGTTTTTTGAGTGTGTTTTCTGTCGAGCCGCAGAGTTGCAGCTATTATATATTCACCGGCTAAGTTAAATATTTAAAATTGTGTGTCATCCGCAAAAAGTTTGAACTTCACGCCATGCCTTTGTAGTATTTTCGATAGACCTATAGTATAGATGCAGAATAAGATTGGGCCAAGTAAACTTCCCTGGGGTACCCCTCTGTTTAAGGGTTCATATGATGAATAAGAGTTTCCAATTTGTACACAATAATATCTACCAACTAAGTAGTCTTATAGGTATTCGAAGGCTTGATCTTCATCACCGATGGACCGTAGATCATTTAGTAGCAGTTCATGCACAACTATATCAAAAGCAGCACTGAGATCGAGCAATATTAAAATACCACATTTATTTTCATCCATCATTTTTTGCATCTCATTTACAACAGAGCAGATGGCTGTCTCCGTAGTGTATAGTTTTCTGTAAGCAGATTGATTGTCAGGCAAAGCTTCTATTACTTCCAAGTGACTGACTAGTTGTTCAAGAATTACATATTCAAGCACTTTTGAAACAAAGGACAGATTCGAAATAGGTCAATATGAGCTTAATTCCTGGTAGTCCAGTGCATTTTTCAGAACTGGTGTGACTATAGCCATTTTCTCAGATTTGGAAAACTTACATTCATCAATGCTTGCCTTTGCTATTCTCATTATTATTTTAGCTAGACTAGAAAAGTTTCTCTCTCCAATTACTTTAGATATTGGCATAGGATTGATCTGCAGTTTGTTTTCTTTGCTCTCTTGATAATTCTGGTGATGTCCTCTTGTGTTATGTTGTTAAATCATATTAATTTTGTCTGTGTGCCTGGTGTATCATTAATCTGATGTTGAGTATTTACAAATGATTTGGTTATATTTTCAATTTTGTTTTTAAAGAATACTAGAAAATTATTTACTAGTTCTTGGTCACTATATCCATCAGGTAGCTTCTTTTCTTTTAGATTTCCCATTATACCATTTAGGAGACGATATAACTTATTTATGTTTATTGCTGCTTCGAGGATCTTTCTCTTAGAGTACAGTATTCACTTTTTTTCCTTCTTAGTAGGTAGTTATATTGACACGCAGCAGTTCTGTATTCTACCCAAGTACTTTCAGTTTTTAACCCATTCCAATTTCTTTCTTTGCATCTGTTTTCCCTCTTTTTCACCAAAGTCCCTCCATCAAACCACGGAGATTGGTCTTTTACATTTATAGTCTTTTCCATCGGTGGGCACATGGTATCATATTCACTTTTACTCACTTTATTATAAGTGGTCGTAAGACAGTTAACACACCTAGCTCCCAACGGATATTGGTCATCATGATCACAGGGAATGTTGATAACATCATTTATTTTCTTTGTAACTTCTTCAATAAATACGGTAGGAGAAAAATTTGATTTATGTCTAAAGTTTATTTTCCTTGCTAATGCAAGTTTCTTTTGAGGTAGACTAAACGTAATAAGTTTGAGTACTTGGGAGATAGTACATTTCTCTTCAACTTTTATATCAGATACAATATCATTCATGTCATTACTTAAAACTAAGTCCAACGTATGTCCAGTTAAAGTAGTTGTACAGTCGACATTATTCACTAGTCAATATGATTCTAATAACTCACTAAATGCCAAAGTGTCAGGATTTGATGTGTCATCCATCCAAAAATTGAAGTCTCCACAGATAACTAATTCGTTTTTTTCCATGATAATCATCTCAATGAGAGCACTGAATTCTTCAAAAAAGATACTAGTGTTTGTTCTAGAATGTTTGTAGATTGTTACAAATTATATATTTTTTTTTTTGTGTAAAGTTTATTTCTATATATTCAAAGCTTGTTACACTAATTCTTTTCAACATTTTGAGATTTGAGTAACTTTTATGAATAAAGAGTCCGACACCCCCACCAGACCTACCTTCTCTCGGTATGTGAAAGGTGTGAGTGGGGGGCGTCATTTCAGCGATCTTTGCCTTGTCTAAGTTATTTAACCATGTTTCAGATAATGCTAACATATCCAAATATTTCTAATTTATCAAGTCTCGAATTTGAATAGTCTTATTACCTACAGAATGTATATTTACATAGCCACAGTTTATGACATCCTTAGTAACCATGATCAGTATTTTCTGCTAGTCTTTTCAATTCCAAGTCATGAGCTTTGCAGTCTCTAGAATACTATGTGATCACTTGGTTTGATTAACTTTGTGCAATTTATACACTTTGTCATTTGCGAATTACACTCCTTGGTGGTATGTTTTCCTGAACATTTCCCGCAGACTTTATCATCATTCTTAGACTTGCAATCTTTTTCAAAATGTCCATACCTCTGACAGTGGTAGCAAGTGATCACGTGGTACCTATCACGTATGTTATAAGTACCCCATCGTAACGAAATTTTGTCCCCTTTATCATGAATAGCCCTCCGAACTTCAGGATCACATTTCTGCACATAGTGGGTGGTCCCCCCCGAGGCATTTTTCTTCAAGACTACACTTATCTTCTCTTCTATATCTTGGATTTGGTCCAGGCAGCGATTTTTTTTAATCAAAGCATTTACTACATCATCTTCATCATTGTACACATTGCATATCATTATTTTTGGTTTTAGTTTTCCAATTTTTCTCGTTTCAGCGTCAGCCACCAATGTCTGAATTTTGCTTGCCGCCTCTTCTCTGATCATTTTGTTTGCAAAGTTCACAACAACATTTCTATTTGTAGTTGACCTCGTATTAAGTATAGGAATATCACCTTGCGAACTCTCAGTATGTAAAGCACGAGAGTTGTGGGCCTGGGCAATAGTAGCAAATGTGTGGAAACTTAAGCACTCTGACTTGATCAGGTAAGGTTATTGGAGTGTGTAGCACTCCTCTTACTTAACCTAGACATTGCCAGACTCACCCTCGCAGGGAGGACGGAGACATAAATACACGTATGTAACATATTTCAGACTACACAAGGGAAATGGGTAATATCTGTAGTCGGAGGTAGGCCAGCTTGTAGAGTCATCCAGATGCTATGCCCCAAAAGAGTTGAAAACGTTGGAAGAAAAGCCCAGTCATTCTGCCCATTCATCCAAGACTAACACTGGGTAAAGTCTGCCCTTGACCGACTGCTACTTATCCTCTAAGGGAGCTAAGATAACTTACACCACTTGTGCTGCCACCACAGAATCTATGAATAAAGTATCCAGAATCCTGTGGGTTAGGTGTTGCAGGTAGTGGGCCATGAAGGTGTTTTGATGCTTCCAGACACACACTTGTAGGACTTGCACCACAGAGAAGTTTTTTTTAAATGCTAGAGATGAACTAATGCCCCTAACATCATGGGCTCTGGAGCTGCAATCTCTTAGGGGAGAGTCAAGATTCAGCGATCGTTCAATCACCTGGCGAATCCACGCTGAGAGCTTGTTTTTCATGACTCTCCTTTTGACCGTGCTAATAAAAAGTTGTTTGACGTAGGGGGGGGAGCTCCAGAAATTCATTTAAGATAGTGCCAGACAGCTCTCGCAGGACATAGTAACAACTGATCATGACCATCGGTTACAAGACGGAGACTCGAAATCCGGTAGGTCTCAAACCCAGGGTCTACTACAGCCGTATTCTGAGTCTTAGCAACAAACTCAGGGATGAAGTTGAGAGATACCTACACCCATCCCCTTGAATGGGCTATATTGTAGGAAAGACCATGCAACTCACTGACCCATTTGGCCGATGCCAGGGAGAGGAGAGAAACCATCTTACAGGTCAAGTCACGATCTGAGGACTGACGTAGCGGTTCATAAGGATCTCCTTTTAGGGATTGTAGTACTGACACTACATTCCAAGGAGGTGGTCTAACTTTGTATGAGAAGAGACAATGCTGTCGATGAGATAATAATAACTCCGTTCAGTCTTGTGATAAGGCTCAAGACCAAGTGGTAGCCTTTCACCGCCAAGACCGAGCAGAGTTTTTCCTCCCTGAGCTACAATAAGAACTCCACTATTACTGGAATAGTGGCATCAAGAGGACAAAGATTTCTTCCGCAATACCAACCACAGAGGATAGCCCACTACACCTGATAGACGGTGATAGATGACTTACAGAGGTATCCGGACGCTGCTTGCAAAAAGTGTCTCTGCAAGAGATGATGCTGGATAACCTCCAGGCTTAGGGGGCCTGGCCGGTATGCCAATATACTGTATGGGGGTATACGACAAAAGACGCAAAATCTTGAAAAAATTCACTTGACTTCGTATGTCAATGGAGAATGTGAATACAACACATTTTGTCAAAATTCCACTAATATATTCTATATAAATTAGAACACTTTGAAAAGATTTTACACAATAATAAAATAATTCACTGGAAAAATTAAATCTGAACAAAAGTTAGTTTAAGACAAAAAATTTTACGATCAGAAATTATATACATACTAACTTGACTTGAACTATTATATCTGAATAAACCTTAACCTAAGAAAAGATTATAATGCAATGAAAATAATACAAATGCTTGAAATAATTCTTAACTAATACAATGATTAAGTTTGACTCTTAATGAATAATAGTTAACAAGATCACTTTACATAACTTATCCTGCCTACAGGGCCGTTTATCAAAAACGTTAAACAATGTCAATACTCACCCTAATACAATGAATTCAAAATCACCTCTTAGTCCTTTGTATTTTTTCAACACACGATATGCTTTGGGGTACACTGTGAGTCACTTAAGAGAGGACACACTAAAATGCACATAACACTTTCGACAAATACACTGCATTACGTGCGGGAGAGAGAGGGAAAGGGGAAGGAGGCTATTTCCAGGCTGCTGTTCTATCTCGATCTCTGTCTCTATCCGTCTCACGACACCCACAAGGTGATCGCGCGAGGGTAGTAACCTCTGCATTCCATGCTTTTATCTTTCTCTAGTATATTTGGAAGATTTATATTAGAAAAGTGTAAAGAAGGACCCTTTTCACCGGGCATCACAGGCCTCTTCCCAGAAATAGATTTTTCCTTCGTCAAAATCCCTTAATTCCAGAAGGCTCCAAATTCGGGAAGCGTAGCCTCTGCCTAAGGGCGTCAGTTTCCAACAAGATAAAAATGCCAAGAGGGGGTTTCAGGCATCTCTCAGATGCACGCCAATGCACCCGCAAGACGACTTCCAGCTAGCTCCGCCCACCTATTTTGGGCCAAAAAAAGATAACATCCTTTCGCTGGGCTTTCGTCAAGTTTCCAAAGCACATGGCAGAGAATCTTACAAACCGTATGTTCTTAAATTCTCTCTCAAACAAGATGCAATACATTATAAAATATAAAAGAACATCACCTAAGTGCTTGTTCCTATCTCGCACAAATCCTACAACACTTTCAAATAGACTACGTAAGACTTCGTACCAAACATACATGAAACAAAAAGTTAATTTGGACTCCTGAAAAGAAAAAGAAAAATTTTTAGTCTTTACAGCCAATCCGCAAGAGAGGCAATATGTCAGCACTCGATTGTAGCCAAAACAAAAGTGAAGAAGGTCACTGGGTGAGTGTGTGAGCAGGGAGGTTGGTCTACACCCTGCTATCCCCACTAACTAACGGAGGGTTGCTGATATCTTACATGAAAGTTTTTATAGCTAAATCCAGCTCGCACTGAAACATATATCATAGTAAAGAACAAAGGTTTATATTTGTGTTGGAAAAAATGTAAGTTTCTCACAAAAATATATTTTTCAATATTAAACTTACCCGATAATCATGTAGCTGTCAACTCCGTTGCCCGACAGAATTCTATGGAGGGATACGCCAGCTATCACAATACTAGAAGGGGGTGTATTTACCAGCGCCACCTGTGGCCAGGTACTCAAGTACTTTTTGTTGACACCTCCTCAATTATTCCTCTGTCGTGCTTCCGGCAAGACGTTCTGGGATACGCTTATGTTCTTGGAGTATTTTCACGACTTTGGTGAAGTATTTCTCTTTGATTTCGGCTGTCGCTTTACTGGAAACTTCTATATTAGCTTAGTTAGCTTTTGGAATTAATTTGATTAATTATGGTGACGAGAGAGTATGAACTCTCGTTCACCTTTCAATGGCCGACCCTTCCCTTAGACGGAAGTGTTGGTGTCTAAGAGAGTATAGACTCTCTTTCTTAATTTTGCTTAACAAAAGTTATAGATTTATTTTATATCTCTCCGCCTCTTATAGGCCTCTTCGATTAACTTCCTTTTATTATAAACTCATTAAAATTAATTTTTATATTTGTTTATATTCGACCTTCCTAATAGTAGGCGGTCTTTTACCGAAGTTAATAAACTTTGAGCCCGTCATTTCGGTTTTACCTGTTAACATATTATGCTATTTCCGCCACAGAGTTTGAAAGAATTTCTTTGATAGTCTCGTACTGTTTTCTAAGTTGAACTAACGTTTTGTTTTGTCTCTGCAGTTGTTGACGTTCAGAACGTTCAACTTGCACTCTATCGTTACGATAGAGAAAGAATGTTCACGGTTTCACGTTGCAGTAAGAGTAACCGTGTCTAGCGTTTTGTTCATTCTTTCTTAACTTAATGGTTTTGATCCTAATAAAGGAACTTTTCAGTTTTTTCCTTTAACAATAATATGTTTTAACGATATATATGATTGGGCTCTTCTCTCAGGTTCTAAGTCAAGAGAGAGAGAGAGAGAGAGATAGAGACGGAGGGAGAAAGAGGATAAACGTTTCATTCAAGCCTGCCAGGCGTACGAGTAACGTCGTTATCGTTTTTGCTCTTCTCCCTAGTCTCTTTAGGGGAAGAAACTAAACGTTTCTAGAGTGATCTAGTGTTTAGTCTCTTTCCAGCCACTGAATTATCTTTCATTAGATTTTTCTGTTACATTGTAATTCTGTTTTCGCAATTACTAACTTTGAGAAAGGATAGAATTGCGTATTTCAGGTACAAACCACTTAAAGTTTCGAGTTCAGTGAAATAAGTGCAAACAGAAATCAAAGTGATAAGTGATTAGTGCGTGAGGGTACTTTTGTGCGCGCCAGTCGTCCTCCCAGTCCGGGACCTCTTGCAAGCTCCCAAGCCCAGGGGAGAAGCAATGTCGAAGGGCATAAGGGTTCAGCAGGCCTTGATCGGCGCACAGAAGTATCCTCGGTGGTTGTGGGCGTGTCTTACCGAGACCGTCACTCCCACCCGCAGACGATTGAGCCCTTATTTTGCTCGTCTGCAGAAGAGATTAGGGGAGAAAATAAAGGCAGAGTAACGCTGGTCTCAGGTCTCAAGACCTCTTAAACGTTAAGTCCAGACCTATGCCAGACGTACGAAGTTAAAGTTCACAACCCAAATGCAGTCATTGGGTTAGCTCTGACTCTCCTCAGTCATCAGTTGATTACACTCCGCCTAAGAGGAGTAAGGTTCTGCCGCAACAGATCTCTGCTGTTAAGGCTTTACCTCAGCAGACCTTAGTGTCTGCCGACCCCAAGTTGACTCTACTGCAGTCCATACAGTCACAACTTTTGGTCTTGATGCGTGAGTGTCGGGCTGAGAGTGTTGCGCCTCCGCCTCCGCCTACACTCCCCCCCGCCTATGATCGCTCCGCCTGATCGCAGTACCACCTGCCAGGCGTACGATGTTGTGAACTCTACTACAGTCCATGCAAGCACAGCTTTCGGACTTGATGCGTGAGTGTTGGGCTGAGAGTGTTGCTCCTCCGCCTCCGCCTACACTCCCTCCACCTACACTCGCTCCGCCTGATCGCAGTACCATCTGCCAGGCGTACGATGTTGTGGACTCTACTACAGTCCATGCAAGCACAGCTTTCGGACTTGATGCGTGAGTGTCGGGCTGAGAGTGTTGCTCCTCCGCCTCCGCCTACACTCCCTCCACCTACTCTCGCTCCGCCTGATCGCAGTACCACCTGCCAGGCGTACGATGTTGTGGACTCTACTACAGTCCATGCAAGCACAGCTTTCGGACTTAATGCGTGAGTGTCGGGCTGAGAGTGTTACTCCTCCGCCTCCGCCTACACTCCCTCCGCCTACGCTCGCTCCGCCTGATCGCAGTACCACCTGCCAGGCGTACGATGTTGAGCCACGTGCTGAGTTTGCTGTTCCCTGTGGTGTTCAGCCTCCGCCTTCCTTAAGGCAACCTTTACAATGGGATCAGGAGGATTATACCTCTCTTCCTCCGACTCCACTTGCTGCTCCACCAGTGATGCAACACTCGGTTGAGGTACAACAACCTCTCCCGTCCATGAGTCAGTCTCCTCAGCTCTCGCTGCAGCGAGCTCAACCCTCCACAAGGCAAGCACCACAACACCTTAGCCTTGCGCCTCAGGAGCCTCAGCTTGCGAGACATTTACCTTGTTCTGCGCAGCCTCTTCCTCATCGCGCTCCGCTCACACCACAGGAACTGGAACTTGCTACTCCGCTTCCGCCAACCGCTCAGCAAGCGCAACCCTTGGGTTCAACCACTCATGCTAGGAGTCAGCCTCCTCCACCCATGCGCCTTCCTTCTGCTTGTCTTTTATTCAGCCTTTGCAGACTGAGCCTCAGGTGTTCCCTCAACGGAGTCTTGAAGAGGAAACCACAACTATTGTTGTTCCAGCTCGTTCTGACTCTGCTGTTCAGCATACCTTACCTCCATTTTCATACCATGGTTTAAACCCCATGCAAGCATGCATAAAGCACTCTAGCACTGGTCATGGAATTTCTGAGAAATGTTAAACGCCATGCACACGCTCTGCTTTCCTTACAGCAGGCTCTGCTTACAGCAGGCTCTGCTTACTACATGCTCAGCATACAGCATGCTCTGCATTCAGCATGCTCTGCATACAACATGCTCTGCATACAGCATGCTCTGCATTCAGCATGCTCTGCATACAACATGCTCTACATACAGCATGCTCTGCATACAGCATACTCTGCATACATCATGCTCTGCATACCTTACCGCATGCTTCTCAACACATCTTGGGTTGTTGCCAACTCACTAGACTGTCAAGCAGTTTCATAACGTTGCCTTCTAGTCTGCTGCTTTTGCACCAGTGAACCCTCACTCAGAGAACTTAGCTTTTCTAGGATAAGGTCCCTGTAGATGAGAAAGTTCTTTTCTCCCTCCTTCTGATATTCCCTTGAGGACTCTGTCATTTGGAGGGAGCCTTTAGCTGCATAACCTCTTATGGACTTTTATTTAAGCATAACATGCTTACAGGGAAGGTAATGGTTCCACTTCAGTCGCTAATCCCGTCTGTTACCACACCTGCTCCCATAGACCTTGAGCTGTGTTGCATGTCATGCAGTCCAAGCTTAGTCCTTGTTAGAGGATTTTTTGTTTACGGAGTCAATGTGTCACGGGGAAGACGTTCAACAACCAACAGAAGTGACTTGTTGTGACGCAGTGCGGCAACCTCAGCAACCCGTTAAGGAGTTGTCTGTACGACCCAGACAGTCTAGACAGATTCGGGTTGTCACTGTACTTCCTCGCTTGCCCATGATTGACAGTTTACAGACTGTGCAGCAGTATCATGATCTTGTGTCCGGCTCCGTCAGACGACTGGCTTTTAAGAGCTCCCACAAGTCGTCGCTGTCTGGAGATTTTCAAATGGACTATGGATCTGACCAAGGAACTGGGCCTCCTGGTCAATTTTGAGGAGTCTCAGCTCGTTCCATCCCAGACCATTGTCTCCTTGGGTATGGATCTTCAGAGTCGAGCTTTTCGGACTTGTCCGTCGGCCCCAAGGATCTTCCAAGCCCTAGAATGCATCCAGAGCATGCTGAGAGGGAACCGATGCTTAGTCAGGCAGTGGATGAGTCTAACAGGGACACTTTCATCGCTGGCCCTGTTCATCGAGTTAGGGAGACTCCACCTCCGCCCCCTTCAGTATCATCTAGCTGCTCACTGGATAAAGGACATGACGCTAGAGACGGTCTCAGTTCCTGTTTCCGAAGAGATGAGGTCTACTCTAACGTGGTGGAAGAACAGCATTCTTCTCAAGGAAGGTCTACCATTGGCTGTTCAGACCCCCGACCACCGTCTCTTCTCGGACGCATCGGACACGGGCTGGGGTGCGACACTGGACGGACAGGAATGCTCGGGAACATGGAATCAGGAGCAAAGGACACTTCACATCTATTGCAAGGAGTTGTTGGCAGTTCATCTGGCCTTGATAAACTTCAAGTCCCTCCAGCTAAACAAGGTGGTGGAGGTGAACTCCGACAACACCACAGCCTTGGCTTACATCTCCAAGCAGGGAGGGACTCATTCGAGGAAGTTGTTCGAGATCGCAAGGGACCTCCTCATTTGGTCAAAAGATCGAAAGCTCACGCTGGTAACGAGGCTCATTCAGGGCGATATGAATGTCATGGCAGATCGCCTCAGCCGGAAGGGTCAGGTCTTCCCCACAGAGTGGACCCTTCACAAGAATGTTTGCAGCAGACTTTGGGCCCTGTGGGGTCAGCCAACCATAGATCTATTCGCTACCTCGATGACCAAGAGGCTCCTCTTGTATTGTTCTCCGATTCCAGACCCAGCAGCAGTTCGCGTGGATGCCTTTCTGCTGGATTGGTCCCATCTCAACCTGTATGCATTCCCGCCGTTCAAGATTGTCAACAGGGTACTTCAGAAGTTCGCCTCTCACAAAGGGACACGGCTGACGTTGGTTGCTCCCCTCTGGCCCGCGAGAGAATGGTTCACCGAGGTACTGCAATGGCTGGTCGACGTTCCCAGGACTCTTCCTCTAAGAGTGGACCTTCTGCGTCAACCTCACGTAAAGAAGGTACACCCAAACCTCCACGCTCTTCGTCTGACTGCCTTCAGACTATCGAAAGACTCTCAAGAGCTAGAGGCTTTTCGAAGGAGGCAGCCAGAGCGATTGCCAGAGCAAGGACGACATCCACTCTCAGAGTCTATCAGTCTAAATGGGAAGTCTTCCGAAGCTGGTGCAAGGCCAATGCAGTTTCCTCAACCAGTACCACTGTAACCCAGATTGCTGACTTCCTGTTACATCTAAGGAACGTAAGATCCCTATCAGCTCCTACGATCAAGGGTTACAGAAGTATGTTGGCAGCGGTTTTCCGCCACAGAGGCTTGGATCTTTCCTCCAACAAAGATCTACAGGACCTCCTTAGGTCTTTTGAGACCTCAAAGGAACGTCGGTTGTCCACTCCAGGCTGGAATCTAGACGTGGTCCTAAGGTTCCTAATGTCATCAGGATTTGAACCGCTCCAATCAGCCTCTTTTAAGGACCTCACATTAAAAACTCTTTTCCTCGTGTGCTTAGCAACAGGTAAAAGAGTAAGTGAGATCCACGCCTTCAGCAGGAACATAGGTTTCACATCTGAAACGGCTACATGTTCCTTGCAGCTCGGTTTTTTGGCTAAAAACGAGCTTCCTTCCCGTCCTTGGCCTAAGTCGTTCGAGATCCCAAGCCTGTCCAACATGGTGGGGAACGAACTGGAGAGAGTACTTTGCCCAGTTAGAGCTCTTAAGTACTATCTAAGAAGGTCAAAACCATTACGAGGACAATCAGAAGCCTTATGGTGTGCTATCAAGAAGCCTTCTCTACCAATGTCTAAGAACGCAGTTTCTTACTACATCAGGCTTCTGATTAGAGAAGCAAATTCTCATCTGAAGGAAGAAGACTTTGCTTTGCTGAAGGTAAGGACACATGAAGTGAGAGCTGTGGCTACTTCAGTGGCCTTCAAACAGAACCGTTCTCTGCAGAGTGTTATGGATGCAACCTATTGGAGAAGCAAGTCAGTGTTCGCATCATTCTATCTCAAAGATGTCCAGTCTCTTTACGAGTACTGCTACACCCTGGGACCATTCGTAGCAACGAATGCAGTAGTAGGCGAGGGCTCAGCCACTACATTCCCATAATCCCATAACTTTTTAACCTTTCTCTTGAATACTTTTTATGGGTTGTACGGTCGGCTAAGAAGCCTTCCACATCCTTGTTGATTTGGCGGGTGGTCAATTCTTTCTTGAGAAGCGCCGAGGTTAAAGGTTGTGATGAGGTCCTTTAGTATGGGTTGCAGCCCTGTATACTTTAGCACCTTTGAGTTGATTCAGCCTCCCAAGAGGAACGCTGCGCTCAGTAAGGAAGACGATCTTATTAAAGGCAGAGTAACGGTTCAAGTCGACTTCCTTACCAGGTACTTATTATTTCATTGTTATTGTGGATAACTGATTATATGAAATACGGGATACTTAGCTATCCTTTAGTCTTGTACACTGGTTTTTCACCCACCCCCCTGGGTGTGAATCAGCTACATGATTATCGGGTAAGTTTAATATTGAAAAATGTTATTTTTATTAATAAAATAAATTTTTGAATATACTTACCCGATAATCATGATTTAATCGACCCTCCCTTCCTCCCCATAGAGAACCAGTGGACCGAGGAATAATTGAGGAGGTGTCAACAAGAAGTACTTGAGTACCTGGCCACAGGTGGCGCTGGTAAATACACCCCCTTCTAGTATTGTGATAGCTGGCGTATCCCTCCATAGAATTCTGTCGGGCAACGGAGTTGACAGCTACATGATTATCGGGTAAGTATATTCAAAAATTTATTTTATTAATAAAAATAACATAATTATTGCATTTAGAAATTTTCATCAAAGTAAACATCAAAATAAATACCTTCCATTTATTTGCATCGCCACTCTTTTTATCCATTCCTTATGTTCATCCTTAGTTCCCAACAGTTTCAGCTCAAAATTTTCTGTATACTTCAAATCACATAATTCTGATGGAGAGCAGCTAAAAGATACACCCAGTGTCATATGTAGCTTTTTGACAGTTTTATGAATCTTACTCAAACTTCTTTTGAATGCTTTGACTGCATTAACAGTGTTCAACCTAACATAAATAGTCTCAAGATCATGACAGGAGCTTAAAACCTCCTGTTCTCCTAAACCACCAGTGAAACTGGTGAGGCAACCCCAGGGATTCAAAGACAATACCAAGTCATCTGATAGTCTACTATGGAAGATCCTTTCATGATTCAAGAGGCTTAATTCAATCATAACTGGATCAGTTTTCCTATTTGCCTGGGTATATTCTGACTTACAGCATTTGACTTCTCTCAATGTAGGTAACAGGTCTTTGATATCATAAGGATTAACCGCAGCTGGAATTTCAATCTTTAGAGTCTCTAAATTCACATCAAAATCCCGATAAAACTTGAGCGCAGAAACAACATGTTTATCATTCAAAGTCCAATGTGACCGAGGCAATTTGTCAATTATCTTGCGACCTGCACTTTCATTTTTCAGGGTTTCTGTGTAGAAACTCCACCAAAAATTGTAATCAGTTGAGGGAATATTTGCTTTGTCTAAAATCTCAAATATTTCCTTTTCATACTTCACAAAATTATCTGTAATTGCTAAACATCCTGTTATATACTTAATAATTTCTAAAAGATTTTCCCAAAAATGGTGGTTCTGTTTCAATTCAGCATCTATATCTTTAAAAGAGAGCTTTTTATAGCTTCCAAGAGTCACACTATCAGCCAAATATGCTCCAGCTAGATATTCCATTTGTGTTTTATGAAGAAAAGCAAACCTGTTTTGCATGGAGATATTCCCTTCTGTTTCCCAATACAAAAAGGATGATAAAAAGTCTAATACATCTTCATCAACTGATCTACAACACTCTTCCTTTAAGCTTTCTATTTCCATGTTTGTCAAAGTTTTGATATCTCCTCCAAGCAGCTTTAACCAAGCTTGTTGACCCAAACAGAAAAGGATCTTTTCAAGCTCAAAATTAAGCTTTTTTCTGTTATCCTTCTCTAAAGTGTCACTTCTGTTCTTTTTCTCTAACAACTCACAAAATCTTCTTTGAGAAAGCTTGAAGATTTCTTGATACAGCAAGGTGGAAGAGACAATTTTTAAAGTAGATTTGGAATCCACCCTCCATAGACATATAAGGAGAGAAAGGGTCAGTGGAAGCTTCAAATGTCTACCTATAACTTTTCTCGTAGTTTCCATATACTCCAGAAACGAACAAAGTTCTTCCTCACGTTTTACTTCGTCTTTTTCCACTGCTGCAAATACCTTTTCAGAAAATGTTTTTAAAACATTTTCATCAAAGCCATGTATGTACATTTCTCCCGGAAGGGAAGAAACCTTGCAGTTCCCATATATGCAAAGTATATCCTCTTTGTATTCAGGAAGAGTTGTAAAAAGGATACATTGATCGCTTAATTTATAAAAAATGTCTCTTACCAGGTCTAGAGACTTGCCTATCTCGGCTTCTTCAAAACCATCAACCATTATAAGTATTTCTAGTTCTTTCAAGGTTGATATAATGTCATCAGTTTGAAATTGCATACATGTTTCCAACAGACATTCTTCTGTGAGAAACTCTAATAGTGTTTGGGATTTAACTTTGCCAACTTCAACATATATTATCAAATCAAACTTATTTAGACCAATCACCTTTTGATCACTCTCTTTTTTGCACCATTCATGGATTACATAATGGCACAAAAACGTCTTTCCACTTCCAGCTAATCCACAAAATACAAGAGGTTTTCGTTTTGGTCCTTTCATTTTTCCTGTAACAGTGAAAATCTCAGCTATTCCAATGGTTTTACCATTGAACTCTATATCTAATGGAGTAAAGATCGTGTCAACTTGATATCTACTCGAAGTAGTTTTCTTTACATCTTCCCCTGCCATCCAAAAGCATGGATTCCGAATTTGCAGTCTGCTGTATGCCGAGTGAAGTTCTCTTTTTCCTTCCTCTATCATTTTAAACCTCAAATTATCTTTAAATTCTTTCACATCTTCTAAATATGTTTCTGAATCAACCTGGTAAATTTGAATAGAAAGAATACACTCTAAGGAATCTTCCATAGCACTTATATTATCTGAGAAATCTTGACTAACAACATTTCCAACATTCAAATATATGTCTTTAAGAAGACCTTTCATATACTCAACCAAAGGACTCAATTCACTAGAGGTTACTCCATATTTGTGGCATACTTTGTTTCGCAATTCTCTGAATTCTTCAATAGCCATCTTTCCTTTGTCGCTCAGCTTATCATACAGATCTTTACATACGTCTTCAATAACGCCATTTGCAAAAGTTATATCAAAATCTTCCTTATTCAGGTCTAAATCAAAAAGATAAAAATGGTCTTTATCAAAAACAGCCTTAATTTTCCTTCTACCCCATTTCTCATCGGCCATGTACTGGCGCAAAGTCTTACTCCCTCCATTGGAATTCATGGATGTATGTGAATACATCGCTCTTGCAACATCACACAAGACACTTGCTCCAACTTTATTCACGCATCTGAATAATTTGCTGTAACAAAAATCTGCCTCACTGTATTCTTTTGGCATACGACGTTCTGGTAATTCCATAAATGAAGCCATGTTCACATATTGTGGTTTTCTACGAGTACCTGCAAATATCAAAATCCTTTTAAAATTTGTTTCATCGGAGCCTATCAATTATATACATGTCAACAACTGTGGTCCGGAATGCCTCCTTAAAAAATTTATTTTTTTTTTTCAAAATGACAACTTTGGAAGTAATGTGTAATTTTTCTAACAATACAAACATGAAAACACAGGAGAAGAAATCAGTGCAAGGTGGCATATGGCTAAAAAAATTTTAACAAGATGTAAACAACTGCTACTAGAGGTAGCAGAGAGAAGAAACCCCTGCTCAATCATACCTTCTTCAGTTTGATTGCCAACAGGTGATAGCGAGTAACACGTGTAAAGAACTCCAGGTTTATATTTTTACAAAAATTTACAAATTTTGAAGTACAGTAATTTGTATTTTTCCTAACCATACAAACCTGTAGCTCTTTATTTTGGAATACACTTTCGGCAAAGCTGAAACTAGCCATAACACTTTTAGCGAGGTGTAACTACCCCACTGCTAGTTAGCGGGAGGGTAACAAGGGTAGCTGGCTACCCCGCTCACACACACACACCTGTGTTCTATCGTCACTTTTGCTTGCAGGCAGGACTTACCAGGGGATAGGTGATGGCATGCCAATCAATATAAAGACCTACAGGTTTGTACGTTCAGAGAAATACAAATTACTTCCAAATTCGTCACTTGTTCAGACACTAGAATACAAAACTTTCGCTCTTTATTAGGGAAGACTAACCCTGTAGGTGGGTGAAAGTCCGAACCAACTGGCTGATTTTTACCAGAGGTTTTCCCGTACATGCTTCGCAAGTAACAAGGAGACACCCTGACACCCACTAAATTCCATACAAAGCAGCCAGAGCAATCTGTGTGATTGTGTGACACTAGCAGTATGACTAGTCTAAGTAAGAATTCTCAGAAACATGGGCATCTTTCAACCAACCATAGATGTTATCCAATCACATCTTGCCTGGGGGTATGGGGAAGTAACAAAAATATATATCTATACAGTAATACCTTGACATACGAGTGACCCAACAAACAAACATTTTGAGATACGAGCAAGCCGCCAAGCAAATTTTTGCATCGAGATACGAGCACAAACTTGAGATACGAGCACGCTTACAGATGCTGGCGCTCAGTAGCTGAGCACTTGGGGGCTCTCGAAGCCCACATCACTCCTTCATTTCACGTGATCTCCGACCGCTGTGTCTCTGAGCATTGCCCATGTTGTTTACATTATTGACGTGATTTTAACATATATTTGAAGACAATTATCCTAATAAGTAATGAGTCCAGATAAAGTGAGTGGAAACATTATTATTGAGAAGAAAAAGCGCATGATAACGATAGAGGTGAAGCATGAAACTATCGAAAAACATGAGCATGGTGACCGTGTGAGTGAGTTGGGCCACCATTACAAAAGGAGTACATCGACGATATGTACCATCCTCAAACAGAAGGATGCTATTAAGAGCACAAACCCTTCCAAAGGCATAAACATCCTGTCTAAGTTATGGACTAATATAAATAACGAGATGGAAATACTTCTGTTCTTGCGGAGTAAAGAAAAGCAACTGGCGGGGATAGCATGACTGAGACTATCACCTGTGAGAAGGCGTGCAATCTACAAAGATTTAAAACATAGGGAAGCAGCTGAGAGTGCGAAGACATCAATGCCAGTGGAGACGTCCAAAACTAGTCGTGGCTGGATTGATAACTTTAAAAGTGAACTTGGATCCACTTGGTTGTGAGGAACAAGTCTTCAACTGCAATGAAAGTGGCCTATTTTTGGAAAAAGATGCCACGGAGGACATTCAATACGGCAGAAGAGAAGAAATTGCCGAGCCATAAACCCATAAAAGATAAGATTGACTTGAGACTTGTGTGCTAATGCCAGCAGTGACTGCAAGATTCGAAAACCCATGTGCTTTCAAGAGTCACAAGATCTTGAAAGAAAAGCTTCAAGCGATGTGGCGAGCAAATTTAAAGGAATGGGTTACGAGGCATTTCTTCACAGAATGGGTAAATCTGTGCTTTGGTCCAGCAGTCAAGAAAAACCTGCCATTGAAATCTCTTCTCATTTTAGACAATGCCCCTGGCCAACCTCCAGGTCTTAAAGATGACATTCTCGATGAATTAAAGTTCATCAAGGTCCTCTATCTCCCGCCCAACACACCACTCCTCCAGCCCATGAATCAACAGGTCATTCAAATATCACAAAGCTGTACATAAAGCATCTTTAAGCTTTGATATCACCGATAACACCAACCTCACCCTTCGTGAATTTTGGAAGGACCATTTTGACATTATGCATAGTTTAAAAATTATTGATGAAGCACGGCAGGGTGTAATGTGAAGAACTTTAAATTCAGCTTGGAACAAATTATGGCCAGATTCTTTAGCTGAAAGGGATTTTGAAGGGTTCTTTAGGCCGCCTGACCGCAAACCCATCGTGTTGGGGGAGATTGTATCTCTCAGAAAGTTCATAAGACTGGAGGTGGATAAGGTAGATTTCTACAACATTGTCGAGGAGCACCAAGAAGAGCTCACAACTGAGAAGTTGATCGAGCTCCAGACGATGCAACAAACAGGGGTGTTGCAAGAGCTCAGTAGTGAAGAGGAGGTAGAACCAGAGGCACTTCTTTCTTTAAGGGAGATCAAGGAAGTGTTGGCTAAGTGGCAGGATGTTTCTGATTTCGGTGAAAAGAGACACCCTGATAAATTATTAAGTGGTCGTGCTTCAGCTCTTTTCAATGACACTTGCCTGACTCATTTCAGCAACATTTTGAAAGGGATACCAAAACAAAGCTCCTTGGATAGATATTTCTTAAAAGCCCTGCAGCAAGTGAAGGCGAAAGCGAGGCAAAAAGACAAGCGAAGAATAGTGAAAAACCCTCGCTAAAAATGACAAATTCGGAGATAATTTGTATTTTTCCTAACCATACAAACCTTAGCTATTTACATTGGGTTTACCTTTCGGCGTAGCTGAAATGACGAGCCAATAGTTTTTAACGAGGGTTAACTACCCCCGCGCTAGTTAGCGGGGGTAGGGGAAGGGATAGCTTGCTACCCCTCCCCCCCACACACCGGTGATTTGCTTCACTTCATTTAGAGGTAGGACTTGACTTGGGGGCCAGGGCTGGCGGGCAAATATGTGTAAATAGCTAAGGTTTGTATGGTTAGGAAAAATACAAATTATCTCCGAATTTGTCATTTGTTCCGTAACCGAAATACAAACCACGCTATTTACATTGGGTGACTTGCCCCTTAGGAAGGGTGGAAAGTCCCCAGCCTTACTGACTTTGGCTTTGCCCGGGGGCTCCGCCTCCCAGTGAGTAGCACTTGAGAGAAGGAGCCCCTGCACCTCACAAGTTCCTTGCTTCGCTAGGAACGAGTGGCCTACATAAGTTGTGTGTGGAGGAAAGCGTGACTCGTCCTATGAAGTTGACCTTGAGACCTTTAAATAGGAATCTAGGATAAGACGTTCCCAATACCACCTCGTCAGGGTATGGGGGACGCGACAGTATTAAACTTAATACTAGGAGCACAAGGAAGCATGGGTTACCTGCAGAGGTCGAGGTCAGCTATGCGAAGACCAGGATGCTGCTTCCCCAAGAGAGGGGAGAATGAAGAAAGAAGTAAGGGTCAGACATACTCTTTCATTCACCCAGACTAAAACCGGGTAACAACGCCCTCAACCTACTGCTACTTGTCCATAAAGGAGCCTGAGGTTAGACTAGCTGTTGTGCAGCCACCACAGGGCCGATAGAAAACGTATTGAGGCTCCTGTAGGTCACGTCCTGCAGGTAGTGGGCTGTGAAGGTCGTCTGACGCTTCCAGACCCCAGCTTGAAGCACCTACGTCACAGAGAAGTTTCTCTTGAAGGCCAGGGACGTAGCAGCGCCCCTGACGTCGTGTGCCCTAAGGCGACGTGACGGGGGAGGGTCTGGATTCAAGGCGTGGTGGATAACCCTTCGAATCCAAGCCGAGATGGTGTTCCTGGTGACCCTCCTCTTCGTCCTGCCTGTGCTTACAAACAATGCCCGCACTTGAGGACGGACTGCAGCTGTTCTCTTAAAGTAGTACCTCAGACACCTCAATGGACATAGTAGCAGCTGGTCTGGGTCGCTTGTTACAGAACGGAGACTCGCGATCCTGAAAGAGTCGAACCGTGGATCCGGCACTCCAGGATTCTGAGTCTTGGCAACAAACTCAGGGACGAACCTGAACGTTACCTCCCCCCATCCCCTTGAATGGGCGATGTCGTATGAGAGACCATGAAGTTCACTAACTCGCTTGGCCGAAGCCAAAGCGAGCAGGAAAGCCGTCTTCCAAGACAGGTGGCGATCAGAGGCCTGGCATAATGGTTCGAAGGGAGGTCTCTTAAGAGCCCTGAGAACCCGAACCACGTTCCAAGGAGGAGGTCTCACTTCCGATTGGGGGCAGGTAAGCTCATAGCTACGTATGAGTAGAGAGAGTTCTAGCGAGGAAGAAATGTCCACGCCCTTCAGCCTGAAAGCCAAGCTTAAGGCTGAGCGATAGCCTTTCACTGCTGAGACAGAAAGGCGCATTTCCTCCAGCAGATATACGAGGAACTCCACTATTGCTGGAATAGTGGCATCGAGTGGAGAGATACCCCTCCCACGACACCAACCACAAAAGACTCTCCACTTCGCCTGGTAGACTCCCTCAGAGGACTTTCGCAGGTGCCGAGACATTCTCTCCGCAACCTGTTGCGAAAAGCCTCTCTCCGTGAGGAGATGCTGGACAGTCTCCAGGCGTGAAACCGAAGTGAGGCCACGGCCTTGTGAGGGATGTTGGAGTGGGGTTGTCTGAGAAGCTCGCGTCGTGGAGGAAGTTCTCTCGGGAGCTCCGTCAGGAGCTGCAGAAGGTCCGGGAACCATTCCGCGTGATGCCATAGCGGAGCTATCAGAGTCATCGAACAGTTGACCGATAGTCTGGTCCTGTTGAGCACCCTTCTCATCAGACAGAACGGTGGGAAGGCGTACACGTCGATGTTGTCCCACCGTTGCTGGAAAGCATCTTGCCAGAGAGCCTTGGGGTCCGGGACTGGGGAGCAGTACAGAGGCAGCTTGAAATTCAACGCTGTCGCGAACAGGTCCACGGTCGGGGAACCCCACAAAGTCAAGACTTTGTTGGCTATCTGAGGATCCAAAGACCACTCGGTACTCACTATCTGCGAAGCCCTGCTCAGACTGTCGGCGAGCACATTCCTCTTGCCAGGAATGAAGCGAGCTGATAGTGTTATCGAGTGGACTTCGGTCCACCTCAGAATCTCTACTGCAAGATGGGATAGCTGCTGCGAAAAAGTACCTCCCTGCTTGTTGATATAAGCCACTACTGTGGTGTTGTCGCTCATCACCACCACGGAGTGACCCGCCAGGGTCTGTTGGAACTGTTGAAGAGCCAGAAAGACGGCCTTCAACTCTAGCAGGTTGATGTGCAGGCACTTTTCTGATTCTGACCAAAGGCCTGAGGTCCTCTGGTTCAGAACGTGCGCCCCCAACCCTTCTTTTGACGCGTCCGAAAACAATGTCAATTCCGGGGGGAGGACGAGAAGACTCACTCCCTTTCGCAGGTTCTCGTCGACCATCCACCACCGCAGGTCCGTCCGTTCCAAAGATCCTATCGGGACCTGTACGTCCGGGGAATCGGATCCTTGATTCCACCGGGACTTGAGCCGCCCCTGCAGGGATCTCATCCTGAGGCAGCCGTTTGGAACCAGACGAGCCAGGGAGGATAGGTGACCTAAGAGACGCAACCACGATTGGGCGGGAAGCTCTTCTCGCCTGAGGAAGGGTTCCGCCACCCTCCTCAGCCTTGCTATCCTGTCGTCTGATGGAAAGGCTTTGTGGAGATTGGTGTCTATCAACATACCTAGATAAACCAGTCGTTGGGACGGCTGCAGAGAGGACTTCTCGAGGTTTACCACGATCCCCAGATCCTGGCAAAGACCCAGAAGCCTGTCTCGGTGCCGAAGAAGGGTCGACTCCGAGTCTGCTAGGACCAGCCAGTCGTCCAGATAACGAAGGAGACGGATGCCGTTCCTGTGCGCCCAAGATGAAATCAGGGTGAACACTCTGGTGAACACCTGAGGTGCTGTGGAGAGACCGAAACACAGCACCTTGAACTGGTAGGTCTTGTCGTCTAGGCAGAATCTCAAGTACTTCCTGGAAGATGGATGGATTGGGATCTGGAAGTACGCGTCCTTTAGATCCAGTGTGCACATGAAGTCTAGAGGTCTCACCGCAAGTCTGACCGTGTCCGCTGTCTCCATGCTGAACCGAGTTTGCTTGATAAACCCGTTCAGAGCCGAGAGGTCGATGACAGGTCTCCAGCCTCCAGACGCCTTCTTTACAAGAAAGAGTCGACTGAAGAAGCCTGGGGAGCCGTCGACGACCTCCTGGAGAGCATCCTTCTTGAGCATGGTCTCGACTTCTGCCCGAAGGGCTGGCCCCTTTACCGATCCCATGGCATAGGAGCTCAACGACACTGGATTCGCTCTCAGGGGAGGTTGAGATGTTATGAACGGGACGCGATAGCCTTGGCCGATCACAGAAATCGTCCAAGCATCGGCCCCGTGTTGCCGCCACCTGTGCACGCAACGTCGAAGGCATCCCCCCACAGGTGGACACGCGGGGGGATTGCCACTCCTAGTGTTTGCGGCCGCGGCCGCTCCCTCTAGGAGTCTTGCCTCCCCTGGAGGACTTACCGCCCCTCTTGACCTTGGCTGGAAAGGGCTGGGGCTTAGACACCACTTTCTTAGCTGCCGGTGCCTGCTTTGGTGCCTTGCGAGGCTGCTGCTGCTGTTGCTGCGGAGCTGGAGGCTTATAGGGCCGAGCTGTAAGGGCCCTATGGAGGAGGGAGTCCTGGCTAGATTTCCTCCATCTCTCAGCCGTTCGTTCCATATCCTGGGGCTCCAACAGATTCTCCCCAAGGAGGGAAGCATGTCGGAGCCTACAGACATCCACGGCGGGGACCTTCGGGTGGAACTTCTCAGTCACCGCATCGCGCTGCTTCAATACCGAGTTGGCCCACAGGGTGGTGACCTGGTGTGCCAGGAACTCGATGGAGCGGGTGCCCGAGAGTAAGAAGGTCTCCAGGGCCTTCCTATTGGTCTCCTTAGACAAGTCCTCGGAGCGCAATAGGATGCCCAGAGTCCCTAGCCATATATCCAGCCACGAAGTGGCCTGCATGGCGCACTTCGCGACCTTCTCATGGCTCAGGATCTCCGACGCCGAGAACGTCACCTGCCAGGCGGAGAGCTTCTCGAGAGGAACTCCCTTAGTAAGCTCTTCTACGGAATGATGGAGAGGAAGAGCGAGACTAGACTCCCCCAAGATCTCAAAATACCTCCTCTGCTGGAGACGAGGAGGAGGGATGAGTTTGTTCCCGGCATAGGAACGACTGGAGGAAGCAAGAGTCCCGAGTTGGGCATTGGCCCTGGCTCTGGCACTCTTCAGCCCCCGAGACCAGGGCAGAGCCGCACTGGTCTTAGGGGGCTTCTGAACATCGAACACCTGGTCCAGGACCATGTCCTTGCCTTCTCGGGGGGCAATCACGGGGTCCATGAACCCGTTGAGTTGCCTCATCAGGCTCAGGACCTGCCAGAAGGCATGCTCAGACTCCTGCTGGTCTCCTCCTTGCGGACTGGCAGCTAAGTCTCCCGTCCCCGGAATCTCTTCCTGGGGCGAAGCGTGGACGTTCTCCCGAGGAGCGGCGGGTTCCTGGCAAATCCTAGAAGACGACTTCGGGATTGTCTTGGAGTCCTTGGGTTCCCTCCTGGGAGGGATACACGACCCCAACAAAGAGGTTCGGAAAGCACCCTCCGCGTGAGACGATTCTCCTCCATGAGGAGAAGACTCCCCCCTTGGTGCCAAGGGGGAGACTATCACCTCACTGGATTCACCCAAGGACGGAAAAGCCTCGTCCTCGGGAGAAGGAGAAAACGCCTTCGAAGGGGATGGGGCCTTCCTGACAGAACTCTTAGGAACCAACTTCTCCCTGGGGGAAGTCTCAACGAAGTCCACTCCTCTCCTTCTCTTCAGCGGTGGCGAGGCAGCTGTTGGCTTGTGTCCTTGATCGGCGATTGCCGGCTTCATAGCCTTCACTAACGCCCGCATCAGAGGACCAAACCAAGTCTGCCGCTCCACGGACACAGAGTCCGAAATCCCCGCTGGAGGGAAGGGGATCGGGCGATCCTTCGGAGTGGACACCACTGGACCTGCCTGAAAAGGAAAAGGGGAAGAAAGTTGTACTGACCTCTCTGAAGTGTCTTCCCTATCCTGCACAAGAGTCCTGCGCTTTGGTGGAGGCGATCCTGAGTGCGGTCTGGCGACACGCGTCCCTGCTGCTGTCGCGGGCTGCGAAATCCGACGCGAACGGCGATCGCGCGCAGGCGAGTGGTCGCGCGGGCACGCAGGCGAGTGGGCGCGCGGGCGCACAGGCGAACGAGCGCGTGGGCGAGCTGGTGAACGAACGCGTTGGCGCGTCGACGAGGGTGCATGTTGACGCGCGGGCGAACGAGAACGCTACGATGACCACTGACGATGTTATTCAGGAGACCTGTAGGGCGTGGGAGAGCGATTGCGAGCAGGCGATCGGCGGCGCGCTGGTGAACGCTGGCGCGTAGGCGAGCGATGGCGCGCTGGCACATGGTGGCGCGTTGGCGAGCGATAGCTCGTGGACCGGGTAGGCGAACGACCGCGCGAGGGCGAGCTAACAGAAGGCGACCCATGTCCCTCCAGAACCTCTGGGCGACGGCGCGTTGGAGAACGCTTGCGCGCAGGCAATAGGTCACGCGGGAGGTCTGGAGATCGCCGATGTTCAGGTGATCGCTGACGCGCTGGGGACCATTGACGCGCAGGAGATCGCTGACGAGCAGGCGAATGTTGATGCGTCTGTGATCGCTGGCGAGCTGGTGATCGCTGGCGAGCAAGAGGGCGACGCGTGGAATCCTGTGAGGGAACTGCCGGCGCGGGGCGCAGAGACGAACGCTCACAAACGGGCTCAGGAACAGGAGGCGCGTGGGCCCGTGGGCGTACAGGCATTTTGGAAGTACGCGCTGGAGAACGCGAGCGATGTTGCGCAGGAACAGGCTGACGAACAGGATCGCGAGGGCGAGGAGAAGAGTCCTTGACCAAACTAGAGCGCTCAAGAGACTGATGGCGCGCAGGGCGCACAACAGAAACCGCAGGACATTCGGAGTCCACAGGAGAGCGCTGGCGAGCAGTGGGGCGATGGTCATCAGAAGCGCGCTGACGAACAGGAGAGCGCTGACGGTTAGAAGAGCGCTGACAAGCAGGAGAGCGCCTGTGCGCTAACACTGCAGA
Organism: Palaemon carinicauda; assembly: GCF_036898095.1. Taxonomy (NCBI): domain Eukaryota; kingdom Metazoa; phylum Arthropoda; class Malacostraca; order Decapoda; family Palaemonidae; genus Palaemon; species Palaemon carinicauda. The sequence goes on from NC_090763.1 coordinate 52,811,062, forward strand.
AGGGCGTGCAGGGGAACGCTGGCGCGCTGGGCGCTCAACAGGAACAACAGGCTGAAGGATGCCCTCAGGAGAGCGCTGGCGAGAAGAGGGGCGATTATCAGGAGAGCGCTGGCGAACAGGAGATCGCTGACGAACAGGAGAGCGCTGACGAGCAGGAGAGCGCCTGTGCGCTAACACTGCAGAAGGCCGCGCAGGGGAACCCTGACGCGCAAGGGAAGAATCCCTTTGCCCCGAAGGGACCGTTGCCCGTCGGGTGACGAGGTCAGGCTGCTGGACATCTGCACCAGAAGCTGAAGGTCTGGAAGGCGTAGGAGGCCGATCCCCAGAGGGGTCTAAGGAAGCTGGAGCTGCAGGCTGCTTACGGCGAGGAGAGTCCCCCTCGGAAGAAGGAAGCGAAGATTCAAAAAGGCGCCTCTTAGCACCCTTATAGGGAGACGGGAGGCCCTTGCGGCGCAGCGGACGGTGAGCCTTACGGCGAAGGCGGCCACGAGGAAGATCGTCAGGACCATCAGTCCTCCGAAGGGGAGTCTCAGTCAAAGCACTCCCCTTAGAGGGAGGCTTGGCAGCAGAAGAGCCCGCGGGACTCCCTTCCCCCTTCGAAGGATGTACGGAAGGGGGAGGAGAGCCTTCAGCACCATCATCCACAACAGTACCTGCAGAGGATTGACCCGACCCGTCGGAAGCCTCTGTCACCACGACGTCGACGATAGACAGAGGATCTACCTCTGCTATCACCGGCGACTGCTTAACAGCGGCCCCTAACTGGACCAGGTCAATCAGGGCTACCCTGGAGGGCAGGCCCTTAAGCCCCAGGGAAGCCCAAATCTGAAAAAGATCATCATTAGACAAAGATTCATTAGCAACAACCTCCCCCGGAGGAGGAGGGGGAACCGCCCCGCTATGGGAGGCGACGCCCTCTCCCCCAATCCAAGGTCGGGAAACAGAACTAGGGCCTGCGCTCCCACTCGGCAGACTCTCCTTAGGAGCCGAACGAGGGTGAGCTTCGGAGGAGGTTTGGGCGGCGAAAGGAGAGTCCCGAGAGCCTTCCTCCTTCAAGGCAACCCCGGAAGGAGAACGGTCTCTCTTGAACTTCTTCTTACGCCGGCGGCCAAACCTCTCCCACTGGGAGGCAGACCACTCCCTGCACTCACTACACATATTCTCTTTATCACACCGTCGGCCTCGACACTGCGGGCAAAGGGTGTGAGGATCTGTGTCCATCGCCGACATAAAAGTACCACAAGGGCGGCCGGAAATTCCAGGGCACTTGCGCATAGTGAACAATAAGGGTGAGGCCAACTTCAAAACACACACACAAATTGGAAGAAAAAGCAAAAAAAGATTAAGGCTGTCAACGAGGACGATGGACAGACACGTCTGTTCATCGCCGGAGCCAAAAGTGAAGTGAAGCAAATCACGGGAGGGGTAGCAAGCTATCCCTTCCCCTACCCCCGCTAACTAGCGCGGGGGTAGTTATCCCTCGTTAAAAACTATTGGCTCGTCATTTCAGCTACACCGAAAGGTAAACCCAATGTAAATAGCATGGTTTGTATTTCGGTTACGGAACAAATCTATTTTCTCGTCTTTCAGGTTTGCGGAGAGCAGTATCCCCTATGCTGTAAATAGCTACATGTTTGTATCGTTAGGAAAAATACAAATTACTCCCAAATTTGTCATGTTTTTTCTAAATGAAAACATTCTTGTAATGTTTTTATAAACAGGACTGTACAGTATAGTAACACCTTGACATACAAGCGCTCCAACATACGAGCATTTTGAGATACAAACAAGCTGCCGAGTAAATTTTTGCATTGAGGAACGAGTACAAACTTGAGATATGACCCCGCTTACAGATGCTGACACTAGGTGGCCGAGCACTTGGGAACTCTCAAAGGCTGCATCAGTCGTTTATATTTATTATTTTTTTCCCTATTCTTCACTTGTCGTTTTGCCTCGCTTTCACTTTCACTTGCTAAAGGCCTTTTAACCCTTTTACCCCCAAAGGACGTACTGGTACGTTTCACAAAACCCATCCCTTTACCCCCATGGACGTACCGGTACGTCCTTGCAAAAAAATGCTATAAATTTTTTTTTTTCCATATTTTTTATAATTTTTTGAAAAAATTCATTCATTTTCCAAGAGAATGAGACCAACCTGACCTCTCTATGACAAAAATTAAGGCTGTTAGAGCAATTTAAAAAAAATATACTGCAAAATGTGCTGGGAAAAAAATAACCCCTTGGGGGTTAAGGGTTGGAAATTTCCAGAGAGCCTGGGGGTAAAAGGGTTAAAAAATACCTATCCAAGGAGCTTTGTTTCTGTATCCCTTTCAAAATGTTGCAGAAATGAGTCAGGCAAGTATCGTTGAAAAGAGCTGAAGCATGAACACTTGACAATTTATCAGAGTGTCTCTTTTCAACGAAATCAGAAACATCCTGCCAATGGTCAATCGCATTTCAGAAATTTTACATCAATATTATGGAAGCTATGGCAGTGTTTCTGACTCTGAAGAGAATGAACCCACCGTATCAACAGACAGGGCTCCAGGTCTCCCCAGATCAACAATGTGATCCTAGCCATCCTCACTTTAGCAAAGTGGAGGAACTGGCTTCTCTCGGCAGTTCACCTCGAAGGGGTTCGCAATGTGACGGCGGACGCCCTGTTAACATCCAAGCTCCTGGAAACAGAATGGTCTCTGGATGCAATATCATTCTGTTTCATACTAGAGTCAGTCCCAGAACTGCAAATCGATCTCTTTGCGACAAACTTCAACACGAAGCTTCCCCAGTATGTACCACCAAACTTAGACTCAGAAGCAATAGGGGCGGATGCGCTTGTCTCTGGATTGGAACCAGTAGCCTCACATCTATGTATTTCCACCATTCAACCTCCTAATAAAAGTCCTGTACAAACTGCAGACTTTCAAAGGGACAGCAGCTCTAGTGTCTCCCAAGTGGCCCAAGAGCAATTGGTATCATCTTGTTCTGGAACTCAAACCTCTCCAGGTCCCTCTACCATCTCCACTGCTCTCCCAGGCTGTTCAACAGAAGACTGTCGACACTTCCTCTTGGAAAATGAAAATCCTTCAGCTCATGATTTTCTCGCCTTCACGGCCCAAAGAAAGTTTAGAGTTGCAAAGGAGAGAATTGACTTCATAGAAGAGCACAAGTCCAACACCACGAAACAACAACATTTGTCTTTCTAAAAAAATTGGTTGCATTCATGAAAAGTCATCAGCCCTCTTCCATTTCTATGGACTGCTGTATTTCTTTATTTATCTCACTGAATGATCAAGGTCTGGCTTCTACAACTATTTCCTTATATGTTGCCCCTAACTAGACCCATTGCTTGTTTTTTATATTAAACTTAATAGCGAGCTGTTAAATAACATCCCGAAGGCTTCTGCTAAACTGAAATTTAATGCTCCTCCCAAGGCTATGGCTATTTCTTGGTATTTGGATAAAGTCCTGCACTTTGCCTCCTCGATAGATAACACCTATACTTCTCTGAGGGATCTTACTCAAAAGTCAATCTTTTTGCTTGCTATGGCTTCTGGTGCTAGAGTCAGCAAGATTGGGGTATTATTATTATTAGCTAAGCTACAACCCTAGTTGGGAAAGCAAGATGCTATAAGCCCAAGGGCTCCAATAGGGAAAAATAGCCCAGTGAGGAAAGGAAATAAGGATATAAATAAATGATGAGAACAAATTAACAATAAATCATTCTAAAAACAGTAACAACGTCAAAACAGATATGTTATATATTAACTATAAAAAGACTTATATCAGCCTGTTTAACATAAAAACATTTGCTGCAACTTTGAACTTTTAAAGTTCTAATGATTTAACTACCTGATTACGAAGATCATTGCACAACTTGGTCACAGCTGGAATATAACTTCTAGAATACTGTGTAATATTGAGCCTCATGATGGAGAAGGCCTGGCTATTAGAATTAACTGCCTGCCTAGTATTACGAACAGGATGGAATTGTCCAGGAAGGTGTAAATGCAAAGGATGGTCAGAATTATGAAAAATCTTATGCCAGCCACCTATGCCAGCCACCTATTAAATGAATAAAAAACCGAGGGGGAGCTGACAAGAGATTTATAATTTATAAAAGTTAAATTACGAACGGTTATTATTCCAACTTAATTACTGAAGAAAACCATTCGGGAGTGCAACCTAGCCTGCGTAACGGGAAAGGTGCTCCTCTGCAGAGGAAATGTCTGGATGCCAGAGAACTTCAAATGAATCAATTAATCAATCCATAGAGGATCTGCTGGCCGCACAGGTAACAAGGGAGAGCGATGTTGTGAACGAGGAAGAGCAAGACCGAAGTTAAGCTCTGGGAAGGTTGCAAGCAGTCTTCCTCCAAAAACTCACAGGGGAGGAGCGACGTTAACGTCAAAACTGAGGAGTATCCACACAATAACGACTCTCCTGCGGCAGAGACAAGACAATGGAAGGCCACCACCCTACGGGTTGTATGTTGTCTAAGGGGGGGGGGGGAAGATTCCCTTCCTTGAAAACCTGTCGCACTAAGCTGTCACACAAACACAAACATTCACTGTAAAGAAAAGCCTAAATATACATAAAAACATTACAAGATTTTTTTCATATATATATAAAAAGAAAAAAACCTAAGTTTAAGAAAACAAGTCAAATGGCCGGTAAGTAACAAAAAAGGGAGTAGAGAGAGAGACAACCTCTCTCTTCCCGAGCCAAAAGCAAAGTGGGTTCACAGCCCAGGTCTGTAAGTGAGTAGAGTAGCAGCTAACAACCCGCTGCTAAGTGGTACATGGATGTGTTGCGCAACCTAACTACGTGGGTTACCATTTTGGTGATATGTTGTACGTTCATGTGAGCAACAGTAGTCACATAATGAAAAGTGTGTGTTTCATATAGATTAATTACCTAAATAGATGAAATTACATGAAATTTTCAAATATGGGGTACAGTAACCTCTTGTGAGTTGACTAGGCATTATTACTATTATTATTAATTGCTAAACTACAACCCTAGTTGCAAAGGCAGGATGCTATAAGCCTAGGGGCTCCAACAAGGAAAATATAAACTATAAAAATTTTAACAAAATAAGAGGAAGAGAAATGAGATAGAATAGTGTGCCCGAGTGTACCTCTACCCTCAAGCAAGAGAACTCTAACCCCAGACAGTTTAAGACCATGGTACAGAGGCTATGGCCCTACCCAAGACTAGAGTACAATGGTTTGATTTTGGAAAGTCCTTCTCCTAGAAGAGCTGCTTACCATAGCTAAAGAGTCTCTTCTACCCTTACCAAGAGGAAAGTGCCACTGAACAATTACATTGCAGTAACCCCTTGAGTGAAGAAGAATTGTTTGGTAATCTCAGTGTTGTCAGGTGTATGACAGAGGAGAATATGTAAAGAATAGACCAGAATATTCGGTGTGTGTGTGTGTGTAGGCAAAGGATTAATGAACCGTAACCAGAGAGAAGGATACAATGCAGTACGGTACTGTCTGGCCACTCAAAGGATCTTTTAACTCTCAAGCGGTAGTATCTCAACGGGTGGCTGGTGACCTGGCCAGCCTACTACCTATAGCTACCAAGAGGAAAGTGACCACTGAACAATTACGGTGCAGTAACCCATTTGGTGAAGGAGAATTGTTTGGTAATCACAGTGTTGTCAGGTGTATGAAGACTGAGGAGAATATGTAAATAAGCCAGACTATTCGGTTTTTGTGTGTAGCAAAGGGAAAATGAACTTAACCAGAGAGAAGGATCCAATATAATACTGTCTGGCCAGTCAAAAGACCCCATAACTCCCTTACGGTAGTTTCTCAACGGGTGGCTGGTGCCTTGGCCAACCTACGACTGGAACTTGAGCGGAGGCACAGAAAAAACAACACCAAAGAACTATCACATAAATGCTTTAAAGCTCTTAATTGATTAAAAAACCCAGCTATTGATTAAGCCATACAATAAGTAGAACATCTGGCAAAAGCGAATGCAAACTATGCGTGCCGAGTATCCAAAAGTAAACAATAAACTTGAACATGAAATGGTGTTCACATTTTGTCGATTGATATACAAGTTATTATGCCCCATCACCATAAGTGTCACAGAGTAAAATACCAAAATAGCCAACACTCGTCCAATCCGTATAGAGCATTCCAGTTTCGCTAAAAATTAACCCTTTTACCCCCAGGCTATTTGGAAATTTCCACCCCTTAACCCCCCGGGGGTTATTTTTTTCCCAGCACATTTTGCAGTATATTTTTTTTAAATTGCTCTAACAGGCTTAATTTTTGTCATAGAGAGGTCAGGTTGGTCTCATTCTCTTGGAAAATGCCTGAATTTTCTAAAAAAAATTATCAAAAATATGAAAAAAAAAAAATTTTTTAGCCTTTTTCTGCAAGGACGTACCCGTACATCCATGGGGGTAAAGGGATGGCTTTTGTGAAACGTACCAGTAGGCCTATGTCCTTTGGGGGTAAAAGGGTTAAAGTATATATTACCTGTTTCTTTTGTTTACACAATCTTGCTTTTTCCACTCAACAGTACTTAAGGATACAGTAATTGAAGTAAGGCTAGGTGGAGGGTACCTTAGGTTAGTACAGATCACCTTAACTTCCCTAAAATACCAATGTATCATTGACACCAGTTCTCTTCTCAGATAACAAATTCATAGAAATGGAATTACTGTTTATTGGGTTCCATTATTAAGTGTTCCAGAGAATAATGTATAGAGAAGAAAAGGTTAGATTTACCATTATTTATCGATTTGCTAGTTCCCACTGAGTAGCGCCCATTATTATTATTATTATTATTATTATTATTATTATTATTACTTGCTAAGCTATAACCCTAGTTGGAAAAGCAGGTTGCTATAAGCCCAGGGGCCCCAACAGGGAAAATAGCCCAGTGAGGAAAGGAAACAAGGAAAAATAATATATTTTAAGAACAATGACATTTAAACAAACATTTCCTATATAGGCTAAACTATGAAAACTTTCACAAAACAAGAGGAAGAGAAACGAGATAGAATACTGTGCCCGAGTGTACCCTCAAGCAAGAGCACTCTAACCCAAGACAGTGGAAGACCATGGTACAGAGGATATGGCACTACCCAAGCCTAGAGAACAAAGGTTTGATTTTGGAGTGTACTTTTCTCCTAGCAGAGCTGCTTACCATAGTTAAAGAGTCCTTTCTACCCTTACCAAGAGGAGAGTAGCCATTGGACTATTACAGGGCAGTAGTTAACCCCTTGGGTGAAGAAGAATTGTTTGGTAATCTCAGTGTTGTCAGGTGAATGAGGACAGAGGAGAATCTGTAAAGAATAGGCCAGACTATTCAGTGTATGTGTAGGTAAAGGGAAAGTGAACCGTAACTAGAGAGAAGGATCCAATGCAATACTGTCTGGCCAGTCAAAGGACCACATAACTCTCTATTCCTATTACCATAGGAATATAATAGGATACTGTATATCTTACTATTGTAAGGGAAATAAAGGTAATTTTCGAAGGAAATCGGCATTTTTCTATGGGAAAATTTTTTTTGGTATTATTGTACTGTATTACAGGGTAATGTAACCTAAAGAAAAAACCTTTTTCCTCTAGAAAAAAGTCTGATCTCTTCGAAAATGACACTAGTTCCTGTCGGAAATAAATAGTTTCAGAAATAGATATACTATATTATTGTAACATTGCTAATGTTAGCGAAGCGAGCCAGTTGCGGAACAAGAATCATTATATTTAGCGTTGCTAATGTTAGCGTGCGCAGCTCAACATTACCACTTGCCAGTACATACGAGCTTGATGTTTTTGTTTTCTGGCGAGCGAAGCGAGCCCACAGCGAAACAAGAGCCATTATATTTAAACATTTTAACAGAAAATACATGTTTTCCTCTAATAAATAACGTGATTTAACCGGTTTTCACCTTCATTTCAACCGCAACAACAACAACCAGTTTGGCTACATGAAGTTAGTCGAACTGGTTGTTCTGTTTGTTTGCGATTGAAATGAAGGTCAAATTCGGTTAAATCTGACACTATTCATTTGCAACGGGAACGAGTGTCATTTTCGAAGAGAGCGTAATTTTTTCAATAAGAAAAGGTAGTTGTTTTCCTAGGTTACATTGCCCTGTAATACACTACAATAATACCACCCCTTTATCTATAGGTGAAAGTTTTTTTAGTAGGATAGTTTTCCCCGTCCGTAACTATAATAAAACCATTTTTTTATTAGAAAATGTTTCCAAGACCAAAACTATAATAAAACTATTTTTTATACCGGTGTGTTTTATATACAGTGGAGAATACAATAAAACAAGTGATTTGCACCAGAAATAATAGTCAGCATAGTATGAAAAAGACCAAAACGGTTGAATAATTTTACAGTTCGTTTAAATAATGATATAATAAAGTAACATAACATTGTCTTACTCGATTATCTACCAAAAACATACCTTTTCTTAACACGATTGTTGACAATTTTTCAGTTCCTTGTTTTTTCAATAGCTGGTAAAGCTCTTCGATCGCACTATAGGTGTATATATAATCCCAAAAGAATTTTTTTTATCTTGTTTTTATCATTTATGTTAAAAAGTGGATTATTGGACTTGAAGATTAAAAAAAGTTGAAGCAAACGTCAAAGGATCGCTCACTCCGCAAATTAAATTTGCGGGCACTCTATGAATTATTAGATAGATGCAAAGCTTCTTAGCTTATTATTATTATTATTACTATTATTATTATTATTATTATTATTATTATTATTATTATTATTACTATCCAAGCTACAACCCTAGTTGGAAAAGCAAGATGCTATAAGCCCAGGGGCTCCAACAGGGAAAAATAGCCCAGTGAGGAAAGGAAATAAGGAAATGAATAAATGAAGAGAACAAATTATTGTTATTATTGTTATTATTATTATTATTATTATTACTATCCAAGCTACAACCCTAGTTGGAAAAGCAAGATGCTATAAGCCCAGGGGCTCCAACAGGGAAAAATAGCCCAGTGAGGAAAGGAAATAAGGAAATAAATGAATGAAGAGAACAAATTAACAATAAATCATTCTAAAATAAGTAACAACGTCAAAACAGACATGTCATATATAAACTATTAACATCAAAAACATTAAGCTTATATTACCTGTGCTTTAAATAAATGAATACAGTCATGAGATTCTTAATCTTTAATTTTATTCCATTCTACTTGAAATTAGATAAGATAACACATTGTTATCACCAGTTTTGGTCAGTTTGGACTTCTTGTCTTGTTCTTGTTCTTGTTGTTGGGTGGAGGGATTCGCCTTTCTTTATTCTAATTCTTTTATTTTCTTCTCTCTTTTTTTTTCCACATTTGATAGATATATTCTTTTCTTTTCTCTATTCCTTCTTTCTTGAATTCTTCTTTCATGCACATTGCCCTACCTATAAATGCAGTCAGTTCCCTGCTGGACTTAGACTTATGTCTACATTCATTATCTGTCCTAATTTTGGGCATAAAAATAATTTTTCGGTAGTATCCTCTTCATCTTTGCAGAGGTCACACAAATTATCTTCATATTTCCCCTGAAATTCGCTTATAAATTGAGCATATTTTACTATTTTCCCCTGAAATTAGCTTTTAAATTGACTTAGATGGATGCACAGTTTTTATGCTTATGCTTAATAATTGAGCTGACTCATAATGAAAATCTTAGGTTTCACTTTTCTCCCATGCCATTCTACATTGAAATCAGTTGGGATAATACCTTGGCACACTATTGCCTAAAATTTAGTATGTCTAAGCCATTCTACATTGAAATCAGTTGGGATAATACCTTGGCACACTATTGCCTAAAATTTAGTATGTCTAAACTCTTCTTTCAGAGAATCCATGGCCAGACCTAAGTACAACAGCAGTTTGCTAGACTTAGATTTATTCATTATCTGTAATCGAACCTTTTCCCGTACCATTTATGAAAATCTTAATTTTTAATCTTATCACATTCTACCTTGAAACCAATTAGGATAATTCATTGATATTAGTTTTGGCAACCTACTGTGGTAATATTTGGTACTTTTAAATTCTTCTTTCAGCTGCATTGTATACAGTATGTATACAACCAAATCCTTGCTAGGATTCTGCAATATAACTACTCTTACATTTTGTTCCATTAAGTGTCCTAATAATAGACATGAAAATAATTTTTATTTTTCTTTGCATGGGTCACACACATCATCTGAGTATTTTCCCGTGCATTTTGCTTTTAGCTTGGTCATATTTAACCTAGTTTTGGCAACCTTTGTGGTAATTTTTGGTACTTTTAAATTCTTCTTTCAGCTGCATTGCCCTACATACAGTATGTATACAACCAAATCCTTGCTAGGATTCTGCAATATAACTACTCTTACATTTTGTTCCATTAAGTGTCCTAATAATAGACATGAAAATTATTTTTATTTTCCTTTGCATGGGTCACACACATCATCTGAGTATTTTCCCGTGCATTTTTCTTTTAGCTTGGTCATATTTAACCTAGTTTTGGCAACCTTTGTGGTAATTTTTGGTATTTTTAAACTCTTCTTTCAGCTGCATTGCCCTACATACAGTATGTATACAACCAGATCCTTGCTAGGATTCTGCAATATAACTACTCTCACATTTTGTTCCATTAAGTGTCCTAATATTGGACATGAAAATCATTTTACTTTTTCTTTGCATGGGTCACACACATCATCTGAGTATTTTCCCGTGCATTTTGCTTTTAGCTCGGTCATATTTAACCTTGTCTATTTTGAATTACAAGGATTGAATTTTTCTAGGTTTCAGGTTCCTCGTTGTTCTCTCCAAAACCCTTGTGATTGTGGGCGCACTACTAGAAGAAGAAGCGTAGTAGGTGAAAAGTGCTTCAATCTGCAGGAAATTCCTTATTATTAGTTACCTCCTACACCAGCAGCATAGCTTCCATACTTTGACTTCTAACTTCTAGGACCTTTATTATTATTATTATTATTATTATTATTATTATTATTGCTTGCTAAGCTACAATCCTAGTTGGAAAAGCAGAAGGCTATAAGCCCAAGGGCTCCAACAGGGAAAATAGCCCAGTGAGGAAAGGAAACAAGGAAAAATAATTTTTTTAAGAAGAGTAGCATTAAAATAAATATCTCCTATACGAACTATAAAAACGTGAAAACAAAGAGGAAGAGAAACAAGACAGAACAGCGTGCCCGAGTGTACCCTCAAGCAAGAGAACTCTAATATGGTTGAAGAAGAAAGTACATTATCCAATTTTGGACTCTTTTCATGTGTCTTAAAAAAAGTCTACGGTAATAGACAAATAGGACAACGGTATTGACAAAGGAAAAGATAAATTACAGTAAATTTGATCAGTATAGATCAAATTTCAAATTTCAACGGCTGAATCCTATGTATAACCTTGTATCGAAGCTTATAGGTGTACAAAACTTCAATCCATTATTATTTCTAGTTGCATGCTGATCCTTTGCCTTTCTATTGCATGCTGATCCTTTGTCTTTCTATTGCATGCTGATCCTTTGTCTTTCTATTGCATGCTGATCTTTTGTCTTTCTATTGCATGCCGATCCTTTGTCTTTCTATTGCATGCTGATCCTTTGTCTTTCTATTGCATACTGATCCTATGCCTTTCTATTGCATGCTGATCCTTTGTCTTTCTATTGCATGCTGATCCTTTGTCTTTCTATTGCATACTGATCCTATGCCTTTCTATTGCATGCTGATCCTTTGTCTTTCTATTGCATGCTGATCTTTTGTCTTTCTATTGCATACTGATCCTATGCCTTTCTATTGCATGCTGATCCTTTGTCTTTCTATTGCATGCTGATCCTTTGTCTTTCTATTGCATACTGATCCTATGCCTTTCTATTGCATGCTGATCCTTTGTCTTTCTATTGCATGCTGATCCTTTGTCTTTCTATTGCATACTGATCCTATGCCTTTCTATTGCATGCTGATCCTTTGTCTTTCTATTGCATGCTGATCCTTTGTCTTTCTATTGCATACTGATCCTATGCCTTTCTATTGCATGCTGATCCTTTGTCTTTCTATTGCATGCTGATCCTTTGTCTTTCTATTGCATACTGATCCTATGCCTTTCTATTGCATGCTGATCCTTTGTCTTTCTATTGCATGCTGATCCTTTGTCTTTCTATTGCATACTGATCCTATGCCTTTCTATTGCATGCTGATCCTTTGTCTTTCTATTGCATGCTGATCTTTTGTCTTTCTATTGCATGCCGATCCTTTGTCTTTCTATTGCATGCTGATCCTTTGTCTTTCTATTGCATACTGATCCTATGCCTTTCTATTGCATGCTGATCCTTTGTCTTTCTATTGCATGCTGATCCTTTGTCTTTCTATTGCATACTGATCCTATGCCTTTCTATTGCATGCTGATCCTTTGTCTTTCTATTGCATGCTGATCTTTTGTCTTTCTATTGCATGCCGATCCTTTGTCTTTCTATTGCATGCTGATCCTTTGTCTTTCTATTGCATACTGATCCTATGCCTTTCTATTGCATGCTGATCCTTTGTCTTTCTATTGCATGCTGATCCTTTGCCTTTCTATCGCATGCTGATCCTTTGTCTTTCTAGTTGCATGCTGATCCTTTGTCTTTCTATTGCATGCTGATCCTTTGCCTCTCTATTGCATGCTGATCCTTTGTCTTTCTATTGCATGCTGATCCTTTGCCTCTCTATTGCATGCTGATCCTTTGTCTTTCTATTGCATGCTGATCCTTTGCCTCTCTATTGCATGCTGATCCTTTGTCTTTCTATTGCATGCTGATCCTTTGTCTTTCTATTGCATGCTGATCCTTTGCCTCTCTATTGCATGCTGATCCTTTGTCTTTCTATTGCATGCTGATCCTTTGTCTTTCTATTGCATGCTGATCCTTTGCCTCTCTATTGCATGCAGTCTCATCTTTTTTATTAATGTCTAATTCTGTATTCCGTACAACCTAACAGTTAATGTTAGCTTTACTATCTTACGCGACACCGGATAGGCCTATGAATTGTTACAAATTAAGAACAATATGAATATGAAATACTTCAACAAAACATTTATTCTATTAGATAAATGTGTGATGACACAAATTGTTCTCTCTCTCTCTCTCTCTCTCTCTCTCTCTCTCTCTCTCTCTCTCTCTCTCTCTCTCTCTCTCTCAATTATGAATTACATTTCATTATCTTCAAGGTGTAAGGTATATATACATACATACATGCATGTATATATACATACATACATTGATATACACAGTGTAAATATAAAGATATATTATCATCATCCAACGGATTTATTCTATTAGATAAATGTGTGATGACACAAGTTGTTCTCTCTCTCTCTCTCTCTCTCTCTCTCTCTCTCTCTCTCTCTCTCTCTCTCTCTCTCTCTCTCTCTCTCTCTCTCAATTATGAATATCATTTCTTTATTTTCAAGGTGTAAGGTATATATACATACATACATGCATGTATATATACATACATACATTGATATACACAGTGTACATATAAAGATATATTATCATCATCCATCATTGTCCTCACCGTCATCAGCCAAATTCCTCAGACATGTCCTCCCACTCACGTTTGTTTATATGGTCTTTCTATGCCAGTATATACCTCCTTGGAATATACATACATACATATACCAATGGCACTTCCCCCAATTTTGGGGGGTAGCCGACATCAACAAATGAAACAAAACAGAAAAGGGGACCTCTACTCTCTACGTTCCTCCAGCCTAAGGTATATACCTTGGTATATACAAGCAAATTGTTCGTCAATCCATTTATCTAAGGAACCATTGTGAACAAACACGGAAGCGACGTAGAGATACTGTTGCTTGGAGGAATATTTTGAATAGATTTTTTTTTTATTTGATTGTATTTGGAACAGTGATGTTGGGAGGTGTTCCTAATGATATAACCTCTAATTCATCAGTCCTTTTTGTTCTACTTGCAAAATAAATTAGTTACCTTCCCGTCTTCCCTAAAAGTGTGTGTGTGTGTGTGTGCGTGCGTTAGAGAGAGAGAGAGAGAGAGAGAGAGAGAGAGAGAGAGAGAGAGAGAGAGAGAGAGAGAGAGAATTGTATGATTATGATGTTGAAAGTCTCCCTAAAATTCAACTTATTGCTTATGACGTTAATCTATACCATTTATTTTATATCCCCTTAATATGCTAACTGTGCTCTAAATCGTATTAACGAAAAAATAACGCCACGAATAAGGAGGAACTCCCGTCTCTCTTCCTGCTTTTTTTCGCCAACCCTTTCACCCAGTTTAGTACTTTGAGTCCGGAGCAATGGCAGGGGAGGAAGCGAAAGGCTGACGCCGTGCATTTGGTTAAAGCTGAGACACCCTTTGATGAACTCGGCTCACCTAGTTTCCCTCTGTACCGAATGACTATCGACTACTATGTTCGAATTCCTTTCCTATCAGAAGAAGCTTTACCTTGATGAGGAGCGGGAGAAAAGACAAGGTGTGATCTCTGTTTGGTTTTTAGAAGCCTTCCTTTTTTTTAGCGAAGAAGAAGCTCGTTCTTTCTTTCTTTCTTTGAGGAGTGTCTGGACAATGGAAACGAAACGAATAAAAACCTTTGCATACAATCATCTTTATACCAGATATTATCAACAATGGTTGTCTGCTAAAGAAGGTGATGAATGCAAGAGTTGATGGGAGAAGTACAAGAGGAAGGCCAAGGTTTGGGTGGATGGATGGTGTGAAGAAAGCTCTGGGTGATAGGAGGATAGATGTGAGAGAGGCAAGAGAGCGTGCTAGAAAGAGGAATGAATGGCGAGCGATTGTGACGCAGTTCCGGTAGGCCCTGCTGCTTCCTCCGGTGCCTTAGATGACAGCGGAGGTAGCAGTAGTAGGGGATTCAGCATTATGAAGCTTCATCTGTGGTGGATAATGTGGGAGGTTGGGCTGTGGCACCCTAGCAGTACCAGCTGAACTCGGTTGAGTCCCTGGTTAGGCTGAAGGAACGTAGAGAGTAGAGGTCCCCTTTTTTTGTTTTGTTTCTTTGTTGATGTCGGCTACCCCCCAAAATTGGGGGAAGTGCCTTTGGTATATGTATGTATTACCAACAATAATCACCATCATTAAAAAAATTAGGAGGATATGATGTGTTCGACCATAATTGTGTGTCTGCCGCATTCAACAAATGATATGAATTTTTATAAAGGTTTCATAATGCATTCTTCTGGCAACTAGAGTCATGTGAAGAAATTTGGGTGGATGGTAATGAAAACTTTATTATCTGTTTCCATGGAAACTACTGCATAAAGTTCATTTAAAAGTAAAAACCTTACCTCGGTCTAGTTTCATAAATACGGTAATCTTTGTTGACGATAAGCTACCTGACAGAGATAGACCTTGGTGAGTGCTCTTGTTATGCACCGACGCGCACATATAGCCTACAATATATATATATATATATATATATATATATATATATATGTGTGTGTGTGTGTGTGTGTGTATATATATATATATATATGCGTGTGTGTGTGTGTGCACATATAGTATTCATCATCAGCCGTTGCTAGTCCACTGCAGGACAAAGGCCTTATACATGTCTTCCTACTCCCATCTGTTTATGGTCTTTCTATGCCAGTCTATAACAGCAAATTTTCTTAGCTCGTCAATTCATCGTCTTCTCTTCCTTCCCCTTCTTCATTTTCAATCTCTAGGGACCCATTCTGTTATTCTTCTTATCCATCTATGATCTATTATCTGTCATTCTCATTATATGCCCTGCCCATATCTATTTCTTTTTCTGACATGTTGTTAGAATATCCTCTACTTTAGTTTGCTCTCGTATCCACTTTGCTCTTTTTCTGTCTCTTATTGTTATTCCCATTATTATTCTTTCCACACATATTTCAGTTGTCACTAGCTTGAGTTTTTAAGACTTAAATAAGGTTCCAAGTTTCTGATGCATAAGTTAATACTGGTAGAATTATCTGATTAAGTACTATTCTTTTTAGAGAAAGTGGCATTTTACTTTGCATAATATCATTTTGTTTACCAAACGTTCTCCATCCCATGCTTATCTTTTTCATTTCGGTCTCGTGTTCTATGGAAACCCTGTCTGTGACTCCTAAATACGCATATTCATTAACAATTTCTAGAGGTTCGTTTATAACCCTCACTTTGTTGTCTGCATTTTCAATGAATACCATTTTAGTTTTACTTATATTCATTTTAAGTACTACATTTCTGCTTTCTCTTTTATAATCTTCTATTAGCTTTTTCAATTCCTCCCATGATTCTCTAAATAGAACTATTCCATCTGTAAATCTTAAGCTGCTAAGGTATTTCCCATCAATGTTAATTCCAACGTTTCCCCAATCTAATAGATGTGAGAGAGGCAAGAGAGGGTGCTAGAAATAGGAATGAATGGCGAGCGATTGTGACGCAGTTCTAGTAGGCCCTGCTGCTTCCTCCGGTGCCTTAGATGACCGCGGAGGTAGCAGCAGTAGGGGACTCAGCAGTATGAAGCTTCATCTGTGGTGGAAAATGTGGGAGGTTGGGCTGTGGCACCCTAGCAGTACCAGCTGAACTCGGCTGAGTCCCTGGTTAGGCTGGAGGAACGTAGAGAGTAGAGGTCCCCTTTTTTGTTTTGTTTCTTGTTGATGTCGGCTACCCCCCAAAATTGGGGGAAGTGCCTTGGTATATGGATGGGTTAATTCCAACGTTTCACCAACCTAAATAGAAAAAAAAACTTCTTCTAGTCATGCTGTGAATAATTTAGGAGATGGGGGTCTCCCAGTTTATTATAAGTTTCGTGTTTTTTCTTTATTAGTTTTGTGTTCCTTATTTATCAGTTTAGATTTCCTTTCTATATTGGCTTCATGTTTCTTTATTGTTGGTTTCATGTTCCTTTTAATTTGTTTATTGTTTCTTTTTCATTCGTCTGATGTTTCATTTCCATTGAATTCTTGTTCCCTTTTATTGGTTTTATGTTAATCTTTCATTGAATCCATATTGTTTTTATTACTTTTTTGTTGCAATTGTTCTTTTTTTATTTGATTCATGTTTTATTATTTTTTTTATTTCTATTATTGGTTTCATGTTATTTTTTGTTTGTTTCATGTTCCTTTTTAATGGTTTAATGGATCTTTCTTTTTTGTTTTATGTTATATTCCTTTTTAATCATCTCGTGTTCCTTTTTTTATCAGTTTTATGCTTCTTTTTTTTGTAGTCTCCAGGCTCCTTTTCTTATTACTTCTATGCTCCCTTTCTATTACTTTTATGCTCCTTTTCTATTACTTCTATGCTCCTTTTCTATTACCTCTATGCACTTTTTTATTACTTCTATACTCCTTTTCTATTACCTCTATGCTCCTTTTCTATTACCTCTATGCTGCATTTCTATTACTTCTATGCACCTTTTCTATTAACTCTATGCTCCTTTTCTATTACTTCTATGTACCTTTTTATTACTTCTATGGTCTTTTTCTATTACCTTTATGCTGCATTTTTATTACTTCTATGCTCCCTTTCTATTACTTCTATGTTCGTTTTCTATTACTTCTATGCACTTTTTTATTACTTCTATGCTCCTTTTCTATTACCTTTATGCTCATTTTTCTTACTTCTATGCTCATTTTCTATTACTTCTATGCACTTTTTTATTACTTCTATGCTCCTTTTCTATTACCTTTATGCTCATTTTTCTTACTTCTATGCTCATTTTCTATTACTTCTATGCACTTTTTTATTACTTCTATGCTCTTTTTCTATTACCTCTATGCTCCTTTTTTATTACTTATATACTCCCTTATTATTATTCTATGCTCCTTTTTTATTGGTATCATATTTCTTTTCCAATAGTTTTAGTTTCTCCCTTATAAGAAAAACTTTTATACAAATGAACTACAGCATTTCAAATTGGATGTTCATTCTCTTACCATTAGTGTTTTTCCTATACCGAAATATCTTTAAATCTTTTATAATACGGTTCTATATGATCAAAAATTTTCATATCGTTAAACGCTGTTCACCGAGAATCTACAGTAATTGTCTATTGTGTCGACAATAATGTTATATGTAAGTTATTACAGCATCAAATTTTCATCTTTTTTTCCTGGAAGTTCGAAAAGATTTTCCCTGGAAGTTCGCCAAGTCTTAATTTATTAAGTGGCTCAAGTTCGAGCCATTTTATTGTCGAATCCAAGGTCTACAGAATTCTATAGACATTTATGGTTGTGGTGGGCTATTGGAAACGTCCCTACCTTGCAATTTGCTGGACTGGGGTTCGAGACCCTCTCAAGCTCAATAGTTTCTTGTAGTGTCTGCAATCTTGCTATTCTTGTGAGCTTTAGATGGGGGGTTTGAGGGGAGCATGTAGGTCCTATTGCTGAGTCGTCAGCAGGCATTGCCTGGCCCTTCTTGGTCCTAGCTTTGGGGGGTTTGGGGGAGCCTTTAGGTCCTACTGCTGAGTCGTTAGCAGGCATTGCCTGGCCCTTCTTGGTCCTAGCTTTTGGGGGTTTGGGGGGAGCCTTTAGGTCCTATTGCTGAGTCGCCAGCAGGCATTGCCTGGCCCTTCTTGGTCCTAGCTTTTGGGGGTTTGGGGGAGCCTTTAGGTCCTATTGCTGAGTCGTCAGCAGGCATTGCCTGGCCCTTCTTGGTCCTAGCTTTGGGGGGTTTTGGGGAGCCTTTAGGTCCTATTGCTGAGTCGTCAGCAGGCATTGCCTGGCCCTTCTTGGTGCTAGCTTTGGGGGGTTTGGGGGAGACTTTAGGTCCTACTGCTGAGTCGTCAGCAGGTATTACCCGGCCCTTCTTGGTCCTAGCTTTGGGGGGTTTGGGGGAGCCTTTAGGTCCTATTGCTGAGTCGTCAGCAGGCATTGCATGGCCCTTCTTGGTCCTAGCTTTGGGGGGTTTGGGGGAGCCTTTAGGTCCTATTGCTGAGTCGTCAGCAGGCATTGCCTGGCCCTTCTTGGTGCTAGCTTTGGGGGGTTTGGGGGAGACTTTAGGTCCTATTGCTGAGTCGCCAGCAGGTATTACCCGGCCCTAGCTTGGGTGGAGAGGGGCTTGGGCGCTGACCATATTGCATTGTCCTGCTAGCTAGGGCATTGTCCCTGTCCCTTTCCTCTGTCAATTCAGGAGTGTCGAAGCTCCTCTCTTTTTTGTTTCCATGTTAGATTGTCCGCCAATCACCCTCCTTCCATTGTTTTAAGTTTGCTAAATCACCACAGTTATCGCCATTATCATTACAATTATACTGATAAGATAGCATTTTCGTTACTCCAGTAGTAACAATCTCCATGAACTTCATCTTTACATGTCCATGTTTTTTTTTTTATCAAATCACGAAGCATTATATATATATATATATATATATATATATATATATGTATATATAGATATATATATATATATATATATATATATATATATATATATATAAATATATATATATATATATATATATATATATATATATATATATGTATATATATATATATATATATATATATATATATATATATGTATGTATTTTTTTTGTATGACTCAATTCGTTTAAATTAATACTCCTTCCCTCGAGTCACAAATCTACTGTATATATCGTCGATAAGTTTTTCGATACGTCAGAGAACTCGCTATTGCCACCAGAGCAACTCCTTTCCATTGGTCGTTGAGTCCAGGGAATGATTTTGACTGGTCGTTGAGTCCAGGGAATGATTTTGATTGGTCGTTGAGTCCAAGGAATGATTTTGATTGGTCGTTGAGTCCAGGGAATGATTTTGATTGGTCGTTGAGTCCAGGGAATGATTTTGATTGGTCGTTGAGTCCAGGGAATGATTTTGATTGGTCGTTGAGTCCAGGGAATGATTTTGATTGGTCGTTGAGTCCAGGGAATGATTTTGATTGGTCGTTGAGTCCAGGGAATGATTTTGATTGGTCGTTGAGTCCAGGGAATGATTTTGATTGGTCGTTGAGTCCAGGGAATGATTTTGATTGGTCGTTGAGTCCAAGGAATGATTTTGATTGGTCGTTGAGTCCAGGGAATGATTTTGATTGGTCGTTGAGTCCAGGGAATGATTTTGATTGGTCGTTGAGTCCAGGGAATGATTTTGATTGGTCGTTGAGTCTAAGGAATGATTTTGATTGGTCGTTGAGTCCAGGGAATGATTTTGATTGGTCGTTGAGTCCAGGGAATGATTTTGATTGGTCGTTGAGTCCAGGGAATGATTTTGATTGGTCGTTGAGTCCAGGGAATGATTTTGATTGGTCGTTGAGTCCAGGGAATGATTTTGATTGGTCGTTGAGTCCAGGGAATGATTTTGATTGGTCGTTGCAGTGTGGGGGTGACATCTTCGTTCTTTTGTGACCTTTTTCCTCCTTCCCTCCAGTCAAGGAATAGTAATTGCCCATTGGATCATTATCGATTCTTGGAGAATCCCCCCCTTTCTGAGCCTTCTGAATCTCAGTCGGATTAAGAAACAGACGATTCTTCTTCCACCGCCCAACAACTCTCTCTCTCTCTCTCTCTCTCTCTCTCTCTCTCTCTCTCTCTCTCTCTCTCTCTCTCTCATCGTCTTATCTAAAAAAACTCCTTATATTTGCTTTTTCAATTTAGGAAAAACTTCTCTCTCTCTCTCTCTCTCTCTCTCTCTCTCTCTCTCTCTCTCTCTCTCTCTCAATTATGAATTACACTTCTTTATCTTCAAGGTGGAAGGTATATATACATACACACATGCATGTATATATACATACATACATTGATATACACAGTGTACATATAAAGATATATTATTATCATCCATCATTGTCCTCACCGTCATCAGCCAAATTCCTTAGACATGTCCTCCCACTCGCGTTTGTTTATATGGTCTTTATATGCCAGTATATACCTCCTTGGGATATACCATCTCTCTCTCTCTCTCTCTCTCTCTCTCTCTCTCTCTCTCTCTCTCTCTCTCTCTCTCATAAACACGCACACTTGCATTACATTTTATATATCATGGTTCATTTTATTTACCAAAAATTCTCCATCTCACGCTTATTCTTCTTTTAATTTCGTTCATGACCTTTAGTTGTTCTTTCTATGCAATTTCATCTAACTGTATCTTAGTTTTACTCATATTCATTTTCAGTCCAAAATTTCTTCTTTCCCTCTTCAAACCTATCACCTTTTGCACTTCCTCCCATGATTCACTAAACGTGATTCAATACACACACACATTTATATATAAATATATATATATATATATATATATATATATATATATATATATATATATATATATATATATATATTTATATATATATATACACACACATATATATATATATATATATATATATATATATATATTTATATATATATATATATATATATATATATATATGTGTGTGTGTGTGTGTGTGCGTGTGTGTGCGTAGAAATCATAAAAGCTGACACGCAATGAGCATAATATATGTATTGTAGCCGCGAAAGGAAAAAATGAAAAGATTTGATTGGATTTAGTACTTTCGTCCTATTAGTGACCTCGACGGATTCACAATGAGACTAAGTATACAGAGTTCGTTCTTAAACAGGAAAATGGGATTCATCAGCTGTCAGATGCCATTCTCCTGTATAAATATCCTTTCTTTGTGAATGTATTTTCATTGTAAGTTCGTCGATGTCTTTAATGGGACGAAAGTACTAAATCCAAATGTTATGACATTAAAAGACTTGGCTGCTGCTACCCAAGCTTTATTCAACTTAAACTTCAGTAGATTTTTCCCTGAAACAACCATGAACATAATTAGCAGACCCCATAATAAATGTAATACAAACTATGTTAGATCCTCAAAGTAAATCTAATTAAACCAAATAGATACAAATGGAATAAACAAAAGAAAATACAAAAGAAACAGAGAATTACTTGATAAGTTGCTTTGACTGTCCCTCCATCAGGTAAGTAAACAAAGTATGAAAAGATCACCAGACAAACGGTTCAGAGTGAGGTATGAAAGAGAAAAAGGACAAAACAATATTATAACACCAATCAAGTCTTTTAAATTTACATTTCATGGTTATATCAATTGCGGTAAAACGCGGAACACCCAGTTGAAAAAAAAATATTCCAAATAAACGCAGCTATTATTATTATTATTATTATTATTATTATTACAATCAAAGCTACAACCCTAGTTGGAAAAGCAAGATGCTATAAGCCCAAGGGCCCCAATAGGGAAAAATAGCCCAGTGAGGAAAGGAAATAAATAAATGAAGAGAACAAATTAACAATAAATCATTCTAAAAAAAAGGCAACAACGTCAAAACAGATATGTCCTATATAAACTATTAACAACGTTAAATACAAATATGTTATATATAAACTATAAAAAGACTCATGTCCGCTTCCGTAATTCAACATTAGGCCTACCTTGCTCCCTGGTATAATAATTGTTTGGTAGGAATCAATGAGATTTCAGAGAGTCCGTCAAAGGTGAAGAGGTACAAAGGAGTCAATGACCGGGAACAATGAACACAAACTCGGCTGGAGAAAGTTTTAGCGGAAACGGCGGGATCAAAACCTAAGCCTAAAAATACTTCCTGCACGAGAACTATAAGCCCGATGGGATATTATTATCATTACTTGCTAAGCTACACCCCTAGTTGGAAAAGCAGGATGCTATAAGCCCAGGGGCTCCAACAAGGAAAATAACTCAGTGAGGAAAGGAAGCAAGGAATAATAAAACATTTTAAGAAGAGCAACAATATTAAAATAAATATCACTTTATAAACTATAAAAACTTTAACAAAACAAGAGGAAGAGAAATAAGATATAAGATAGAACAGTGTGCCCGAGTGTACCCTCAAGCAAGAGAACTCTAACCCAAGACAGTGGAAGACCATGGTACAGAGGCTATGACACTACCCAAGAAAGGGAACAACTTATATTTCACGAGAAAGGTCAGTTACTTGAAAGGAAATTGTTTTAGATGTAGTATTTAAAGACAGACTTTGAAGCAGCTTGAAATGGGTCATTCTCACTTTTTTTAAGTGGATACACGAGTTTAAGCATTTTCTGACCTCTTATTGCAGATTCTATACGCGTTTGAAATATATATTTATGCACATTGCCTCTGCAAGATATGATCAGAACACTTTAATTTCTGCACACTGATGTTAGTGGTATGAAAAGGTGGCCCCGGGCTGGACGACCGCTGTTTGAGATAATAGACCGTGAGCAACGAAGGTTAATCTGAAAAGATACAGCAACCAAACTATCGTAACAGTAGGCCTACAATACATAGGAAAATAAGAATAAACCCCTCATTTCATTGTAGAGACTATCCTGTTCATAATACTACGTCTACTTAAGTGGTGTCTTAAGATAGAAACTTCAGGAAGGAACCATACAACGAATATACATTTTCCCGCATATTTCAGTTGCACACTTGTGTGGAACAAATTTCAGTCCTCGTAAAATTAAGCTGGATCTACATTATCAGTATTCATTCCACCATTCTTCCAACATGTTTGTACTTTGCTGTTGAAATTCCCAGATAAAACAGAGGTAATGGTGATAAACATTCAAAAAGTGAGCTTATGAAAACCGGGTTTCATATTATCAATCAGAGAAACTACGGCATGAGAACAGTCGGGTGAGAACAGAATCTATTTTACATTGCTGTATAGTAAAATGATGTGGAATCTGCACGTTACAAAGCGTAAAATATCATGAGTATGTACCTACAAGCAAGAGAGAGAGAGAGAGAGAGAGAGAGAGAGAGAGAGAGAGAGAGAGAGAGAGAGAGAGAGAGAGAGAGAGAGAGAGATTCTTTTGAAGGCTTCTTCTTGAAATCTACTGAGAAAAGAATGTACAACCCAATTAGTACTAGTTTTAGTGTGCAGAGTTGTGTTGAGACAAATTGTTATAAAACTTCTTTGTAGAACGTTCTTGTTCAGTTCGCTTTGGTTTTATATTTTCTGGTCTAGGTTTTAAGTTTTAGATTGTAATGCCATATGAATATGCCAATTATAAGGCAGCCATGCATGACTTTTCACAAGCAGAAAAGCAAATTATCTTTACCAGAGGCTAATTTTCATATAAGTTTCTAATTTATGCGGGAATTTGCTTTGGTTTAACCTCTCTTCATTGTTGCATGACAATTAAAATCAGGCTTGTTTATTAAAAATTCCACTCGGGAAGAAAAATAAGTGGGCGTAGGTAAATCTGTGCCACAGCTGCGTTGGGCAGCAGCAAATCTCTTTGGCACAATGCTTCCTCCACAGTCCGCTTGTTTTCTCGTTTCCCGCCTTTATTTTAAAGCTCCGAGCCACATAGCAAGATAGCACCCGGTTCTCTCCTGCTGAGTTGCTGCTCGGCATAAGCCGAGGAGGCGAACGAAGACCTCTGACAACAGGCTCGCCGAGTCGCAGGGTTGCCAAGTTGGCCTTTTTTCAGGCCAAACACTTCAAATGTAGCCTTTTTTAAAAACTGAGTTGTATGCCGAGTTGTTATGAGCAGTCGCTTAACAAAGTTATTTGACGAGGCCAAAGTAGATGAGTTGTTGGGGTTATTTCCCTGTTAATAGATAATTAGACACAACAGTCTCTCTCTCTCTCTCTCTCTCTCTCTCTCTCTCTCTCTCTCTCTCTCTCTCTCTCTCTTAAAAAGAAAGTTTGGCCTTAAATGTTCTATTATTGGCCATTTTTACTAATGGTTTGGCCTTTTAAAGCTACAGCTGATTAGAAGTTGTCCTTTTCTCACTTAGAAAACCTGGCCTTTTTTAAAAACTGGCTGGCCATTAGCAATATCTTAAAAAGAAAGTTTGGCCTTAAATGTTCTATTACTGGCCATTTTTACTAATGGGTTGTCCTTTTGAAGCTACAGCTGATTAGAAGTTGGCCTTTTCTCAAGTAGAAAACCTGGCAACCCTGTCAGTCAACTAGCCGACAGGGTTGCCAGGCTTTCTAAATGAGAAAAGACCAACTTCTATTCAACAGAAGCTTTAAAAGGCCAACCCATTAGTAGAAAAAGGCCAAATATATAGTATTTAAGGCCCCGCCTTTTATCATATTACTAAAGGCCAATCAATTTTTTAAAAAAGGCCAAATATGAGGTTATCTGGCCTGAAAAAAGGCCAAACTGGCAACCCTGCTAGCCGAACCACGAGGAAAGTCAGTGTGGCGGGACGGATGGGCGAGTGAACGTCTGACGCATATTCGTTCCGGGTTACGCCCCCGCCCTCGCATGCACCCACGTGGGTACGCCCAACCCGCATATTGACTGGTCAACCCACAGTCTTTGTGAAACGCTATGATGGAATACTAACGCAGGAGGTAGAATGACGGAATCATTGTTTCTTCGAGCATAGAACTTCTGTTCTGCAGCGATGGATGCTAGATGTGTGAATCCCCTAGCTGTGGAAAGAGGCCTAGTTTTGAGTGTCGTGAGTGTTTTATATGTGGTGTTTTATCCTGAACAAAGTGAACGTTATCGAAGTTTGTTTTTAAGGGTAACACGTTGACCTTATTATCTACTCTGAATATGAAGAACTAATTGAGAAAATAACACTGGAAGTTTAACTCCGTGGAAAAGTCAAGGTACGTGATGTATAAGATGTAGGTTATGTATTTTTTTTCTACATTTCTTCGTAAGTGTAACACGGTATGATGTACTATACACATGAACGATAATTATTGATAAATATTTCACATATTTTAATGCAACTCTACAGGCCTACATGTAGTGACTATTTTTTTTATAGTGAAGTATGCCGTGTTGTTATGAGCAGTCGCTTGGCAAAGTTATTTGACGAGGCCAAAGTAGATGAGTTGTTGGGGTTATTTCCCTGTTAATAGATAATTAGACACAACAGTCTCTCTCTCTCTCTCTCTCTCTCTCTCTCTCTCTCTCTCTCTCTCTCTCTCTCTCTCTCTCTTTGTGCAAGGGAGCATTGACAGGTGTCTGATACACGAAACACCAGAACAGGTGTCTGTATGCAGGAAAAACGTCA